>NW_027397102.1:9660435-9829712 GCF_003265705.2 Callorhinus ursinus | reverse complement strand
TGCGTTATTTGTTCCAGAAGTACAGATCTGTGATTCAACAGTCTTACACAATTCACAGCGCTCACCGTAGCACATATCTTCCCCAATGTCCATCACCCAGCCACCCCATCCCTCCCACCCCCGACCACTCCAGCAACCCTCAGTTTGTTCCTGAGATTAAGAATTCCTCATATCAGTGAGGTCATATGATACATGTCTTTCTCTGATTGACTTATTTCACTCAGCATAACACCCTCCAGTTCCATCCACGTCGTTGCAAATGGCAAGATCTCATTCCTTTTGATGGCTGCATAATATTCCATTGTGTATATATACCACATCTTCTTTATCCATTCATCTGTCGATGGACATCTTGGCTCTTTCCACAGTTTGGCTATTGTGGACATTGCTGCTATAAACATTGGGGTGCACGTACCCCTTCGGGTCCCTACATTCGTATCTTTGGGGTAAATACCCAGTAGTGCAATTGCTGGATCGAATGGTAGCTCTAATTTCAACTGTTTGAGGAACCTCCATACTGTTTTCCAGAGTGGTTGCACCAGCTTGCATTCCCACCAACAGTGTAGGAGGGTTCCCCTTTCTCCACATCCCCGCCAATATCTGTCGTTCCCTGACTTAATTTTAGCCATTCTGACGGGTGTGAGGTGGTATCTCATTGAGGTTTTGATTTGGATTTCCCTGATGCCGAGCGATGTTGAGCACTTTTTCATGTGCCTGTTGGCCATTTGGATGTCTTCTTTGGAAAAATGTCTGTTCATGTCTTCTGCCCATTTCTTGATTGGATTATTTGTTCTTTGGGTGTTGAGTTTGATAAATTCTTTATAGATTTTGGATACTAGCCCATTATCTGATATGTCATTTGCAAATATTTTCTCCCATTCTGTCGGTTGTCTTTTGGTTTTGTGGACTGTTTCTTTTGCTGTGCAAAAGCTTTTTATCTTGATGAAATCCCAATAGTTCATTTTTGCCCTGGCTTCCCATGCCTTTGGTGATGTTTCTAGGAAGAAGTTGCTGCGGCTGAGGTCGAAGAGGTTGCTACCTGTGTTCTCCTTTAGGATTTGGATGGACTCCTGTCTCACATTTAGGTCTTTCAACCATTTGGAGTCTATTTTTGTGTGTGGTGTAAGGAAATGGTCCAGTTTCATTCTTCTGCATGTGGCTGTCCAATTTTCCCAACACCATTTGGTGAAGAGACTGTCTTTTTTCCACTGGACATTCTTTCCTGCTTTGTCAAAGATAAGTTGACCATAGAATTGAGGGTCCATTTCTGGGCTCTCGATTCTGTTCCATTGATCTATGCGTCTGTTTTTGTGCCAGTACCATACTGTCTTGATGATGACAGCTTTGTAATAGAGCTGGAAGTCCGGAATTGTGATGCCGCCAGCTTTGCTTTTCTTTTTCAATATTCCTCTGGCTATTCGGGGTCTCTTCTGGTTCCATACAAATTTTAGGATTATTTGTTCCATTTCTTTGAAAAAAATGGATGGTATTTTGATGGGGATTTCATTGAATGTGTAGAATGCTCTAGGTAGCATTGACATCTTCACAATGTTGGTTCTCCCAATCCATGAGCATGGAACGTTTTTCCATTTCTTTGTGTCTTCTTCAATTTCTTTCCTGAGTATTTTATAGTTTTCTGAGTACAGATCCTTTGCCTCTTTGGTTAAATTTATTCCTAGGTATCTTATGGTTTTGGGTGCAATTGTGAATGGGATCGACTCCTTGATTTGTCTCTCTTCTGTCTTGTTGTTGGTGTATAGGAATGCCACTGATTTCTGTGCATTGATTTTATAGCCTGCTACTTGACTGAATTCCTGTATGAGTTCTAGCAGTTTTGGGGTGGAGTCTTTTGGGTTTTCCACGTACAGTATCATATCATCTGCAAAGAGTGAGAGTTTGACTTCCTCTTTGCCGATTTGGATGCCTTTGATTTCTTTTTGTTGTCTGATTGCTGTGGCTAGGACTTCTAATACTATGTTGAATAGCAGTGGTGAGAGTCGACATCCCTGCCGCATTCCTGACCTTAGGGGAAAAGCTCTCAGCTTTTCCCCATTGAGAATAATATTCGCTGTAGGTTTTTCGTAGATGGCTTTTATGATATTGAGGTATGTACCCTCTATCCCTATACTCTGAAGAGTTTTGATCAAGAAAGGATGCTGTACTTTGTCAAATGCTTTTTCTGCATCTATTGAGAGGGTCATATGATTCTTGTTCTTTCTTTTGTTAATGTATTGTATCACGATGTTTGATTTGCGGATGTTGAACCAGCCTTGCAGCCCAGGGATAAATCCCACTTGGTCGTGGTGAATAATCCTTTTAATGTACTGTTGGATCCTATTGGCTAGGATTTTGGTGAGAATTTTTGCATCCATGTTCATCAAGGATATTGGTCTGTAATTCTCCTTTTTGATGGGATCTTTGTCTGGTTTTGGGATCAAGGTAATGGTGGCCTCATAAAATGAATTTGGAAGTTTTCCTTCCATTTCTATTTTTTGGAACAGTTTCAGGAGAATAGGTATTAATTCTTCTTTAAATGTCTGATAGAATTCCCCTGGGAAGCCATCTGGCCCTGGGCTTTTGTTTCTTGGGAGATTGTTGATGACTGCTTCAATTTCCTCAGTGGTCATAGGTCTGTTCAGATTTTCTATTTCTTCCTGGTTCAGTTTTGGTAGTTGATACATCTCTAGGAATGCACCCATTTCTTCCAGGTTATCTAATTTGCTGGCATAGAGTTGCTCATAATATGTTCTTATAATTGTTTGTATTTCTTTGGTGTTGGTTGTGATCTCTCCTCTTTCATTCATGATTTTGTTGATTTGGGTCATTTCTCTTTTTGATCAGTCTGGCCAGGGGTTTATCAATCTTGTTAATTCTTTCAAAGAACCAGCTCCTACTTTCGTTGATCTGTTCTACTGTTCTTTTGGTTTCTATTTCATTGATTTCTGCTCTGATCTTTATTATTTCTCTTCTCCTGCTGGGTTTAGGCTTTATTGGCTGTTCTTTCTCCAGCTCCTTTAGGTGTAGGGTTAGATTGTGTATCTGAGACCTTTCTTGTTTCTTGAGAAAGGCTTGTATTGCTATATACTTTCCTCTCAGGACTGCCTTTGCTGTATCCCAAAGATTTTGGACGGTTGTGTTTTCATTTTCATTGGTTTCCATGAATTTTTTTAATTCTTCTTTAATTTTCTGGTTGACCCATTCATTCTTTAGTAGGATGCTCTTTAGCCTCCATGTATTTGAGTTCTTTCCGACTTTCCTCTTGTGATTGAGTTCTAGTTTCAAAGCATTGTGGTCTGAAAATATGCAGGGAATGATCCCAATCTTTTGGTACCGGTTGAGACCTGACTTGTGACCTAGGATGTGATCAATTCTGGAGAATGTTCCATGGGCACTAGAGAAGAATGTGTATTCCGTTGCTTTGGGATGGAATATCCTGAATATGTCTGTGAAGTCCATTTGGTCCAGTGTGACATTTAAAGTCTTTATTTCCTTGTTGATCTTTTGCTTAGATGATCTGTCCATTTCAGTCAGGGGGGTGTTAAAGTCCCCCACTATTATTGTATTGTTGTCAATGTGTTTTTTTGCTTTTGTTATTAATTGCCTTATATAATTGGCTGCTCCCATGTTAGTGGCATAGATATTTACAATTGTTAGATCTTCTTGTTGGATAGGCCCTTTAAGTAGGATATAGTGTCCTTCCTCATCTGTTATTACAGTCTTTGTTTTAAAGTCTAGTTTGTCTGATATAAGGATTGCCATCCCAGCTTTCTTTTGGTGTCCATTAGCATGGTAAATGGTTTTCCACCCCCTCACTTTCAATCTGGGGGTGTCTTTGGGTCTAAAATGAGTCTCTTGCAGACAGCATATGGATGGGTCTTGTTTTTTAATCCAATCTGATAGCCTGTGTCTTTTGATTGGGGCATTGAGCCCATTTACATTCAGGGTAACTATTGAAAGGTATGAATTTAGTGCCATTTTATTGCCTGTAAGGTGACTGTTACTGTATGTTGTCTCTGTTCCTTTCTGATCTGTGCTGCTTTTTGTCTCTCTCTTTGCTTAGAGGACCCCTTTCAATATTTCTTGGAGGGCTGGTTTCATGTTTGCAAATTCCTTTAGTTTTTGTTTGTCCTGGAAGTTTTTTATCTCTCCTTCTATTTTCAATGACAGCCTAGCTGGATATAGTATTCTTGGCTGCATATTTTTCTCGTTTAGTGCTCTGAAGATATCTTGCCAGTCCTTTCTGTCCTGCCAGGTCTCTGTGGATAGGTCTGTTGCCAATCTAATATTTTTACCATTGTAGGTTACATATCTCTTCTCCCGAGCTGCTTTCAGGATTTTCTCTTTGTCTGTGAGACTCATAAGTTTTACTATTAGATGTCGGGGTGTTGAGCTATTTTTATTGATTTTGAGAGGGGTTCTCTGTGCCTCCTGGATTTTGATGCCTGTTTCCTTCCTCACATTAGCGAAGTTCTCTGCTATTATTTTCTCCAATATACCTTCTGCCCCTCTCTTTCTTCTTCTTCTGGGATCCCAATTATTCTAATGGTGTTTCGTCTTATCGAATCACTTATCTCTCGAATTCTGCCCTCGGATCCTGTAGTTGTTTCTCCCTCTTTTTCTCAGCCTCTTTACTTTCCATCATTTGGTCTTGTATATCACTGATTCTCTCTTCTGCCTCATTTATCCTAGCAGTTAGTGCCCCCATTTTTGATTGCACCTCATCAATAGCCTTTTTGATTTCGACTTGTTTAGATTTTAGTTCTTTTATTTCTCCAGAAAGGGTTTCTCTAATAACTTCCACGCTTTTTTCAAGCCCAGCTAGTATCTTTAAAGTCATGATTCTGAACCCTATGTCCGACTTCGTACTAATGTCCATATTGAGTAGGTCCCTGGCTGACGGTACTACCTCTTGTTCTTTTTGCTGAGGTGATTTTTTTCGTCTTGTCATTTTGTCCAGAGGAGAATAGATGACTGAGAGAACAAAATGCTAACAGGTTTACAACGTTCCCAGCAAATATACTGTATACAAATCAGAAAAGACCTGAAACCAGGGGAAAAGAAAGGGAAAGAAAGAAAAAAGAAAGAAAAAAAAAAGAAAAAAAAAGATAAAAACAAAAACAGAACAATACAAAAAAAGCAGAATGTGATCACATATGTTCAGGCTAGTGCATAGATCAGTGCCACCCACTAGATTTGGGGCGTATTTTGGTCTGTTAGAAAAAAGTGCCTCCTAAAATTTTAAAGGAAGAAAGACATATATGTACAAAATAAGGGTTGATACAATGAAGGGATAGAAGATGACTGTAAAGATGAAAATTATAATAGATTTTATAAAAGGACTTGATAAGATAAGAAGTTTGAAAAAAGAAAGAATATTTAAAAAAAAAAAGAAAAAAGGGAGAGAATGTGATCAGGCAGGAGACTAGAACAGAATCATACACTAGTGATTTAGGGTATATTTTTATCTGTTAGAAGAAACTGTATCTCAAAATTTTAAAGAGAGAACAACTTATATATATATGCCAAAAATAAGGGTAACTACTATGAAGGTATAAAATATTTCTCTAAAAATGAAAAATAAAAAATGTTTTTTTTTTAAAGAGATTGATAAGATGTTGGTTGAAAAAGGGAAAAAGAAAAAGAAAAAAAAACAGTTAACAAAAATTAACTTTGATGAACTAATGAATCATGGTAAAAAAAAGGCATGAATTCTATGTGCAGTATTCCCCTAGCGCTGGAGTTCTCCCGTTCTCCTTGATCGGTAAACTTGGTCTTGGCTTGCTGGCTGTTCGTGCTGATCTTCTGGGGGACGGGCCTGTTGCTGTGCTTTCCAAATGTCTTTGCCGAGGCTGAATTGCCCCGCCCTTGTTGGTCCGGGCTAAGCAAGCTGCTCGGGTTTGATCTCAGGAGCTTTTGTTCCCTGCAAGCTCTCGGTACAGCCTTGGAGGACCAGGGCAAAAATGGTGGCCTCCCAATCTCCACCCGGAGGAGCTGAGAACTCGGGGCCCCGCTCCTCAGTGCGCCCCCAGAGAAAAGCAGTCACTCCCTTGTCCCCGGTCTCCGGCCGCACTCCGTGCTCGCCCGACCTGTGACCGAGCGTTTGTATCTCTGGCACCCGACCCCGGGTGGAGTCTCCAAACCCAGCAGATCCGTGCGGTGCGTTCCCGCGCCGCTCCTCCCTGGGAAGGAAGGGGAGTCTCCCCGGCTCTGCCGCTTGTTGGGTCCCTGCTGCAGGAGCAGTGGCCCGACTGGGCCGCGGATCACAGTTTATGGCCACCCCGAGCTGAGAGCCCGCGCCTCGGCTCCGTCTCTGCAGCCGGCTTCCCCGCTCCGATCCCTGGGAGCTCTGGCGCACTCAGGCTCCCCCGGTCTTTCTGTGACCCTGAGGGTCCTGAGACCCCACTGTCCCGCGAGGGTTCCACCCCCGCTTAGGCACTGCAGCGACGTCTCTCAGCGGAGCTGACTTCTAAAAGGTCTGATTTTGTGCTCCGCGGCTCTAGCACTTGCCAGAAGCGGCTGACGGACGCCCCCTCCCCCGCCGTCTATCCTCCCGAATATCGCCTCGGATTCACTTCTCCGCATGTCCTCCCTTCCAGTAAGTGGTCGCTTCTCTGTTCAGAGAGTTGTTGCTACTCTCCTCTTTGATCTCCTGTTGAGTTTGTAGGTGTTCAGAATGGTTTGATCCCTATTCAGCTGAATTCCTGAGACCAGACGAAATCTAGGTCTCCTACTCCTCCGCCATCTTGCTCCCGCAGCATCATCCTTCTCTTATTTAGTTATAGATAAAATCAACCTTGATATCTTTTTTGCCTTGAAACTGTGTTATAAGAGGACTTTTTCAGATAGGACCAGTAGAGATACTTAAATTGGGTTTGTCCAAGATTATTCTTTGAATTATATGTAAATTTCACTATCTCTGCAGGTTGTGATGATGTAACAATAATCTTAGTTCTGATTAACAGATAAAATGTTATCATTATTTCTTTTGCAATTTACTTAATATAAATAATGTGTTAATTTTGAGTATAATTAAGTGTAAGCTTCTATCAAAATCATCTAAATCTTTCTCTACAGATCATATGTAGTAAGAGGCATAGTATTTATGTTACTAGTTTATAAAAGATGAAGTGTAGGAAAATACAAAAGGCAGTGGGGAAGGGTATTTTTGAGAATTAATAAATTAACAGGGAAATACTATGCCCCACACCACAGGAGGCAGAAACAATGTATGTGTGTGCATGTGCACATATGTACATATGTAGCCAACATAAACACATACATGCATATATATAGGGTATTGTCAAATATTTACCTTTCCGATTTTAAAAAAGGAATCAGGAAATATACTTTTTATGGAAACACAGTAAAAATATATAGTGATTGATGCTAATGTCATCTAAATTAGTCAGTCACCTTCAGTGGGTAGAAAGGGAAATCTGAAGTTTTAAAGAATAAGGGACCTAGAATCACTTGTAAGGATTTGATTTAGGTTTTTTTTTTTCTAAAGATTTTTATTTATTTGAGTTAGAGAGAGAGCATGCACAAGCAGGGGGAACAGCAGGCAGAGGGAGAGGGAAAAGCAGGCTCCCTGCTGAGCAGGGAGCCCAATGAGGGGCTGGATCCCAGGACCCTGGGATCATGACCTGAGCCAAAGGCAGACACTTAACCAACTGAACCACCCAGGTGCCCCAGGATTTGATTTAGTTTATAGCCTGATTTATCTGAACTTAAAGTACATTTACTGTGTGATATATTAGGTACTCATTTGGTGTCAGTTAGATTATATGAGTGATAAACACTAAGTGTATAAATTTATCTCTTTCTTTAATGTTTTCATATATAGGATTTTTGGGGCTGTGGTTGCCTATTCCAGTGTGATGCTGGGAGCTGGTTGGTTTTTTTTTTTGTGGTTGGCTTTTTTTTTTTTTTTTTTAGATAGTGGAGAGTTGTAGAGATTGTTTTGTAATGCATAGAATCTTTAAGCAGTATTCTTTAAATTTGAACTTAGGAATTGCCTATGTTGTCTGATGCTGTTTTGCTATTGACTGATTTAGACAGCTAATCCACTTCATCTCACTTAGCGTAGCTTTGAACTTTCATGGTCATCTGATCACTGTTCTTCAGTTAAAACAGGCAAAATTAAGTAAATTGCTTCCCACCCTCGATATAGATATAGATATAAGTAGATAGATATGCTTAGCTTATGATTAACAAGCTAAATTATAGTTAATATAATTTTAATATATCCAGATTAGTAATAATTTTTTTTCCATTTCTCAAGACAGTGTTCATATTTGGTAATCATTAAGTAATGATAAGAGATATATGACATCATATTTCACCACCTAGTCCCCTATTTCTCCTACTTTCTAACCTGGTAGTTTATAATCCATTCATATTTACTTCTAAAGTTTGTATGGAATTGTTATTACTGCCTCAAATAAATACATATTTTTAATGCTACCAATGTTTTAGGAATTTTAAAAGAAGAATCACCTAACTATTAGATTTTTGTTCACTACATTAGTATAACATCAGTAGCATGTTTAGTCTCTAAATTGATATATATTTTTATTACCCAGAAATATATAGGTTACATTTAACTGAAAATGTACATAAAAAACTGATTTACTGATATTTTGAAGCCCTACATATCTAAGTTTAGGAACCACTCTTGACATATGTCTGTCTTAATAATCCTTTAAGAAATATTCTATTACAAGTGTGTATTTCTTAAACTTCATGTATAGCTATATGTAGGAAGTCCCTTAAGTTGGGGTGCCTGCTTCTCATAGGGTTGATTTTTCCTTCCTTTACTTCTCTTTCCATTCTGGACATTTATCCTTGCTGTGCTTCAATATTTTTCTTCCCTTACAAAGTTGGTCCTTACTTCTGCTTTTTATTCATTTAGCATTTAAAAAAAAATGAACCCTTGGAAGTTAAGGTGGCAGAGTAGTAGGGGGACCCTATGCTTGCCTCATCCCTGAACACAGCTAGATAAATATCAAATCATTCTGAACATCCAGGAAATGATCTGAGGACGGAGAAAATAATCTGCACAACTAGAAAGAGAAAAGAGGCCACATTGTGGAGGGTCTGAAATGTGGAGATGTGATTTGGGGGAGAAAAGAATCATGGTGCAACAGAGGGAAGGGGCCCTGATCAGGGAGAGGGGAAAGAGAGAGAGAGAGAACACAAATGCAATGCATTGCATAAAAAAACACCCCCTGAAACAATTGATGGGGAAAACAAGAGGGGCTGATTATTGCAAATTTTTACAAGCAGTGGAGCTCTAAGTCTGAAGTTTTAGAAGTCTATGCCATCACCAGTGTGAGCCTGGTGGGCATAGAGGTACTCCTGTGGAGAAGGAGAGGAGAGGCCCAGTAGTAGACAGTGTGGTCTGAGGATCCTCTGAGTTACACTAGGAGGGACAGTTCCCATTCTTTGAGTGCATTTGGGAGAGGTGTCACTGCCTCTCCAGGGACAGAGGAGTCCGTGGGCACCATTGAGCTGGCCTGTTCATTAGTATAGGAACAGAGACACCTACTGAGGGCAGCTAACCTGGATGCTGGCTTTTTTCTGTGCTTTATCATAAACTCTAAGCACCTACATGTTCTTGTGACTGACCTTCTAGAAAAATCCCACACCAGCCACAGTTCAGTGAGACGATCCTCCAGAGGATCAGCATGGGTCCATGCAGTGCCATTTCCCTAAAATTTGAAGTTTTGAAACCCAGCTGGCATGCCTGAGATAAAACACAGGAGCTTTGTGCCACCTGGTGGGCAGAAGGCTCAGACACAGATGGTAAAGATAGGGATCTGAGGGATGCCTGGGACAAACTAGGGGAGATTGTTTGCTCTTCTGAGAGGGCTTCCTGGATAGCTGTGGGCATTAAATCCCCTCTTCAGGGATGAGAGAGTCAGCTGATACAATTTTTACCCCTGCCCATCAGCAAGGATGGACTTTAGTGAGCAGCACAATGCCCAGGGTGGAAGCTTGCCCACTTACACTAGGTGTTTTTTGTTTTTTGGTTACATTGGGACAAGTGTGCCTGTGACTCAGAGCATCAGCAGCCCCCCCCCCCCAGATGACCAGCACAAACTGCCCCTGCCCCATTGCACCAAGTTTACTGACCACAGAGAGCTATAAAGCTGTAGCTCTAGGAGAAATAGGATCTAGCCTCTTTTAACAAGTAGACTAAAACACACCTATTTTAAACTTGCTACACAGCGGACAAGGTCCAAGCACTCCCCACTGCAGACAAGGAGAAACTCTGCAGGGGAATGACCTGAGGGAAAGAGCAGCCAAAACACAACAGCAGAGTGCACATAGCATACACCAGAAACAATTCCCGAAGAACCAGGGCCTGGACAGTATACGACGTTTTCTTAATATAGCCATTACTCCCAGGAGCAGGAAACATAACAGACTTTCCTAACACAGAGAAGACAGAGAGCTACATACAATGTCAAAATGGAGGAATTTATCCCAAAAGAAAGAACAAGAAGTCAAGGATAGGGATCTCATCAAAACAGATATAAGTAATATGCCTGAACCAGAATTTAAAACAACAGTCAGAAGGATACTAGCTTGGCTAGAGAAAAACACAAGGAGTCCCTCACCACAGAGATAAAAGACCTAAAACCTAGTCTAGCCAAAAAAAATGGTATAATGAAGATGTGAAACTGACTGGCTGTAATGACCACAAGTAGGGAACAAGCAGAAGAACAAATAAGTGATAAAGAAGATAAAATTGTGGAAAATAATGAAGCTGAAAAGAAGAGGGAAAGAAAAATATGGACATATAACAGATATATTCAGAACATTTCATCCTAAAGCAGCAAAATACACACTCTTTTCACGTGCACAGGAAACAGTCTGCAGAAAGAATCACATACTGGGTCATGAATCAAGATTGAACAAGTATAAAAAGATTAAGATCAAACTGCATATTTTCTCACCACAACACAATGAAACTAGAAGTCAACACAGAAAAAGTTTGGAAAGACCACAAATACATGGAGGTTAAAGAACATCCTACTAAAAAAGCAAAATATTAAAAGAAATGAATGGGTTAACCAGAAAATTAAAGAAGATGTAAAGACATACATGGAAGCAAATGCAAATGAAAACATGATGGTCCAAAACCTTTGGGATGCAGCAATAGCAGTCATAACAAGGTAGTATATAGCAATGCAGGTGTACCTCAAGAAGCAAGAAGACTCTCAAGTACACAACTTAACCTTCCATCTAAAGGGGCTAGGAAAGGAACAGCAAAGAAAGCCTAAATCCAGCGGTACAAGGGAAATAATAAAGATTTGAGCAAAAATAAATTATATAGGAACAACAACAACAAAACAGTAGCACAGATCAGTATAACTAGGACTGATTCTTTGAAAGAATTAATACCATTGATAAACCCCTAGAAAAATCTTATCAAAAAGAAACAGAACATACCCAAATAAATAAAATCATGAATGAAAGAGGAACAATCACAACCAACACCGCCAAAATACAAACAATTATAAGAGAATATTATGAAGAATATATGCCAAAAAAATGGGCACCTAGAACAAATGGATAAATTCCTAGAAACATAAACTACCAACACTGAAAAACAATGAAACAGGAAGAAATAGAAAATTTGAACAGACCCATAGCCAGCAAAGAAATTGAATCAGTAATCAAAAATCTCACAACAAACAAAAGTCCAGGGCCAGTTGTCTTCCCAGGGGTATTCTACCTAACATTTAAAGAAGCGTTCATACCTATTCTTCCCCAACTATTCCAAAAAATAGAAATTGAAGGGAAATTCCCAAACTTTTCCTATGAGGCCAGAATTACCTTGATTCCAAAACTAGGCAAAGATCCCACTAAAACGATTTATAGGACAATATCCCTGATGTACATGGATGCAAAAATTTTGAACAAGATACTCACAAATTGAATCAAACAGTACATTAAAAGAATTATTTGCTGTGATCAAGTGGTATCTATCTGGCTGCAAGGTGGTTCAATATTCACAAATCAGTCAATGTGATACACCACATTAATAAAAGACAAGAACCATATGATCCTCTCAATAGATACAGAAAAAAGCATTTGATAAAATATAGCATTCATTGTTGATAAAATTCAATGACGTAGGGGACTAAGTAATATACCTCAACGTCCTAAAGGCCATATATTAAAGACACACAGGTAATATCATCGTCAATGGTGAAAAACAGCATTTCCACTACGGTCAGGAACAACACTAGGATGTCCACTCTCACCATTGTTATTTAACATAGTACTGGAAAGTCCTAGCCTCAACAATCAAACAACAAAAAGGAATAAAAGGCATCCAAATCAGTAAGGAAAAGTCAAACTTCCACTCTTTGCAGATGACAATACTTTATGTAGAAAATCCCCAAGACTCCATCAAAAAATTGTTAGAACTGATATATGAATTCATCAAAGTCACAGGATAGAAAATCAAATACATTTGCATTTCTATACACCAATAATGAAGAAGCAGAAAGAGAAATCAAGGAATTGATCTCATTTACAATTGAACCAAAAACCATAAGATACCAAAGAATAAACCTAACCAAAGAGGTAAAAGAAAGGTACTCTGAAAACCGTAAAACTCTAATGAAAGAAATTGAAGATGACACAAAGAAATGGAAAGACATTCCATGCTCATTCATTGGAAATACAAACATTGTTAAAATGTCTATACAACCCAAAGCAATCTACACATTTAATGCAATCCCTATCAAAATACCACCAGGATTTTTCACAGAGCTGAAACAAACAATCTTGAAATTTGTATGGAACAGGAAAAGCCCCTGAATAGCCAGAGGAATGTTGAAAAAGAAAACCAAAGCTGGGGCATCACAATGCCTGACTTCATGCCATATTACAAAGCTGTCATCATCAAGACTGTCTGGTACTGGGGCAAAAAAGACACATAGATCAACGGAACAGAACAGAAGACCCAGAAGTGCACCCACAACTATATGGTCGTTTAATCTTCAACAAAACAGGAAACAATATCCAATGGGAAAAAGACAGTCTCTTCAACAAATTGTGTTGGGAAAACTGGACAGCCACATTCAGAAAAATGAAACTATACCACCTTCTTACATCACACAAAAAATAAATTCAAAATTTATGAAAGATGAAAGAGCTTAATGTAAGACAGGCTCCCACAAAAATCCTAAAGAAGAACACAGGCAGTAACCTCTTTGACATTAGCTATATCAGCTTCTTACTGGACATTTCTCTTGAGGAAAGGGAAAGAAAAGTAAAAATGAACTATTGGGACTTCATCAAGATAAAACTTTTGCACAGTGAAGGAAACTAAACTTCCCCCTACAGAATGGTGGAAGATATTTGCAAATGACATATCTGATAAAGGGCTATTATCCAAAATCTATAAAGAAATTATAAAACTCAACACCCAAAAAGCAAATAATCCAGTTAAGAAATGGGCAGAAGACATACATGAATAGACTTTTTTCCAAAGACATACACATGTCTAATAGACACATGAAAAGTTGCTCAACATCACTCATCATCAGGGAAAGACAAATCAAAACTACAGTGAGATACCACCTCACACCTGTCAGAATGGCTAAAATTAACAACACAGGAAAAAACAAATATTGGTGAGAATGTGGAGAAAGCACAACCCTCTTATACTGTTAGTGGGAATGCAACCTGGTGCAGCCACTCTGGAAAACAGTACAGAGGTTCCTCAAAATTTAAAAATATAACTGTCCTATGACCCAGCAATCACACTATTAGGTATTTATGCAAAAGATACAAAAATGCTGATTCTACAGGGCACATATACCCCGATGTTTACAGCAGCATTATCAACAATAGGCAAATTGTGGAAAGAACCTGTGTGTCCATCAACTGATTAATGAATAAAGATGTTGTATATATATATACCATGAAGATTACTCAGCTATTAAATGAATGAAGCTTGCCATTTGCAATGACGTTGACGTTGGTAGAGTGTATTATGCTAAGTGAAAACAGAGAAAGATAAATACCATATGATTTCACTCATCTGTGGAATTTAAGAAACAAAACAGGTGAATATAGAAGTGGAAGAAAAAAAATGTAGGCAAATCATAAGAGACTCTTAAGTATAAAGAACAAACTGAAGGTTGATGGAGGGAGGTGGGTGGGGCAATGGACTAAATGGGTGATGGGTATTGAGGAGGGCACTTGTGATGAGCACTGGGTATTATATGTAAGTGAAGAATCATTAAATTCTAATCCTGAAACCAATATTACAATATATGTTAACTAACTAGAATTTAAAGAAAAACTTGAAAAAATATAATGCAGTATAAAAAATAGTGATAATGTGATAAAGGGAAAATTTCTGCAAAAGAAAAATTCAAACCCTTGTCTTATAGATATGCAAAACTCTTTGATAAAGTTATTGTTCATCTAAATATTGATGCCTAACCACTAGAAGGTGTAGTTATGCTATACCACAAGGGATGCAAAGATAAATAGTATAAATAATTCAATAACTTCAATTTTTATAAACATTTTGTGGTTTTCAAAATTCTCAGTTGACTCTGTCACCCAGATCTGAAATAGATAGGGTCGGTTTTATTGCCATTTTATAGATGAGGGAACTAAAGAGCTGATCCTAGTAAATAGAATAATCCAAGCCACGTGGGAACTAGCTTGCCACCATTGTTTGGTTTTCAGTCAGGACAAATTGATACTATTTTCCTAACCTAAATATTCTATAATTACTTCCCAATATGTACATTATTTGACGTGTTTTGTTCACCCTAGTTGTGTTTTGACATTTACATTATTATTACTATGAACGCTCTTTCAAAGTAGGCTGATACTTAGCTTGGTTTTCAATGACCCTGGATTATTCACTGCATGAGAAGAGTACATCAAGCTGTTTCCCAGATCTTTTCATGGACATTTTAACAAATCCACAACTAAATGCTCTTGGAATTTCTGGGTGATCAAACTGGCCTGTCTACCCAGAAATATAGCAAATGTTTGAACAGATGGATATTGCATTATTACATAAAACCCAAACAATTATGCTTTAAAATTTCTCTTATTTTCAATTTTATTTTAATTCCAATATAGTTAACATACAGTGTTATATTAGTTTCAAGTGTACAATATAGTGATTCAACAGTTCCATACATCACCCAGTGCTCATTATGACAAATGCACTCTTTTATCCCCATCATCTATTTCACTTATGCCCCACCACCTTCCCTCCTATAACCAGTTTTTCTCAATAATTAAGAGTCTGTTTCTTAGCCTCTCTCTCTCTCTCTCTCTCTCTCTCTCTCTCTCTCTCTCTCCCTCCCTCCCCCTCTCTCCCCCTCTCCCCCCTTCTGTCTCTCTCTCTCCCTCTCTTTTTTCTCCTTTGCTCATTTCTTGTTTCTTAAATTCTACATATCAGCGAAATCATATGATACTTGTCTTTCTCTGACTTACTTCACTTAGCATTATACTCTCTAGGTCCATCCCTCTTACTTTGTTTTGACTTGTTTTCTGGAGGTATCTATATTTAGTACCATAGTCCTAGGAAGTAGTCATAATAGCATTATATAGTATGATTTCCTAATGGATTGTCTTCAGCTTCTCTTTCTCATTAACAGGTGATTTCAAATGAGTTAATCAAAGATTGAAGCAGTAGTGTATTTGGCAGTTTCTTTTGTACTCTATCAGTATGTTTTTCCAGTGTTATAGCATTGTTGGGCCCCTGAATTAAAAAGATGATCACAGAGTGTAGAGGTCAGAGCATACTATTTTAGTTGTGATTGAGCCTTCATAATTTTTATATTTATCAACAATTACTATGATATTCCAAAAAACCCACTAACTCATCATCCTTGTCTCAGATTTGTCATATGGTGTTGAAAAGAACAGTGGTTCCTATTTCAAAGTTATTAGATCTTAATTTCACAGTAGCAACTTTCTTTACAGAGATCAACTATGATCAGGTACTATGTATAAGTTTGCTAGGGCTGCCATAGCTAGGTACCACAGACTAAGTAACTTAAACAACAAATTTATTTTCTCATAATTCTGGAGGCTAGAAGTTCAAGATCAAGATGTTGGCAAAGTTGGTTTCTTCTGAGGCCTCTTTCCTTGGCTTGTAGATGGTTGTCTTCTCCCTGTGCTTTCACATGCTTTTTCTTCTGTGTGTGTCTATGTCTTAATCTCTTCTTGTAAGAACAGCAGTCATACTTGATAAGGGTCCATCCTAATGACCTTATTTTACCTGAATTACCTTTTCTAAGGCCCTGTCTCCGAATAGTTACATTCTGAGGTGTTGGGGGTTGAGACTTCAGTGCATGAATTTTGAGGGGAAACAGTTCAGCCCATTAACATATTGTATACCTTTTTGTTTCATTAAGGGAAGTGATATATCTGACAAAATTTTTTATCCTCAAGTCCAAATTTTATCTCTGTGTCCCCAGTGGGTAGCACAGTGCTTAATACATAGCATATGCTCCATGAATGCTGTTGATTTTTCTGAATGAGTGAATAATTAAAGATAAAAGGCAGTATATATGGGAAGATTATGTAATATATCACAACTTTATTATACCAGGATAGAGAAAATTTTTTGAGGATGATTCACTCTTAGGAGAAAACAAATGGATTGCTGATAGGTACATTACTATTTTATTTCAGGCTAGAATGCTGCCAGTCTAAAGCTGGAATGTTGCAGAACCAGAAGAAAGTGAAGTAGAGGAAGGAAGGAAGGCTGCAGATGACAAAAAAAATGTTTTAATAGTAAACATTAATAAATATAGCCTTGGAGAGGCTGAGAAATGTTAGGCAATAGACAAGAATGGGCTGGAGAGAAGATGAAATAAGAAAGACCAATATTGGAAATGATGACACAGAGTATCAGATAATTTGACAGTAAAAAAAAAAGAGCACATGCAAATTATAAAACACTTCTGTAATAAGTTGTGTGTGTGTGTGTATTTGTGTAGATATTGATATTTATATACCTATATAACTGTATGTTAGAAGCACCTAAATAGTACTGTTCAATCGTGAGCATGTATCAGAATCATCTGGGTAGGTTTTAAAAAATGCTAGGTCTCACCCTAGTTCTACTGAACCATAATCTTTGAGAGTGGGTGGGACTCAAACATATATATTAAATAAATATTTATTTTACTAGTGATTTTTATTTGCAGCTAGGGCATTGTAAACTACTGTTTACTTAAAGGCAAACTGGCCATAACTTAGTAATACAATGCATAGTAAGTGGTTTGCTTAGGACCATATGTTTTTAATAGAGAAAACAGATGACCAATCAGTAAGTTAATATCAGCATTTTTAAAAAGTACAGATTCTGGAGTCATTATGCCCTTCATTTATGTTAAGTACAACACAGTGTAATAAAAATACTGACCATGAATAATCTGGAAAAATGTTTATATTCCTCACACTCTAAGGAAAAATACTTATTTCATTAAATTTGGAAATAAAGTCAGTTCTGTTCAAAACTGACACAATTCCATTATCCAGAATGAATTCCTGTTTCCCTATTTCCTTTATATATTAAAAAATTAATTCTGGATAAGTATTTTTCTCCTTTTTTTTCAAGGCATTTAAAAATAATTTTGAGGGCGCCTGGGTGGCTCTGTTGGTTGAGCGACTGCCTTCGGCTCAGGTCATGATCCTGGAGTCCTGGGATCGAGTCCCACATCAGGCTCCCTGCTCAGCGGGGAGTCTGCTTCTCCCTCTGACCCTCTTCCTTCTCGTGCTCTCTCTCTCTCATTCTCTCTCTCTCAAATAAATAAATAAAATCTTTAAAAAAATAATTTTGAGGGTTTTTTTTTACTAGTTAATTTATCTTTAAAATCTTTCATTTTAAAATTGAGAATAAGCTAATGGTTGCCAGAGGGAAGGGGAACTGGAAGATGGGCAAAATGGATGAAGTGAATTGGGAGATACAGGCTTCCAGTTACAGAATGAATAAGTCATGGGAATAAGAGCTACAGCATTAGGGAATATAGTCACTGGTATCATAATAGCATTGTATGGTGACAGATAGTAGCTACACTTGTGATGAGCATAGGATATCATATAGGATGGTTGAATCACTACCTTGTACACCTGAAAGTAATGTAACATTATATGTCAACTATACTAAAAAAATAATAAATACTATATATATAGTGAATATACCAGTAGCCCATAATTTATATATACATATTTATATATATTTAATAATTTATATACATAAATTAAAACAAGTATTATTGTATGGTATTATATGGTATTATTATACCATAATGAATACAAATTATTTTTATGCCATAATAAATACCAAAGAAAGTGAATATATATATATACTAGTAGCCCATAATTTATATGCATATATATATATAAATTAAAACAAGTTTTCCTTCATTCCCTTTTTATGAAATTGCATCAATTTCTGTGGCTGTCTGCTCCCATAAAATCAAACAAATATTGTGGTATGCCTTAGGAATGCAGAGATGAATGTGATAATACCTGCATTCAGGAAGCTCACAGTCTAGTGGGAGAGAAAGACAAGGTAATGAGTTATTAGAACACAGTGTAACAATATTTTATGGGGGCTATCCACTGGGGAAAGTGGTCTTTTCTAATCTAGTAGTATTTTCATGTTGGAAACTTTTTATGGTAATGCTGCCAAAAATTGAAAGGTATGTTATTTTTTGAAAGATGGGCATCTGTGGATTTTAATTAAGAGAAGAGGCATTGGGCAGACACTTTCATTTGGAAGACATTCTTAGGTTTGGTGAAACTAACTAGAGTATAGTTGTTTCCTTGGTGATAGTAACTAGAATAGAGTACAGTTGTTTCCTATCTCTGAACATTTTTAAAAACCTAATGTCATCATGACCCATGTTTATAATGATGATCTTAAATGGCAGAAACTAAAGTACTTAAATGTAAAAATGCTGTACTGTGTTCAGCATAGAATCACAGACTTGTGGAAAACCTTAAAGACCCATCTGATATAACCTGTTTGTCATGTAAGAACAGTGAAGAAGAATAGTTTGTGATTTGGCCAAGGCTGCTTATCTTATGTATGGCAGAGCTAGGAGCAAAACTTAGTCTACTGACTCTTCTTTTAGTGTTCTTTCAGGTTCTTTCAGGTTTCTTTCATATTATATGCTCTGAAGACCAGTAGTACATTCATAGTATGTGGTGAAAACTCAGTTAACCATAATATTAAGAGTATACAGTGATATTGCTTTTGTTTTACACATATTCTATTGCCAAGGTGCATACAGATATGCTGTACTTTAATCCCAGATTGGTAGCTGCAAAGCATATGTATTTCCATTAAAAAAAGTTTTTGACTCTTTTGGGGAAAGTTACTCTCATATCTACTTAGGAGTCTGCTGAAATACTATTTTAATGTATAACAAACATCTATGGACATACTTTTAGAGCTGATTCGTCATTTCTGGCTGATTAGTGATTACAGATACCTAAAGCTAAAATTCCTTTGCCTACCCTCATGAGAGAGTGAATGTTTGACTATTTGTGTAACATGGAAGTTATTTTAGCTGCCATGAAGTCTAGTTTACTTGGGATTCTGCTCATGCCCACTTGGGCCATAGTCACTATTTATTAATCAATCAATTAATGCATGAATTGATTGAGAATGTTTTTGCCATCCAGACCAGAATTTAATGTGGTGTTCTGGAAAGCTACCAAGACTTCTAGACATTGTGATTAACTGGTCATGTGAACTTAAACTCTGTGGGCCTCAGTTATTTCCTCTATAGTTAGAATGTTGGATACTATATCCCAGGTCTTGCTATTTTGTGATATGTAATATACTTGAGGTTTTTTTCATCCTAGCTACTGTGCTTCTCTAGGGACTAGAATTATACCTCACTTGAGTATAATCTTCACAGCTGAATAGAGTCCTACATCAAAAAGCAGGAACACTCCCTGGGTGGCTTCTTTTCTGCCTGACCCAGGTGGTAGGAAATTTGGCATATCATTTATATACAAAGTTTCAATAAAAATAGGGTCATGGCCTGGAAACGTGTTTGGGCTTTGCAGATTTTGTTTGCCTATAGCCAGTTTTTCTGTTCAATGATGTAGCTAGTTGAACATTTAAACATTCATATATCACTACTTAAAATTAAGGCTACTGAAATTCCATTTCAGAGAACTTTTGAAGCTCACACATTTTGCCATGCCCTATAATTTACAAGGTTTTATCTGTCTCTTGACTTTCTCTGCAGCCACCTCATAATTCATACTCCAGGGAGGGTCTTTTGTTTTGTTTTTTAAGTAGGCTCTACACCCAATGTGGGCCTTGAACTCATGACCCTGAGATCAAATCACATGCTCTACAAACATTAAGAATTGCATGCTCAACCGACTGAGCCGGTCAGGCACCCCTCCAGTGAGGGCCTTAAAACTGTTAGTTGTTGATGTTTTTCTTTTGTCACTACCTAGTTGGAAGGGAATCCTGAAGCATAGATTTTATGTGCTTATATTTACATGCAGTTATATAATAGGGGTGGTTGTGTATCTCTGTGTGTTAGAAAATAGGAAAGTGAATATACTAGTAGCCCATAAAACTCTGTGTTAAGATGAAAGGGTTGGATAGTCAGTTAATTTCTAGTGTGATTTCTGGTTCTAAATGGAGCTAATCATTAGATGTTGCAACTGGATTTGAGTGTTGTTTGGATTTCTTTTTACAGGATGAAGGTGTTGTTAAAGAAATCCCTATTACTCATCATGTTAAGGAAGGATATGAGAAGGCAGATCCTGCACAGTTTGAGTTGCTCAAGGTTCTTGGTCAGGGATCCTTTGGAAAGGTAATAAATGCTTTATTTTTTTTCTCTTCTGAACATTTAGCCAAAATAATATACGTATAGATAGACATTTCGAAAATATGCCATTTCTAAATTTGTCAAAGGATACACACAAAGGTAACTCTCTGATTTTACTCTTTTTATTTCTGTTGTACTTTTAGTCCCATTTCTTTATACTTATGTGTAATAATCAGTGTTTTCCAGTACCATGGGCTCACTCATTTTTTAGGACAAAATATAGCATACTATTTATTAGCTGCCTATATCAAAGTAGTTTGATTTTTTTTTAAAGTCTTCCTTTTTTCTCTGTTCATATACTGGCATGATCACAGCTTGCTCTTTCCTAGTGATTTTATCTATATTCCTTAGCTCTATCAAAAATGTCAGAATGTATTACCAATTCATATATGAGTGCATGAATTCACCTATTATCTGTTAAGTAGTATGTATATAAATTACAGCAGGGGCAGGTACTGGGTGACATATAGATGATGTGAAACTCCTGCCTTCAAGGAGCTTAAATTTCAAGGGAGGAAGCAAAATTGAGAAAGATTAGCTCTGAAATCATTGAAACTGTTAAGTGCTTACTGGCATAAGATTCTCAGAAGTGTGTAGGTCTGGTTCTTGATGTTTGTACAGCTAATGACATCCAAGACATGAAATTTACTGTACATACACAGTAATTAACAGCCCTTAAGAAAACAACAACAACAACAACAATGTAAGGGGAGAAAGATAAAGTGAAGCTACTAATTTGAGGGTGTCTGATATTTAGTTTCAAAAGGGAAAAGTGGGGCAGCTGAATGGTGATTATTATGATCTGAATCATTTTAAAAGAAAGATATTTATTGAACACCCAGTATGTGCACATTTATAAAAGCAGTATTAGTGAATATAAAATTGACATTAATTGTCTTAAAGTAATCTGATATCTGTGTGGTATAGAATGTAACATATTAAATACAGAGAAATGTTTTCAGGACACAACAAAGACAGACTATGGTAGATTATGGTTTAATAGTAAATTGGTACAGGAGGTATATGAAGACAAGGAGATAAGACCTGAATACTTGTACTGGGGAGAGTAAAACTTTAAAAGATTGTGTGTGTGGGATGTGCTTATAGAACTGACCTGTAGAGTAGGCATGTGCATTCTGCATACCTATATGTTTTTTTAAATTTCTTAAAGTACAATATTGTCTTAATTATTTTACATGGTATTTTTATGATGTTAATTTTAGAGGAACAGAGATGCAGTTCTTTTATATCCAAAATGTATAAATGCTTAAATTTCAACTTTAAAATTTCACCAGGCAAACATTTGAAGTCATTAAAATCATTGCTTTTTCATTTGATGCATATATCTACTCATATGTATATTTATTTATATCCAGCTTTGCTCCAGAAATGATTTAAGGTTTTCATAGATGAATATCAAATAAAATAAAATTAAAAATAAGTTGAGATGATTACAGCAGGAAAGATTAGATGAAGCCAGTGATATAATCTTGTCGTTTACAAATGACATAAAAGCCTGTAAGTCTCCTAGAAGTGGGACCAAAATGAAGTCTTAAAATTTCTGGCAGCCATTATAAAGAAGTTGATACTTTTAATTGCATGATTATGACAGTATCTGTAAGGTTGTAAACAGATCTAACAGACGAGAAAATTTTTTTTTCTCATGGGGATTCATAAAATACAATATAACATAATGTAGTGTCTTCGATAACATCTTCACATTAAATATAGCAATATGTGGACAAGTTGTCAATGTAGTCCTTAAATTCAGGAAATACTCAGCTTTGTGCAGGAACTTCAGTTTAACAAGGATATCATAGAAGCCTTTTTAAAATTTGTAATACTAAAATACAAAGTATTGGTCTTCATGCAGTTCATCAACAAAAGAAATATTAAGGAGGTGGCTTATTTCTTTTTTCTTAGGATGTGAACCTGCATACTTGTCAGTACTACATCATTTGCATGGGCATTGGGTAGATGTGACTTGTTATATGCTGAACCTATGCGGGAATTTGGCCAAAGCTGCAAATCAAAGTGTAGGAGAAATTCCGAGAAACTTTGGGCTGTGGCCTTATTTAGTTGTCTGCAAAAGTTCCATTGTTAAAATGCAATAAATGGAATTATGGCCTACATAAAGCCTTGCAATTAGATATTTTTATAGCATATTTAATAGGGAGAACACCATTAAAATCATTTTAAAGTTGTATTTCAAAGAAGCTTATATTATCATCATGAAATAAACATATAAAATTCTGTACTGAACACACCAAGTATAATGCTATTAATGATCATTAATGTATGGATTGGAATGTAGTATACCAAACAGCTTACATTAATTATTTTAAAACACATCAAATAAAACACATGAAAATATGTCTGAAATTGTCAGATTAGCTTTCCTTGTATTTCACATGCCAAGTAATATTTATACAACACATACCTTTTAACATTCGTGGATTACAATTTTTTTACTTATTGATATTACAGTATAGGAATTAAAAATGAAATTTTTAAAAGATTTATTTTTAGAGAGAGAGCACATGCACGTGCATGCACACAAGTGGGGGGAGGGGAAGAGGGAGAGAATTTCAAGCAGACTCCTTGCTGAGTGCAGAGCTAGACCCAGAGCTTGATCCCACCACCCATGAGATCACGACCTGAGCTGAAATCAAGAGTCAGATGCTCAACTGAATGAGCCACCCAGCTGCCCCTAAAAATGAATTTTTGAAAATACTAAACCCTTGCCCTCTTGAGTCATTTTCAAGAGATAGTTTTATAAATGTTTACATCTTAAAATTTCTTACAGTTTTTTCTCTTCAATCAATGTTAAAGCTGTGTGATCTTTAAGTTCACATGAACAAATACTTACAGAGTACTTATTAATGGAAAATATAGAAGTCCATGTAACCAAAAGAGGTATATTGGAGTAACTCACTCACTAATTTCTTTTCTGACCTGTTTCCAAGAATTGGATTAGTGTGACTGAAAAGAAACCTCTTTGAACAGGATAGATATGTTTTTAGATACAGTAGTTTGAAGCCATGCAACTTCTTCTGTAGTTGATCATGGGAAGAGAGCAGAGAGGATATTTTCTTATGCTAGTTCAGTCCATCTAAGATCTGAAAAGAACAAATCAGGTGATGAACAAATAAACAATTATTTCTCTAGACCATAAATGATGACTTCTATTAGAGGCCATATTAGGATACTAGTGGGTATTAGAAGAGCTAGGGAAAAAGTGATTGCTTTGTGCAAGTGTCTTCCTGAAAGTCTGGACCATTTTTTTTCTTTTTTCTTTGCTTCTTTTTGCCCTCTATATTCCATTCTTTTCATCCCTACTAAGGGCTATGTTTTAGAACAGTAGTTCTCAATGTGTGGTCTGTCTACTCTTGGGCATCCATAAGACACCTTCAGGGGGTCCTCAAGGTCAAAACTATTTTATAATAATACTAAGATACTATTTGTAAAACTTCTGACACCTTGGCACAACCAAAGCAGTGACTACAAATTATGTCAGTAGTCATTGTACTCATTGCTACGTACTTGGCAGTTTAAAAAAATGCAAGTTTTACTTCAAAATGTCCTTGATGAGGTGTTAACAATTTTTAAATTTCTCAAATCCCAACCCTTGAGTATACTTCTTTTTTTTTTAAAGATTTTATTTATTTATTTGACACACAGAGAGAGCGAGAGAGAGAGAGAGGGAGAGAGCACAAGCAGGGGGAGCGGCAGGCAGAGGGAGAAGCAGGCTTCCTGCATGAGCAGGGAGCCCGATGTGGGGCTCGATCCCAGGACTCTGGGATCATGGCCTGAGCTGAAGGCAGCAGTTTAACCAACTGAGCCACCCAGGCGCCCCAAGTATACTTCTTTTTAATGTTGTGGGATGAAATGAGAAGTACATGTAAAGAACTTTAGCTGTGTATAAAGAACTATGTACCAGAAGCTGCATACCATCAAAACAAAGCACTTGTGTGATTTTTTGAGTTCTAAGCTGAACTAGCCACTTTTTCCATGGAACACCATTTTTACTTGAAAGAATGATTGACAGGGAGCTTGGGTGTCTCAGTCGGTTAAGCGTCTGCCTTTGGCTCAGGTCACAATCTCAGGGTCCTGGGATCGAGTCTCATGATAGGCTCTCTGTTCAGCGGGTAGTCTGCTTCTCTCTCTCTCTCTCTCTCTCCCCCTTTATGCTCTTCCTCTTTCTCTCAAATAAATAAATAAAAGCTTTTAAAAAAAGAATGATTGACAAACTATGGTTACTTAAACTTGGGTATTTGGTAGATGTTTCCTCAAAAATGAATGGAAGGGATCCTGTTATTTCATGGGAAACAACTGGCAATATTTTTGTCAATGATAAAATTTGAGCTTTGAAGCAAAAAATTAGCTTTGAAAAATTTTTATTTGACACTGTGAGCTTGACATCTTAATACTCAAAAAACTTTTCTGATGAGATCACTGCTGTTAAACATTTGGAAGATTTGCATAACTCAGTGAAGCAATATTTTTGAGATTATCAACACATATCAAATCAGATAGTACAGAATCCATTCAAAGTGTAAGGTAGCAGCAATGTTCACAATAGCCAAACTGTGGAAAGAGACAAGATGTCCATCGACAGATGAATGGATAAAGAAGATGTGGTATATATACACGATGGAATATTATGCAGCCATCAAAAGGAATGAGATCTTGCCATTTGCAGTGATGTGGATGGAACTGGAGGGTGTTATGCTGAGTGAAATAAGTCAGTCAGAGAAAGACATGTATCATATGACCTCACTGATATGAGGAATTCTTAATCTCAGGAAACAAAGTGAGAGTTGCTGGAGTGGTGGGGGGTGGTAGGGATTGGGTGGCTGGGTGATAGACATTGGGGGAGGGTATGTGCTATGGTGAGCACTGTGAATTGTACAAGACTGATGAATCACGGATCTGTACTTCTGAAACAAATAATGCAATATATGTTAAGAAAAAAAAAGAAGAAGATAGCAGGAGGGGAAGAATGAAGGCGAGTAAGTCAGAGGGGGGATATGAACCATGAGAGATGATGGACTCTGAAAAACAAACTGAGGGTTCTAGAGGGGAGGGGGGTGGGGGGATGGGTTAGCCTGGTGATGGGTATTAAAGAGGGCACAGTCTGCGTGGAGCACTGGGTGTTATGCACAAACAATGAATCATGGAACACTACATCAAAAACTAATGATGTAATGTATGGTGATTAACATAACAATAAAAATTATTAAAAAAATAAATTGCCAAGTACTTGTCAAAGAAAAAAAAAGTGTAAGGTAGACCAATGGATTATTATGTAACAGAATATGGATGGTTAATTGATATGGTTTCAGATTCTCTATTGTAACCAACCTTTAAGAAACTGCCACTTTTTAAGTTCTTCTGTCATATCAAAGAAGAATAAGCACAATTATATAAAAAAGCTATTAAAATACTCCTCCCTTTTCTGTATACATATCTGTGTGAGGCCTGATTTTCTTTCTCTACTTCAAGCAAAACAACTTAATTGCAACAGATTGAATATAGAAGCAGATACAAGAATCCAACTCTTTGCTGTTAAGTCGGGTATTAGAGATTTGCAAAAATGTTTATTAATATCACTTTTCACATTTTTTTTGCTTTGGAAAATATATTTATCTTTAGAAAAATATTTATGCTCACATGTAACAAGTTTATTATTTTTAATGAATCAATACATAGATGTTTATCTCTGTTTTTATTTCTTTTTAAAAGATTTTATTTATTTATTTGAGAGAGAGTACAAGCTGGGGAGAGAGGCAGAGGGAGAGGGAGAAGCAGACTCCCTGCTGAGCAGGGAGCCTGATGTGGGACTCCATCCCAGGACCCTGGGATCATGACCCGAGCCAAAGGCAGATGCTTAACCAACTGAGCCACCCAGGCCCCTCTCTCTTTTAATTTCTAATATGGTAAATATCAATAGATATTACCCACAAAAAACTCCAACAACTCTTTGGAGTCTTCACTGATTTTTAAGATTGTAAAAGATTCCTGAGACCAAAAGGATTGAGAACTGCTTTTCTTTATTAATCTGATAAAAATAGTTCTACTTATGGTGGAGTCATCATTCATGAAATGACTTCACTCCTTTTATTGTCATTATATTGGTCACATGATATTGATTAGGAAAAAGGAAACTGGGTATCTGAAACTTTTGAGTCTGGTGCTTAGGGTTAATGCCATTTGTTTAGCTGAAGCTTGTGTGTGTGTGTGTGTGTGTGTGTGTGTGTGTGTGTGTGTTGTGGCAATTCAATTAATCTGATTTTTTTCTTTTTTTAAAGTTTTTATTTTGATTCCAGTTAGTTAAAATATAGTGTAATATTAGATTCTGGTGTACAATGTAGTAATTTAACACTCCCTTACAATACTTGGTGCTCATCACAAGTGCACTCCTTAATCTCCATCACCTATTTCACCCATCCCCCCACCCACCTCCTCCCTGGTAACCATTAGTTTGTTCTCTATATTTAAGAGTCTGTTTCTTGGTATGCCTCTCTTTTTTTTTTCCATTTCCTTGTTTATGTTGTTTCTTAAGTTCCACCTCTGAGTGAAGTCATATGGTATTTGTCTTTCTCTGACAGACTAATTTTACTAAGAATACTACTCTCTAGCTTCTTCCATGTCCTTGCAAATGGCAAGGCTTCGTTCTTTTTAATGGCTGCATAATATTCCATGGTGTGTGTGTGTGTGTGTGTGTGTGTGTGTGTGTGTGTGTGTGTGTGTGTGAAATCTTTTTTTTCACATTTAGGATTAGGGTTTGGTTTAGGGCCAGAATAAGGGTTAGGATTAGGGCCAGAGTAAAGTTATGCACCTATTATCCTACAGTTCAATGACCTCTCCAGAGAGGTAAGTTTAGGGTTAAGGTTAGGGCACGGTTAGGGTTAGGGGTTAGGGTTAGTGTTTGGGTTAGGGTTAGGTCTTCACTTAGAATAATACTCTCTACCTTGATCCATGTCTTTGCAAATTGCAAGATTTCATTTTTTATGGCTGAGTAATATTCCATTGTATCTATGAACCAAATTTTCTTTTTCCTCAGATCAAGGATTATGGTTCAGTTTAAGACTAAGTAAGGGCTAAGGTTAGAGTTAGGCCTAGGGTGAGGGAATGTGCCTATTATCCTACAGTTCAGAGACCTCTCCAGAGTGATCTGTTTAGGATTAGAGTTAGGGTTGGGGGTTAGTGGTTAGCAGTTAGGGGTTAGGGTTTCAATTAGGATTAGATTTAGAGCTAGGGTTATGGTTAGAATGAGGCTATGTCCCTCCTATCCTGCACTTCAGATACCTCTCCAGAGGTTAGGTTTAGGGTTAGAACTAGTTTAGGGGTAGAGTTTAGTAGTTATTGGTAAGGGATAGAGTTAGGTATAGGGACAGGGCTAAGGTTAGGGTTAGGGTTTGTTTTGGCATCCTGCATTTCAGAGACCTCTCCAGAGAAGAACCTCAAACTTCTTTAGGGGTGAGAATAAAGAATAAACAAGGGTGCCATCCATGGAGTGAGGTAAAGAGGGAACTTGGTGTTCTAAATACTTTTTTAGTGAAAATTCAATTGGTCATTCTGTTTTTTGTTCCTTTTGGGTCTTTTTACCTCAAGTTTTTATTTAAATTCCTGTTAGTTAACATACAGTGTGATATCAGTTTCAGGTGTAGAATTTACTGATTCAAACTTATATACAAAACCCAGTGCTCAGCACAACAAATGCCCTCCTTAATCCCTGTCACCTATTTAACCCATTCCCCTGTCCACCTCCCCTCTGGTAATCAGCACTTTGGTCTCTATTGTTTAAGAGTGTGTTTCTTGGTTTTTCTTTCTTTTTTCCCCTCTATTTCCATTTGTTTTATTTCTTAAATTCCACTTATGGGTGAAGTCATATGGTTTTTTTCTTACTCTGACTAACTTATTTCGCTTAGCATGCATAATACTCTCTAGCTCCATCCACATCATTGCAAATGGCCAGATTTCATTTGGTTTTATGGCTGAGTAATAATCCACTGTATGTACATACCACCTCTTCTTTATCCATTCATCAGTTGAGGGACATTTGGGCTCTTTTCTTAATTTGGTTATTGTTGATAGTTCTGCTATAAATATTGGGGTGCATGTATCACTTCAAATCAGTACTTTTTTATCCTTTAGGTAAATACTTAGTAGTGCAATTGATGGATCATTCTATTTTTAACTTTTAACTGGCGGTTCTGTTTTTAACTTTTTGATGAACATCCATACTCTTTTTCAGAGTGGCTGCACCAGTTTGCATTCCCACCAACAGTGTAAGAGGGGTCCCCTTTCTCCAAATCCTTGACAACATCTGTTGTTTCCTGTGTTGTTAATTTTAGCCAATCTGACTGGTGTGAGGGGATGTCTCATTGTAGTATTGATTTGTCTTTCCCTGATGATGAGTGATGTTGAGCATTTTTTCATGTATCTGTTGGCCATCTAGATGTGTTCTTTGGAAAAATGTTTATTCATGTCTTCTGCCCATTTCTTAACTGGATTATTTCTTTTTTGGGTGTTGATTTTTATAAGTTGGTTATATACTTTGGATACTAGCCCTTACAAATATCCTCTCCATTTTATTGGTTGCCTTTTAGTTTTGTTGATTGTTTCCTTCACTATGCAGAAACATTTTATTTTGATGAAGTCTCAACAGTTTATCTTTGCTTTTGTTTCCCTTGCCTCAGGAGACATATCTAGTAAGAAGTTGCTATGGATAATGTCAGAGAGGTTACTGCCCTTGTTCTCCTCTAGGATTTTGATGGTTTCCTGTCTCATATTTAGGTCTTTCATCCATTTTGAATATATGTTTGTGTATGGTGTAAAAAAGTAGTCCAGTTTCATTCTTATGCATGCTACTGTCCAATTTTCCCAATACCATTTGTTGAAGAGACTGTCTTTTTTTTTTCCATTGGATATTCCTTCCTGATTTGTGGAACATTAATTGATCATAGAGGTGTTGGTTCATTTGTGGATTTTCTATTCTGTTCCGTTGATCTATGTGTCTGTTTTTATCCCAGTACCATACAGTCTTGATCGCTACAGTTTTGTAATGTAACTTGACAAAGTCCAGAACTGTGATGCCTCCAGCTTTGCTTTCCTTTTTCAAGATTCCTTTGGCTATTCAGGGTCTATTGTAGTTCCATACGAATTTTAGGACTATTTGTTCTAACTTTGTGAAAAATGCTGGTGGTATTTTGATAAAGACTGCATTAAATGTGTAGATTGCTTTGAGTAATATAGACATTTTAACAATATTTGTTCTTCCAATCCATGAGAATAAAGTGTTTTTCCATTTCATTGTGTCCTCTTTAATTTCTTTCATCAGTGTTTCAGAGTAGAGATCTTTACCTCTTTGGTTAGGTTTATTCCTAGGTATCTTATAGTTTTTAGTGCAATTGTAAATGGGATTGATTCCTTGATTTCTCTTTCTGCTGCTTCATTATTGGTGTGTAGATATGCAACAGTTTTCTGTATTTTGATTTTGTATCCTACAACTCTACTGAATTTGTTTATCTAGCAGTTTTTTGGTGGAGCTTTTGGGCGTTCTATATAGAGTATCATGTCATCTGAAAATAATGAAAGTTTGAATTTTTTGCTGATTTGGATGCCTTTTTATTTTTTTGTGTTGTTTGATTGTTGTGGCCAGGACTCACAGTCCTAAATTAAATAACAGTGGTGAGAGTGGGTTCCTGTCTTGTTCCTGGCAGTAGAGGAAAGCTCTCAGTTTTTCTCCATTGAGGATGATAATAGCTGTGGGTTTTTCATATATGACCTTTATGATTTTGAGGTATGTTCCTTCTAATCCTACCTTGTTGGGGTTTTTTTTATCATGAATGGATATTGTTCTTTGTCAAATGCTTTTTCTGCATCTTGAAATGATCATATTGTTTTTAACCTTTCTTTTATTAATGTTATATATCATGTTGATTGATTTATGAATACTGAACCACTCTTGCCACCCAGGAATAAATCCCATTTGGTTGTGGTGAAAAAACTTTTTTTAAGATTTTGTTTTTAAGTAATCTCTGCACCCAATGTGGGGCTTAAACTTACAACCCCGAAATCAAGGGTCACATGGTCTACCAACTGAGCAAGCCAAGCGCTTCTGATTTTTTTTTTCCAGTCTGTTGTGGATTCCATTTGCTAGTATTCTAGTGAGAATTTTTGCATCTGTGTTTATCTGCGATATTGGCTTGTAGTCGTCTTTTTGTGGTGTCTTTATCTGGTTTTGGGATCAGGGTAATGCTGGCCTTACAGAATGAATTTGGATGTTTTCCTTCCTTTTCTATTTTTTGGAATAGTTTGAGAAACATACGTATTAATTCTTCTTTAAATATTTATTAGAATTCGCCTGTGAAGCCATCTGCTTCTGGACTTTGGGTTGGGAGTTTTTTTTTTTTTTAATTTTTTTATTGTTATGTTAATCACCATATATTACATAATTTGTTTTGGTGTAGTGTTCCATGATTCATTGTTCATAACACCCGGTGCTCCATGCAGAATGTGCCCTCTTTAATACCCATCACCAGGCTACCCCATCCCCCTACCCTCCTCCCCTCTAGAAACCTCAGTTTGTTTTTGGGTTGGGAGTTTTTTAATTACTGATTCAATTTCATTGTTGGTAATTGTTCTGTTCAAGTTTTCTACTTCTTGTTTTAGTTTTTGTAACTTAGATGTTTCTAGGAACTTATCCATTTCTTCCAGATTGTCCAATTTTTTGGCATAGTTTTTCATAATATTCTGTTATAATTGTTTATATTTCTGTGGTGTTGGTTGTTATTTCTCCTCTGTCATTTGTGATTTTTTTTTTTTTAACTTGGGTCCTTTCTCTACTCTTTTAGATAAGTCTGGCTAGAGGTTTATCAATTTTATTAATTTTTCAAGGAAGCAGCTCCTGGTTTCATTGATCTGTTCTACTGTGTTTTTGTTGTTGTTGTTTTAGTTTCTGTAGCATTTATTTCACAGCAGTGAGCAAATTTTACTAATTTTTAAAAATGAAACAGCCCTTTACTAATAAATAACTCCTATAAAAGTTTAATCTATTCATATTTATTTTCATAACTGAGGCTTTTAAAAACCACTTTTAATGAGTCATAATCTTAGTTTGAAAATATGAGGTAGTACTACTCAAGTTTTCTCAGTAATCTTAAGGAGTTTATTTTATTTATTTACTTAAAAAATTGTATTTATTTATTAGAGAGCGAGCGAGAGAGAAACAGCATGAAAGGGGAGAGGGTCAGAGGGAGAAGCAGGCTCCCCGCTGAGCCAGGAGCCTGATGTGGGACTCAATCCCAGGACCCCAGGATCATGACCTGAGCCGAAGGCAGTCGCTTAACCAACTGAGCCACCCAGGCACCCACTTAAGGAGTTTAATTTGTTTATTGTGATACTTTACCGTCTTGATTGTTCAACCTGGCAGACAGGTATAATTGCCTCTGATTTCTTACTAGAAAATAAAATGCCTGGTAACTTCTAAAATGGACAAATAAGGAAGTAGAAATGAAGGTATCAAATTAGCAGTCATCACAATTCTTTGGTCTTTATTAAGGCAACAAAAAGGTGCTTGGGTTTTAAAAGTAGTTCCCTTAGATCAAATTGCCTTTCATTATGTTGCTTATTTCATACTTAACAAACTTCTTGAAGTCATGACCATGTCATCTATTTTAAAAAATTTTCTTTCATACAGTAGTATGTATGATAGTGTGATTTACTAAATGAATGAAAATGAGGAAAAGTTAACTGAGTATAATTTATAGAGAAAAGTATATCTTTATAAAATTAGAGGAAATGCATGGACATATATGTGTGCTAATGTGTATAGCAAGAATGTCTTGAAATATGAATTTCACTTAAGAAAATTCCTTTGATAGGTTTTTCTTGTTCGAAAGAAGACTGGTCCTGATGCTGGGCAGCTCTATGCAATGAAGGTGTTAAAAAAGGCTTCTTTAAAAGGTAGAAAATTACAAAGCTTACCAGGATAGAATTTGATAAAGCTTGTTTTAAGAAATATGCTGTGTATTGCTTGTATAAGTTGAGTAGACTCAGTTTCCTTTAAACATTAGTAAGTTTTCTAGCCTGTAAGTGATATTTCTAGGTTTGATATTGGCATATGCTCTAATTTAGTTAGACTGTACATGGTAAAAATTTAATTGTATAAAAAGTGACACATTTTATTTAATATAAAGTGAACTTATTTTAGTAAGCTATATTCTCTTATTTTAAGATTCTTATTTTTTTTTCTGTTCCATCTGTGTTGGTTTTGCATATTGAAAAAGCACAACCCCTGGATACCCTTACATATACTGTCTTCTAGGCTATGATAGCAGTAACACTGTACTCAGTTTTAATCAGTGAACACATTTGAAAATTGGAGACCAATACATAATAAATACATATTATCCAAATACCTACTTAATGTCACTTTAATCCATCTAGATCTAAATTGAATTTGTTGGCTTTCTGAGAATATGGTAATTACTGTCTAGGAATATATAGATTGCAAATTTAAGCACTTATAAACTTATATTTTCATATTTTTGTTTGGTGAATTTTTGATGGATCTCTACTGAAATTTTATATAGAAGAGTAATGTATGCTACCTTTCTATAATTTTTAGTTCGAGACAGAGTTCGGACAAAGATGGAAAGGGATATACTGGTGGAAGTAAATCATCCATTTATTGTCAAATTACACTATGGTATGTCATGTTTTTTTTTTAATTTATGGTATTAGAGAATTAAGATTTCCCTTCAAACAATAATATAACAGGAAATAAATACTTCAAAATGATTTAATACATTCAACTATGTAAAATATATTTATCCAAAATAAGAATAAGAATCAATATCCAATTTTGAATTGTATTTTCTTTATCTGTTGGTTAATTTGTCTAAGGTAATAAGATAGTTTCTTCTGAATACTTGTCTGGTAGTATTTCTTTACTCCACTAGGCTGTACCTTTAATGATCTGAGGCTATAAACTGATAATTTATTCAAAACATCTGATGCTTGGATGTGTTCCTCTTACATGTTCATAATGAGCTTATTAATTTATTTCCTAGCTCTATTGAAGAGGACCATGTAGTTATATTAGTCCATTTGAGTTATTCTTTCTTTTATTTGGGGGAAGAGGAATACCAGTAAGAAGCAGTAAATATAATGGAAAGAACATAAGTTTGGAGTCAGTGCTGAGTTTGAATCATGGCTCTGTTGATAATTTAATGCATATTTGAGATTGTACAGTTTGGCTTTCCTGGAGAATTCAAAGATATATACATCATTAAATCACTGATATATTCTATGATATCACTAAGTTTTCAAGATTTAAAAAAATAGCAGCTATTGATTTTATTCTTAGGAAATTTTGAAAAATAATGCATTAAAGTATGTACTAAATTATTTTAAAAAATCCTCAAAAAATGCCCACCCATTATTCTTTCACTCCTTGTTATCCTAAATGGAAAATAGTAATATCTAAAGTCCCACTTCCTTGAATCACCAGGATTACATTACATTAATCAGTAAATACCAATTGTGTGCAAAACAATCTATTGAATGCAGTAGGCTCTAGAGGTGAAACAATCTCTGACTCAAAAAACTTCTAATCTATTGGAACACAGACATGTAAACAAATTAATTGTACAAATAAAAATGGAGTAAGTGCCATACGAGAGACATAAATAAGGAACAATGAGATCTCAAAAGTAGTAGCAATTAATTCTTTTGGAGAAGAAGGTAAGGATGCTATGAAATGTGAAAAGAGAGAAATTCTTAATAGAGGAAAGCTTGATGGAGGAGGTGGCATTTTTGTTGAGCTTGAAAGAATTAGTAGATTTTCAGTAGGTAGGTAGGGAGGTGGAGTTCAAGCAGATTGCAGTAGAGCATGATGCACCACAAATCAGGACAATGATGGCGGTAAAAGTTTCTGTGTAAAACCACATGCAAAGTTGATTATGTTCTAGGAAGGGATTTATAGCTATTTTAGCACTAAGTTCAATTTTGAGATAATGTTATCCATTGGACCATGTGAATAAATGCTTAATTCCTTTATAGTGTTTAATGATAAAATGCTAAACATATATTAATTAAAAATTATACTAAGGTCGTTAAGCCTTTAAGATTCTTTTAATGTTCTGTTACTACATTCTAATTTATAATTAGCCTTTCAGACTGAAGGGAAGCTGTATTTAATACTGGATTTTCTCAGGGGAGGAGATGTCTTCACAAGATTATCCAAAGAGGTAGGTATCTGTTTGTAAAGTTTTACTATATTTTATTGAAACAAAACTAAGAAAAATCATTTGTGTTCTGCTAATTAATTTTTTCTATAGAAATTTTGAATAATTCTTCTGTTTATTTCATTGCATAGTATTTAGTTGATGTGCCAGTTAATGGCATTTTCTGTCTGCCTGTCATTTAGATCTCCTCAGTGGTGCTACTCATTATTCCTTTAGGCACAAGATCAATATAAATAACTGGATGAAGTAGATAGGGGCAAGCCTAGGATTTTGGCTACTCAAGCTACCAAAATGTCTCTGGGAGTAGTGTTTAATTTATGCTACAACAACTTTATGAAGGTATAACTGACATACAATGAATTACACATATAGAGTACATACTTTGATAAAATTTGACATTTGTATATACCTGTGAAACCATCATCACAATCAAGATAATAAGCTTATCCGTCATCCCCAACCATTTTCTTGTGCCCCTTTGTAATGCCTCCCTTCCACCCTGCCCCTACTGAATCTGCTTTCTGTCATTGTTTGATTTACATTTTCTAGGACTTTATATAAATGGAATCTTATAGTATCTATTCTTTTTTGTCTGGCTTATTTAACTCAGAATAATTATTTTGAGATTTAGCCATGGTGTTGTATGTATCAGTGGTTCATTCACCTTTATTGCTGAATAGTATTCCACTGTATGGATACGCCACCAATTGTTTATGCATTAACTTATTGATGGATATTTGGGTTATTTGCAGTTTCTGGATATTACTAATAAAGCTGCTACAAACATTCATGTACAAATAACTGTATGGACATATGTTTTCATTTTCATGGTTATGTTTTCATTTTTCATGATTAAATATTTGAGTATAATGACGACTATTTGATAGGTATATGTTTTAACTTATTTTGAAGACCCTATCAAATTGTTTTCTAAGCTAGGATTATAATTTTTATATTCCCACCAGCAGTGTATGAGAGTTTCAGTTGCTCCACATCCTTTCCAGCCCTTAATGTGGTCAGTAGTCTTGTTTTGATTTTGGTCATAAGTGTGTAGTGGCACCTTATTGTGGTTTTGAATTGCATAATCCTAATGACTAATGATGTTGAGCATCTCCTCATGTACTTACTTGTCATCTATTTATCTTCTTTGATAAAATGTCTGTTTAAATATTTGGCTCATTTTTTATTAAATTGTATGATTTCTGAGTTTTGAGAATATATATTTTGGATGGTAAGTCCTTTATCATATATGTTGTTTGCAAATACTTTCTTCTGGTCTGTGGTTTGTCTTTTCATTCTCTTTAATAGTGTCTTTCAAAAGCAGGATTTCTTAATTTTGATGAATTCCAACTTATAATTTTTTCTTTTATGAATTTGGTGTCATATTTAAAGAATATTTGCCTAATCTCAGGTCAAATAGATATTCTATGTTTTCTAGACATTTTGGAATTTTAGGTTTTACATTTAAGTTTATAATCCATTTTGAGTTTATTTTAGTGTATGGTGAGAGGTATGTGTTGAAGTCCTTTTTTTTTTTTTTTTTGCATATACATATCCCAGTGTTCTAGCATTGTGATTAAAAAAGTCTATGCTTTCTTTACTGAATCACCTTGCATTTTTGTTGGAAATCAATTGACCATATATGTGAAGGTCTATTTTTGGACAGTCTATTCTGTTCAATGATCTATTTGTTTATCTTTATTTCACTACTTGATTTCTTAATTACTATACCCTTATAATATGACTTAAAGTAAGGTAGTGCAAATCCTTGAGCTTTGCTCTTCTTTTTCTTTTAAGATTTTATTTATTTATTTATTTGACAGAGAGGGAGAGACAGCAAGAGAGGGAACACAGCAGAGGGAGTGGGAGAGGAGGGGGAGAAGGAGAAGCAGGCTTCCCGCTGAGCAGGGAGCCCAATGCAGGGGATCGGGGATCATGACCTGAGCTGAAGGCAGAGGCTTAACAACTGAGCCACCCAGGCACCACCTTGCTCTTCTTTTTCAAAGTTGTTTTGCTTCTTCTGGGTCCTTTGTATTTCCATATCAATTTTTATTTTATTTTATTTTATTTTATTTTTTTAAAGATTTTATTTATTTGAGAGAGAATGAGAGATAGAGAGCACGAGAGGGAAGAGGGTCAGAGGGAGAAGCAGACTCCCCGCTGAGCAGGAAGCCCGATGTGGGACTCGATCCCGGGACTCCAGGATCATGACCTGAGCTGAAGGCAGTTGCTTAACCAACTGAGCCACCCAGGCACCCCTCCATATCAATTTTTAAATCAGCCTTTCACTTTCTACAAAAAAAGCTTGCTGGGATTTTGATTGGGATTGCATTGAATCTATAGGTCAATTTGCAGATAATTGACATTTTTACAATATTGAATCTTCAATTCATGAATATGATTTTTTTCTCCAGTTTTTGAGTCTCCTTTAATTTCTCTCAGCAATGTCTTGTCATTTTCAGCGTATTGGTCTTCCACATTTTTTATCAGATTTATCTCTGAGTATTTCCTTTTTTAAAATGACGTAAATGGAATTGCTTTCTTATTAATTTCATTTTCAGGTTGGATGGAAATACAGTTGATTTTTTTTTTTTTTTTTGCGTATTGAACTTGTATCCTACAATTTAACTGAATTTACTTATTACACCTAATGGCTTTTTTTTTTTTTTTTGGTAGATCCCATAGAATTTTCTATTTATAACCTACAAACAACGACTTTTTACTTTTTTTTCCTTTATAGACATCACTTATTTCTTTTTTTTTTTAAAGATATTATTTATTTACTTGAGAGAGAGAGAATGAGAGATAGAGTGCACGAGAGGGAGGAGGGTCAGAGGGAGATGAAGACTCCCCGCTGAGCAGGGAGCCCGATGTGGGACTCGATCCCGGGACTCCAGGATCATGACCTGAGCCGAAGGCAGTCGCTTAACCAACTGAGCCACCCAGGCGCCCCAGACATCACTTATTTCTTTTATTTGTCTTTGTTGCACTGGCTTGACCCTCCAGTTCAGTGTTCTATAGAATTGGTAAGAGCAGACATTCTTGCCTTATCACAGGGAAAAAACATCATTTTAGCATGAATTACACAGTTCAGTATAGGTCTTTTTAGATGTTCCTTATCTGGTTGTGAAAGTTCTCTTCTGTTACTAGTTTGTTGAATTTTTATCAGGTATGTACATTAGATTTTGTAATATTCTTTCAGTGCAATTATTGAGATACTATGTTTTTTCTTCTTTAATCTTTTAATAGGTAAATTAAATTGATTGATTGTCAAATGTTGAAGCATTCTTGCCTATGGATGAATCCCCCATGTAGACATGGTGTATTATGTTTTTTGCGTATTGGTGGATGATATTTCCTAAATTTTTTTTAGAATGTTTACATTTATTTTTATGAGAGATATTTGATTATAGATTTCTTGTATTTTTTATGTCTAGTTTTAATGCCATAGCAATTCTGGTTTTATAGAATGAGTTGGGTAGTGTTTTCTCCTATTCAATTTTCTAGAAGAATTCATTGTAAAATTGTCATTAAATGGTTGGTAGAATTCACCAGTGAAGCTATCTGGGTCTGAAGTTTTTTTTAATAGAAAGGCATTTTAACTACAAATTCAATTTATTTAAGAGACTTGGAGGTATTCAGTTTATCTGTTTTATTTTTTGAGTGAGCTTTGGTATTTTGTGTCTTTTAAGGAATTTAACCATTTTAGCAAATTTATCAAATTCATTGACATGAAATTGTTCATAATAGTCCTTTACTATCTTTTTATAGCAGTTAAATCATTAGTGATATTTGTATCATTCCTGATGTTGGTATTTTGTATCTTCTCTCTTTTTTATTTTTTATTTCCCCCACCCATCAACCATCCTCCCACAGGCAGCCACCACTCTGTTCTCTATATCCATGACTTTTATTTTATTTATTTGTTTTATTTTTTAGATTACACATATAAGTGAGATAATACGGTATTTGTCATTCTCTGACTTATTTCACTTAGCATAACACATTCAGGGGCCACTCATTTTGTTACAAATGGCAAGATTTCCTTCCTTTATATGGCTAAATAATATTCCATTGTATATATATGCTATATTTTCTTTATCCATTCATACATCAGTGGACACTTACATAATTTCGATATATGACTATTGTAAATAATGCTGCAGTGAACATAGGGTTAGACGTATCTTTTCAAATTAGTGTTTTTGTTCCCTTGGATAAATATCTAGTCCTGGAATTGCTAAATCATATGGTAGTTCTATTTTTAATTTTTTGAGGAAACTTCATATACTGTTTTGCATACTAGCTGTACCAATTTACATTGCTAACAACAATGCACAGGTGTTACATTTTCTCCACATCCTCCTCAACACATTGTTTCTTGTCTTTTTGATGATAGCCTTTCTAACAGGTATGAGGTGATAACTCCTCATGGGTTTGATTTGTATTTCCCTGATGATTAGTGATATCTCCTCTGAAAATATGTCTATTCAGATCCTCTGCTCTTTTTTTTTTTTTTAATTGAATTGTGGTTTCTGGTGATGAGTTGCAGGAGTTCTTTATATATATTTTGGATAGTAACATCTTATCAGATCTGTGACTTGCAAATGTTTTCTTCCATTTCATACATTGCTTTTTCATTTCATTGATGTTTTTCTTTGCTGTGCAGAGACTTTTTTTAAAAGATTTTATGTATTTATTTGACAGAGAGAGACACACAGTGAGAGAGGGAACATAAGCAGGGGGAGTGGGAGAGGGAGAAGCATGCTTCTGGCTGAGCAGGAGCCCGATGCGGGGCTCGGGTCCAAGACCCTGGGACCATGACCTGAGCCGAAGGCAGACACTTAATGACTGAGCCACCCAGGTACCCCAAGACTTTTTAGTTTGATGTAGTCCCACTTGTTTATTTTTTTTATTGTTACCTTTGCTTTTGGAGTCAGTTAAAAAAAAATCAAGACTGATGTCAAGGAGTTTGCTTCCTAAGGTTTCTTCCAGGAGTTTTATGGTCTCAGGTCCTACATCTAACTCTTTAATCAATTTTGAGTTAATTTTTGTGTATGGTATAAGATAATAGTCTAGTTTGATTCTTTTCATGTGGCTGTCTAGTTTTCCCAACTTTATTTATTAAAGAGACTATCTTTCCCCCCTTGTATTTACTTATCTGCTTTGTCATAAAATAATTGACCATATATGCATGGGTTAATTTCTCGGCTCTTCTGTTCTCTGGACGTGTATGTCTGTTCTTATGCCAATACCATACTGTTTTGACTACTATAGCTTTGAAATATAGTTTCAAATCAGGGAGCTTGATAACTACAACTTTTATTTTTTTCTTTTTCAAGACTGCTTTGGCTATTTGCAGTCTTTTATGATTCCAAACAGATTTTTGAATTGTTCATTCTATTTTTTTTAATAATGCCATTGGAATTTTGGTAGGGATTACATTGAATTTGTACATTTTTTGGTAATATGGACATTTTAACGATATTAATTCTTCCAATCCATAAGTTTGGAATATCTTTCCATTTATTTGTGTCTTCTTCAGTTTTTTTCATCAGTGTTTTATAGTTTTGAATGTACAGATTTTTCACTTCTTTGGTTAAATTTGTATCTGGATATTTTATTCTTTTTTTATTCTAAGGTTTTTATTATGTTCAATTAGCCAACATATAATACATCATTAGTTTTTGATGTAGTGTTCAACGATTCATTAGTTGTGTATATAATGTAAATGGATAGTTTTCTTAATTTCTTTTTCTAATAGTTCATTATTAGTTTATAAAAATGCAACAGATTTTTCCATGTTGATTTTATACCTTGCAAGGTTACTGACTTTGTTGATTAGTTCTAACACTTTTTTTTAAATGGAGTCTTCTGTATTTTCTATATACAAAATGATAGTGTCTGCAAGAATGACAATTTTACTTCTTTCCAATTTGGATGCCGTTTTATTTCCTTTTCAAGCCTAATTGCTCTGGCTAGGATTTCTAATACCTATGTGGAATGAAAGTGGAGATAGTGAACATCCTTATCTTGTTCCTGATCTTAGAAAGCTTTTCACTGTTGAGTATGACGTTAGCTGTGGACTTACTATGTTGAGGTATGTTCCCTATACACCAACTTTTTTTTAAAGATTTTATTTATTTATTTGACAAAGAGAGACGCAGTGAGAGATGGAACACAAGCAGGGGGAGTGGGAGAGGGAGAAGCAGGCTTCCTGCTGAGCAGGGAGCCTGATGCAGGGCTGGATCCCAGGACCCTGGGATCATGACCTCAGCCGAAGGCAGATGCTTAATGACTGAGCAACCAAGGCACCCCTACACCAACGTTTTTGAGAGGTTTTACCTAAATGGATGTTGAATTTTGTCAGATGCTTTTTGTGCATCTAGTGACATGACCATATAATTTTTATCTTTTATGCTGTTAATGTGGTGTATAATGTTGTTTGATTTGTGGAAGTGGAATCATTGTTATATTCCTGTAATAAATCCCAGTTGATACATGATACACAATTTTAATGTATTTTTGAATTTGTTTGCTAATATTTTGTTAAGAATTTTTGTATCTGTTTATCAGGGATATCTATGTTTTTATTTTTTTTCTTTTGATTTTTTTAGTGTCCTTGTATGGTTTTGTTACCAGGATAATGCTGACATCATGAAATGATTTTGGAAACTTTGCCTCCACTTTAATTTTTTGAAATAGTTCTAGGATATGTATTATGTCTTCTTTAAAAGGTTGGTAGAATTCACCTGTGAAGGTGTCTGGCTTCTGTTTGTTGAGTTTGTTTTTTTTTTTATAAATGTACAATTTTATTTCTACTAATTGGTTAGTTCAGATTTTCTCTTTCTTCTTGATCCAGGCTTGGATTATGATAGAATTCCAGGAATTTACCATTCCTTCTAGGTAGTCCAATCTTCTGGCTTATAATTATTCATAGCAGCCTCTTATCATGTTCCATATTTCTGTGTTAACAGTTGTAATATCTCCTTCATTTCCTTTTTTTGTTTTTGTTTTTTGTTTCTGTTCTTGCAGTTTTTAAATTTTATTTTATTTAAATTCAATTAATTAACATGTAGTGTATCATTAGTTTCAGAGGTAGAGTTCAGTAATTCATCAGTTGCATGTAACACCCAGTGCTCATTATATCACATGCCCTCCTTAATGCCCATCACTCAGTTACCCTGTCCCCCCACCCACATGCCCTCCAGCAACCCTCAGTTTGTTTCCTACAGTTGAGTCTCTTATGCTTTATTTCCCTCTCTGATTTCATCTTATTTTACTTTTCCCTCCCTTCCAGTATGATCCTGTTTTATTTCATAAATTCCACATATGAGTGAAATCATATGAAAATGTATTTCTCTGATTGATTTATTTTGCTTAGCATAATACCCTCTACTTCCATCTATGTTTTTGCAAATGGTGAGAATTCATTTTTTGATGTCTTGAATTCATTTTCTGATTTTATATATATATATATAATGGAATATATATATATATGTGTGTGTGTGTGTATATATACACAGACACACCACATCTTCTTTATCCATTCATCTGTTGAGAGACATCTGGGCTCTTTCCATAGTTGGCTATTGTGGACATTGCTGCTGTAAACATTGGGGTGCAGGTGCCCCTTCAGATCACTACATTTGTATCCTTTGGGTAAGTACCTAGTAGTGCGTTTGCTGGGTTATATGCAACTCTATTTTTAACTATTTGAGGAACCTCCATACTGTTTACCAGAGTGGCGGTACTAGCTGCACTTCCACCAACAGTGTAAGAGGGTTCCCCTTTCTCCACATCCTCTCCAACATCTGTCATTTTCTGACTTGTTAATTTTAGACATTCTGATCAGTGTGAGGTGGTATCTCATTGTGGTTTTGATTTGTATTCCCCTGAAGCCAAATGATGTGGAGCATTTTTTCATGTGTCTGTTGGCCATTTGTATGTCTTCTTTGGAGGAATGTCCAAGTCTTCTGCCCGTTTCTTGACAGGATTCTTTGTTTTTTGGGTGTTGAGTTTGATAAGTTCTTTTACATGTCAGATACTAGCCCATTACCTGATGAGATATTTCAAATATCTTCTCCCATTCTGAGGATTACCTTTTAATTTTGTTGACTGTTTCCTTTGCTTTGCAGAAGCTTTTTATCTTGATGAAGTCCCAATATTTCATTTTGCTTTTTTTTCCCTTGCCTTTGGAGATGTGTCTAACAAGAAGTTGCTGTGGCCGAGGTCGAAGAGGTTACTGCCTATGTTCTCCTCTAGAATCATGATAGATTCCTGTCTCAAATTTAGGTCTTTCATCCATTTTGAGTTTATTTTTGTGTATGGTGTAAGATAATGATCCAGTTTCATTCTTCTGCATGTGGCTGTCCAATTTTCCCAACACCATTTGTTGAAGAGACTGTTTTTTTTTTTCCATTTCATATTCTTTCCTGCTTTTTCAAAGTTTAGTTAACCAGAGTTGAGGGTCCATTTCTGGGCTCTCTATTCTGTTACATTGATCTATGTGTCTGTTTTTGTGCCAGTACCATACTGTCTTGATGATTACAGCTTTGTAATATATAGCTTGACGTCTGGCACTGTGATGCCACCAGCTTTGGTTTTCTTTTTCAACATTCCTTTGGCTATTTGGGGTGTTTTGTGGTTCCATACAGATTTTAGCATTTTTTCCAGCTCTGTGAAAAATGTAGTTGGTATATTTTTATTTTAAATTCAATTAGCCAACATATAGTACATCATTATTTTCAGATGTAATGTTGAATAATTCAGCAGTTGCATATAACACCCAGTGCCTATCACATCACATGCCCTCTTTAATGCCTATCACCCAGTTTGTCAATGGTATTTTGATACGGATTGCATTGAATGTATAGATTGCTCTGGGTAACAGGCATTTTAAAAATATTTATTCTTCTAATCCATGAGCATGGAATGTTTTTCCATTTCTTTGTGTTTTCCTCAATTTCTTTCACAAGTGTTCTATAATTTCAGAGTATGGATTCTTTACTCCTTTGGTTAGCTTTATTCCTAGGTATCTTATGGTGTTTGGTGCAATTGTAAATAGGATCGATTCCTTAATTTCTATTTATTTTGTCTCATTGTTAGTGTATAGAAATGCAACTAATTTCTGTGCATTGATTTTATGTCCTACCACTTTTCTGAATTCGTGTATGAGATCTAGCAATTTTTAGGTTGACTCTTGAGTGTTCCACATAGAGTATCACGTCATCTGTGAAAAGTGACATTTTGACTTCCTCTTTGCCACTGTGGATGATTTTATTTCTTTTTGTTGTCTGATTGCTGAGGATAGGACTTCTAGTACTACGTTGAAAAACAATGGTGAGAGTGGACATCATTGTCATGTTCCTGCCCTTAGGGGAAAGGTATCAGTTTTTCCCTGTTGAGAATGATATTTACTGTGGGCTTTTTGTAGATGGCTTTTATGATATTGAGGTATGTTCCCTCTATCCCTACACTGTGAAGAGTTTTAATCAAAAAAGGATGCTGTATTTCATCAAATGCTATTTCTGCATTAATTGAGAGGATTATATAGCTCCTGTCCTTTCTTTTATTAATGTGATGTATCACGTTGATTGATTTGTGAATGTTGAATGTGAATGTGAATAGATAAACCCAAAATTTATTTTTGATAAATCTGGGTAGGAGTTTATCAATCTTATTAATTATTTCAGATAACTAGCTTGTAGTTTCATTGATCTGTTCTACTTTTCTCATTGATGAATCAAATGATCAACCAAATCTCATTGATTTCTGCTCTAATCTGTCTTGTTTATCTTCCCTGGCTTGGTTTGGGCTTTGTTTGCTGTGCTTTTTCCATTTCCTTTAGATGTGACAGTAGCTTGTGTATTTGAGATCTTTCTTGTTTCTTGAGAAAGGACTGTATTGCTCTATACTTCCCTCTTAGGACCACCTTTTCTGCATCCCAAAGGTCCTGAACTCTTGTGTTTTCATTTTCATTTGCTTCCATGAATTTAAATTCTTCTTTAATTTCCTGTTGACTCATTCATTGTTAGTTGATGCTTTTAACCTCCATGTATTTGTGTTCCTTCCAAATTTTCTCTTGTGATTGAGTTCAAGTTTTAAAGCATTGTAGTCTGAAAATATACAGGGAATAATCCCAAACTTTTGGTACTGGTTGAGTATTGATTTGTGACCAAGTATGTGACCTCTTCTGGAGAATGTTCCATGTGCACTTGAGAAGAATATGTATTTTGTTTCTTTAGGACAAAATGCTCTGAATATATCTGTGACGTCCATCTGGTCCAGTGTGTTTTTCAAAGCCCTCGTTTCCTTATTGGTCTTCTGTTTAGATGGTCTGTGTTGTTGTGAGTGGGGTGTTAAAGTCCCCTACTATTATTATACTATTACCAATGTGTTTCTTTAATTTTGTTATTAATTGGTTTATTTAATTTGCTGTTCATAAGTTAGGGGCATAAATATTTAGAATTATTAGAGCTTCTTGTTGGATTGAACCTTTAATTATTACATAGTATCCCTCTTCATCTCTCATTACAGTCTTTGGTTTAAAATCTAATTTGTCTGATACAAGGATTGCTACCCTAGCTTTCTTTTGATGTCCATTAGTATGAGAAATGGTTGTCCACCCCCTCACTTTCGATCTGGAGGTGTTTTTAGGTCTAAAATGAGTCTCTTGTAGACAGCATATCAATGGGTCTTCCTTTTTTATCCAATCTAATACCCTGTGTCTTTTAATTGGAGCATTTATCCCATTTATATTCAGAGTAATTATTGAAAGATGTGAATTTAGTGCCATTGCATGACCTGTAAAGTCACTGTTTCTGTAGATTGTCTCTCTTCCTTTCTAGTCTTTTGTTACTTTTGGATTCTCTCTTCATTTACAGGATCCCCTTTAATATTTTTTGCAGTGCTGGTTTAGTGATCACAAATTCTTTTAGTTTCTGTTTGTCCTGGAAACTCCTTATCTCTCTATCCATTCTGAATGACAGCCTTGCTGGATAAAGTATCTTGCCTGCATATTTTTCTCACTTAGCACATTGACTATATCATGCCAGTCTTTCTGGCCTGCCAGGTCTCTGTGGACAGGTCTGCTTCCAGCTTTATGTGTCTACCCTTTTAGGTTAAGGGCTTCCTGTCTCTGTCTTCATTCACGATTTTCTCTTCATCTCTGAATTTGAAAGCTTCACTATTATATGTCAGGGATTATATGTTTCCCTATTTTTATTGATTTTGATGTGGGTCCTCTGTGCCCCCGATCTTGAATGCTTCTTTCCTTCCCCAGATTAGGGAAGTTCTCAGCTGTAATTTGTTCAAGTAAACCTTCTGCCCTTTTCTCTCTTTCCTCATTTTCTGGGACCCCTATTTTTCAAATATTATTGTGCTTTATGGTATCACTGATTTCTCAGAGTCACCTCTCATAATTAAGTCATTGTTTCTCTCTCTTTTTCTCAGCCTTACTTTCTTCATTTTGTCTTCTATATCACTGACTCTCTCTTCTGCTTCATTTACCCTATGAGTTAGAACCTCCATTTTTGACTGCATCTCAGACTAGCATTTTTAATTTCGACCTTCAGTAAGGGATTCTCTAGTGTCTTTTATGCTTTTTTCAAGCCCAACTAGTATCTTTATAATCATTGTTTTGATTTCTATTTCTGACATCTTACTTATATCCATATTGATTAAATCTATGGCAGAGAGTACTACCTCTGGTTCTTTCTTTCGCTGTGAACTTCTCCTCCTAGTCATTTTGTACACAAAAGATAGGAAAGAAAGAGAAGGGAAAAAAAGAAAAAGAAAAGAAAAAGAAAAGCAGCAGTGACAGCAATAATAATATAAAGAACAACAAGAATATCTTCAAGAAGTGATTCTGGTGTGTGCTGGTGTACACTCTACTGTTGTGTTTTGGCTGCTCTTCCCCACTGGTCTTTCTTCTACAGAGTTCCTCCTTGCTTGTAATAGGGAGTGTTTGGTCCTTTAAGTAGGTATGCTTTGAATTGTTTGTGAAATTATGCCAGAAGCTGATGTTTTGGAGCTTTCTTTAATCAGTAGACTTGGTAGATGCGGGGGTTTATGTTGGTCTTCTGTGGGAGAGGCCTGCTGTGCTGGCACACAAGCTGACTTGCCCTCCTAAAGATGCTCTTGACAGGTCAGGGGGTGGGGTTTATTGTAGGGGACTCCAGCCTCCACTAGAGTGTCTATGTTTCTCTGAGGAGTCTGACTCTGCTGGTGGGTGAGAGGAGAAAAGGATGGAATAGGAGGTAGAATATGGCATCGCCTCTCCCTCTTGTCCCTAGGGAGTGGAATTCCTGGCAGCCGCTGCTCAGGAGGCCCTCTTAGAAAGGCCAACAATCTCCTGTGGGCTGGGACCTCCTCAGTTACTTGCCCTAACCTGTGTATGTTGTTGGCACACCCAGAGCCATTGATCTCCTGTATTTTATCTCTGGCCGGTGTCTGGGATTCAAAATTCCAAGTTTTAAATGGCCTGGTGATATGCATGCCCATTCCCGTCCACTGGCTGGGAGGCGCAGGTCGTGCCCAGCACTATCCTGTCCCTGAAAAGCCTTCACACTGGCTATCTCTGCATGCACAGAGGCTTGAGTTTATTGTAATGCTCAGTGATAAACTTGAGCCAGGTTAACAGCCATCTGAACTTGACTCAGTCCCCCACTCCTCTTTGTCACATAGAAGCCATTGCAAAGGCTTGAATCTATTGTGGAAAACAGCAAAAAGCTGCAAGGTTATCTACATTCTGCTCAAGTCTCTGTGCTCTCATCAGTTAGTTCCAGAAAAGCAGCTGTTTGGCGTGCACACAGAGTTTTGAGCCTGTGTGCTCACAACATAAAACTAAGAGGCATTCTGCCCTCTGCACACCCTTCTAAACCCACTGCTGAGCTCCACTCAAGGGCTCCCCAGCTGTCCCTTTTTCTCTGGAGTGGACAAATATGCTCCTCCAAATGCCCTTCTGGAAGGTGAGCAATTTCTCCCTGAGCAACCCAGGGATCCACTCACCACAGCTTTTTGTGTGGTTACAAACCACTGCGATCTTTGCAGCTTTCTCCCTGCTCCTGACTTTGCTCCAGGAACTGCACTTCCTCCCCTTCCCAACCACACAGCTTCCCAATCCCCCAATTCAGGTCTCCGAACCTCATCTCTGCCAAATTCTCTCACTCCAGCTGTGCAGATTGTTTCTGTACTCCTCAGATCCTCTTCCTAATTGTTCAAAATAGTTGAAGGTTGATCGAGTTGTATTCAAAGGATGAGGCAAGTTCAGCGTTCCCCTACTAATACTTCTCCGCCATCTTGGAACTCCCCTCACTCCTTCATTTCTGATTTTATTTATTTGAGCCATTTTTCTTTATTTCCTGGTGAGTCAAGCTAAAGGGTGTCAATTTGGGGCACCTGGGTGGCTCAGTCATTGAAGCAACTGCCTTTGGCTCAGGTCATGATCCCAGGTCTCCTGGGATTGAGTCCTGCATCAGGCTTCCTCCTCAGTGGGGAGCCTGCTTCTCCCTCTCCTGTTCCCCCTGCTGCTTTGCTCTCTCTTTCTCTTTCTCTCTTCTTCTCTCTGTCAAATAAATAAATAAAATATTAAAAAAATAAAAGTGTGTCAATTTGGTTTATCTTCTCATTGCAAATAGCAGGATTTCATTCTTTCTTATGACTGAATAATATTCCATTGTAGAAATATATGCCATATCTTCTTTATCCACTCATCTATTGATGGACACTAGGGCTGCTTCAATAATTTGATTATTGTAAATAATGCTACATAGGGGTGCAGTATCCCTATGAATTAGTGGTTTTTTGTTTTTGCTTTTTGTTTAAATAACCAGTGTTGCGATTACTGGATCTTAGGATATTTCTATTTTTAACTTTTTGAGGAGCCTCCATACTGTTTTCAAAGTGGATCCACCAATTCACATTCCTACCAACAGTACGTGAGGGTTCCTTTTAATCCACATCCTCACCAACACTTGTTGTTTCTTGTTTTTGATTTTCGCCAATCTGAGAGGAGTGATATGATATCTCATTGTAGTTTTGATTTGCATTTCCCTGATGATGAGTGATTTTGAACACATTTTCATGTGTCTGTTTGTCTATTGGCCATCTGTATGTCTTTTCTGGAGAAATGTCTATTCATGTATTCAGCCTATTTTTTAATTGGATTATTTGTTGGGTTGAGTTGTTTGTTTTTTTTTTAAGATTTATTTATTTATTTATTTGAGCGAGAGAGAATGAGAGATAGAGAGCACGAGAGGGAAGAGGGTCAGAGGGAGAAGCAGAGTCCCCGCTGAGCAGGGAGCCTGATGTGGGACTCGATCCTGGGACTCCAGGATCATGACCTGAGCCAAAGCAGTCGCTTAACTGAGCCACCCAGGCACCCTGTTGGGTTGAGTTGTATCAATTCTTCTTGATAAGTTGTTTTTGAAATTCCAGTTAGTTAACATACAATGTAATATTAGTTTAAGGTGTACAATATAGTGATTCAAAACTTCCATATAACACACCAAACTCCTCAAGCTAAGTGCCCTCCTTAATCTCCATCAACTATTTAACCCATCCCCCCAGCTACCTCCTCTCTGGCAACCATCAGTTTGTTCTCTAGAGTTAAGAGTCTGTTTCTTGGATTGCCTCTTTCTCTTTTTTCCCCTTTGATTGTTGGTTTTGTTTTTTATATACATAATATGAGTGAAATCACATGGTATTTGTCTTTCTCTGACTTATTTTGCTTAGAATAATACTCTCTACCTCTATCCACCTCATCGGAAATAGCAAAATTTCATTCTGTTTTATGGCTGAGCTATTTACCACATCGTCTTTATGCATTTATCAGTCGATGGACACTTGGACTATCACCATAATTGGGTTATTGTAGATAATGCTTCTATAAACATCAGGATGTATATATTCCTTTGAATGGGTATTTTTTAATGTAATTATTTTTATTATGTTATGTTAGTCACCATACAAAACATCATTAGTTTTTGATGTAATGATCCATGATTCACTGTTTTCATATAACACTCTGTTCTCCATGCAGTACATGCCCTCCTTAATACCCATCACTGGGCTAACCCATCCCCCCAACCCCCTCCCCTCTAAAACCCTCAGTTTGTTTCCCAGAATCCATAGTCTCTCATGGTTCGTTTCCCCCCCCCTCATTTTTCCCTTCCTTCTCCTAATGTTCTCCATGTTATTTCTTATGTTCCACAAATAAGTGAAACCATATGATAATTGACTTTCTCTGCTTGACTTATTTCACTTAGCATAATCTCCTCCAGTGATGTAAAAGTTGGGTATTCATTCTTTCTGATGGCTGAGTCATATTCCATTGTATATATGGACCACATCTTCTTTATCCATTCATCTGTTGAAGGGCAACTCTTTCCACACTTTGGTTATTGTGGACATTGCTGCTAGGAACATTGGGGTGCATATGGCCCTTCTTTTCACTACATCTGTGTCTTTGGGATAAATACCCAGGAGTGCAATTGCTGGGTCATAGGGTAACTCTATTTTTAATTTTTTAAGAAACCTCCACACTGTTTTCCAAAGTGGCTGTACCAACTTACATTCCCACCAACAGTGTAAGAGGGTTCTCCTTTCTCCACAACCTCTCCAACATTTGTTGTCTTTTGCCTTGTCAATTTTTGCCATTCTAACTAGTGTAAGGTGGTATCTCAATGTGGTTTTGATTTGAATTTCCCTGATGGCTAATGATGATGAACGTTTTTTCATGTGTTTGGTAGCCATTTGTATGTCTTCTTTTGAGAATTGTCTGTTCCTGTCTTCTGCCCAGTTTTTTACTTGATTACTTGTTTTTTTGGGTGTTGAGTTTGAGAAGTGCTTTTAGATCTTGGAAATCAGCGCTTCATATGTAGTGTCATTTGCAAATATCTTCTCCCATTCTGTGGGTTGCCTCTTTGTTTTGTTGACGGTTTCCCTTGCTGTGAAGAAGCTTTTTATCTTGATGAAGTCCCAAGAGTTCATTTTTGTTTTGTTTCACTAGCCTCTGGAGATGTATCTTGAAAGAAGTTGCTGTCGACAATGTCAAAGAGGTTACTGCCTATGTTCTCCTCTAGGATTTTGATGGATTCCTGTCTCACATTCAGGTCTTTCATCCATTTTGAATTTATCTTTGTGTATGGTGTAAGAGAATGGTCGAGTTTCATTCTTCTGTATATAGCTATCCAGTTTTCCCAGCACCATTTATTGAAGAGACTTTTTTCCATTGCATATTTTTTCCTGTGTTGTCGAAGATTTCACCATAGAGTTGAGGGTCCATATCTGGGCTCTCTGTTATGTTCCATTGATGTATGTGTCTGTTTTTGTGCCAGTACCATGCTGTCTTGGTGGTCACGGCTTTGTAATATAGCTTAAATTCAGGCAATGTGATGCCCCAGCTTTGTTTTTCTTTTTCAACATTTTCTTGGCAATTCGGGGTCTTTTCTGATTCCATACAAATTTTACGATTGTTTGTTCCAGCACTTTGAAAACTGTCATTGGAATTTTGATTGGGATGTCATTGAAGGTATAGATTGCTTTGGGCAGCATAGACATTTTGACATTGTTTATTCTTCCGATTTATTAGCATGGAATATTTTTCCAGCTTTTTGTGTGTTCTTCGATTTCTTTCATGAGTGTTCTGTAGTTCCTAGAGTATAGATCCTTTACCTCTTTGGTTAGGTTTATTCTGAGGCATCTTATGGTTTTTGGTGCTACTGTTAATGGAATCATATCCCTAATTTCTCCTTCTACAGTTGCATTGTTAGTGTATAAGAAAGCAACTGATTTCTGCATATTGGTTTTGTATCCTGCCACATTACTGAATTGCTATATGAGTTCTAGATATTTGGGGGTGGAGTCTTTTGGGTTTTCCACATAAAATTTCATGTCATCTGCGAAGAGAGAGAGTTTGACTTTTTCTTTGCCAATTTGAATATATTTTATTTCTTTTTGTTATCTGATTGCTGTTGCTAGGACTTCTAGTGCTATGTTGAACAACAGTGGCAAGAGTGGGCATCCTTGACGTGTTCCTGATCTTAAGGGAAAGGCTTTCAGCTTTTCCCCATTGAGGATGATATTCGCTGTGAGTTTTTCATAGATGGCTTTTATGAACTTGAGGAATGTTCCCTCTATCCCTATACTCTGAAGAGTTTTAATCAGGAAAAGATGCTGTAGTTTGTAAAATGCTTTTTCTGCATCAATTGAGAAGACCATATGGTTCTTTTCCCTCCTCTTATTAATGTGTTCTATCACATTGATTGATTTGCAAATGTTGAACCACCCTTGCATCCAGGGGATAAATCCCATTTGGTCGTGGTGGATGATCCATTTAATGTATTTTTGGATCCTATTAGCTAGGATTTTGTTGAGAATTTTGGAATCCATATTCATCGGGGATATTGGTCTAAAATTCTCCTTTTTGATGGGGTCTTTGTCTGGTTTGGGGAATAACATAATGCTGGCCTCATAGAATGAGTCCGGAAGCTTTCCTTCTGTTTCTATTTTTTAAACAGCTTCAGGACACTAGGTATTATTTCTTCTTTGAATGTTTGGTAGAATTCCCCAGGGAATCCATCAGGCCCTGGACTCTTTTTTTATGGGATATTTTTGCTTCAATCTCGTTACTGGTTTTTAGCATGTTCAAGTTCTCAGTTTCTTCTTGTTTCAGTCTTGGGAGTTAATATGTTTCCCAGGAGGTATCCATTTCTTCCAGGTTGCTTAATTTCCTGGCATATAGTTGTTGATAATAATTTCTAGTAATTGTTTCTATTTCCTTGGTGTTAGTGGTGATCTCTCCCATTTCATTCATAATTTTATTAATTTGTGTCCTTTATCTTTTCTGTTGAATAAGTCTGGCCAGCAGTTTATTGATCTTGTTAATTCTTTCAGAGAACCAGCTTCTGCTTTTGTTGATCTGATCTACTGTGTTTCTTGTTTCTAATTCATTGATCTCTGCTCTAATCTTAATTATTTCTTTCCTAATGAATGGCTTAGGCATCATTTGTTGTTTTTTTTCTTCAGTTCTTTAAGGCATAAAGTTAGTTGGTGAATTCGGGATTTTTCTATTTTTTTGAGTGAACCTTGGATGGCTATATATTTCTGTTTCAGGACTGACTTTGCAGTATCCCATAGGTTTTGGACCAATGTGTTTTCATTCTCATTGGTTTCCATGAATTGTTTAAGTTCTTTGATTTCCTAGTTTACCCAAACCTTCTTGAGCAGAGTGGTCTTTAGCTTCCAAGTGTTTGAATTTCTTCCAAATTTTTTCTTGTGATTGAGTTTCAGTTTTAAAGCATTATGGTCTGAGAAGATGCAGGAAATAATCTCAGTCTTTTGGTATCAGTTGAGACCTGATTTGTAACCCAGTATGTGGTCTATTCTGGAGAAAGTTCCACGTGTGCTGGAGAAGAATGAGTTTTCTTTTGTTTTAGGGTGGAATGTTCTGTATATATCTGTGAGTTCCATCTGGTATAGTGTGCCGTTCAAAGCTCTTTTTTCTTTGTTGACTTTCTACTTGGATGATCTGTCTATTGCTAAGAGTGCAGTATTGGGGTCTCCTATAATTAACATACTATTATCAATATGTATCTTTATTTTGGTTAACAGTTGGCTTATGTAGTTGGCTGCTCCCATGTTGGGGGCATAGATATTTACAATTGTTAGATCTTCTTGTTCGATAGACCCTTTAAGAATGATATAGTGTCCTTCTGTGTCTCTAACTGCAGTCTTTAGCCTAAAATCTCTTTTGTCTAATGTAAGAATTGCTACCCCACCTTTGTTTTGAGGTCCGTTGGCATGGAAGATGCATCTCCATCCCTTCACTTTCAGTCTGGATGTATTTTTAGGTTCCAAATGAGTCTCTTGTAGACAGCATATGGATGGGTCCTGTCTTTTTACCCAATCTGCAACACTGTGCCATTTCATGGGAACATTTAGGCCATTCACATTGAGAGTGATTATTAAAAGATATGAATTTATTGTCATCACGTTTCCTGTGAGATTCTTGCTTGTTTCTATAGATTATCTGTATAAATTTCTGTTCTGTATCACTCTTGGGGACTTTCTCCTTCCATAAAACCCCCCTTTAGTATTTCTTTCAGGGCCGGCTTAGTGGTCACATATTCTTTCAGTTTCTGCCAGTCTGGAAGCTCTGCATCTCTCCATCCATTCTAAATGACAGCCTTGCCAGCAGATACAGTATTCTTGGCTGCATGTTCTTCTGATTTATTACCCTGAATATTCTTGCTCGCCCTTTCTGGCTTTCCAGGTCTCTGTGAATACATCTGATGTTATTCTGATGTTCCTCCCTCTGTATGTAACTAATCTCTTCCCCCTAACTGCCCTTAAGATGGTTTTCTTGGTTCTAAGATTTGCGAGTTTTACTATTACTTGCCAGGGTGTTGGTCTGTTTTGCTTGATTTTGGGAGGGGTCCTCTCTGCCTCTAGGACACAAATGTTTGTTTCATTCCCCAGATTAGGGAAATTCTCAGCTACGATTTACTCAAATATATCTTCTAGTCCTCTCTCTCCACCCACTCAGGGATCCCAACAATTTTGACATTGGATCGTTTCATGGTGTCACTTATTTCTCTAATTCTGTTTTCATAGATTTTAAGCTGTTTCTCTCAGGCCTCCTCTTTTTCCTTCCTTTCTCATAATTTGTCTTCTAGATCGCTAATTTGTTCTTCTGCCTCATTTACACTAGATGTTAGAGTATCTAGATTAGTATGGATTATTGATAGCATTTTTAATTTCTTCCTGTTCAGCACTCATTTCTGCCCTTAGATACTCTATGTTGCCATTAATCAATTTCTCCATTCTAGCTATCATCTTCATAACTCTTACCCTGAAGTCCATTTCCAACATCTTTCTTATATCTATATACGTATGTAAATCTGTGGCAGCAGTCACTGTCTCTGAGTCTTTCCTATTTCGGAGGTTCTTCCTCTTAGTCATTCTGTTGAGGGATGGGTGAGGGAATGTACAGAGTCCAAATTATTGACCAGAACCCAAGCAAGATGCACCTGTTTTATACGGACCTTAGTATTGTTGGCCTCTTGTTTTCCCAGCCTGTCTTCTGGGGATGGGACCTGCTGTGCTGTTACTCAGGCAACTCTGTTTGTGCAGAGTTGCCCTGCCCCCTTTTGGGGGGGGAATGGGCTCAATGAAAAATGTTTTTTTGGGGGGCTTTTGTTCTCTGGCGGCTTTCCATGGTGGCTTTCTGCGTGTCTTCCAAGAGAGCAGAAGAGATCGTTTCCAACCCTCTGCCTCAGAGCAGAGAGATCGCAGTCTGTTCTTCTTTGAGTTCTCCAGGCCACACTATCTCCGTTTCTTTCTGTGCTGCTATAAACTGCAGCGTCTCCTGTGTTGTGCACCCCTGAGCAGCACTCCCAATCCTAGCTTCCAGATCCAGGCATGGCTTCGCCCTTTGTGCTTTTATTTTTTAAGAGATTTTATTTATTTGTTTGAGAGAGAGAGAGAATGAGAGATAGAAAGCACGAGAGGGAAGAGGGTCAGAGGGAGAAGCAGACTCCCTGCTAAGCAGGAAGCCCGATGTGGGACTCGATCCCGGGACTCCAGGATCATGACCTGAGCCGAAGGCAGTCGCTTAACCAACTGAGCCACCCAGGCGCCCGCCCTTTGTGCTTTTAAACCTGCCATCTGCCCCCAGTTCACATGCACAGCCCCGCTGTGCGAGGTTTCAGTCTGGGGGGCTGCTCTAAAATCCTTTCCTCACCGCTACTGGTCTGTGAGTCTGTGCCCCGTCCCCAGTACAGGAGGCTTTCACACACTGATGGTGCTGGATTCCAAAGGTTCCTCCCCCTTCCGTTTATCTTCTGATATCTGCCTGCAGAATCACGGCTCCCAGCTTCATAACCTTGAAACCAACCACCTTCGATATTGTTTGTAGAGATCCAGATATATCTTCTTACATCTCAGGCTGATTTCATCAATGTTCAGAGTCGTCTGGTAGATATCCAGCTCAATTCAGGGGACTGGTCCCTACTCCTCCGCCATCTTTTCCTCCTTCCCTGACACCCTATGCCTTTTGATTACAGTTTTAATCCATTTACATTCATAGTAATTACCGATAGATATGTATTTAGTGCCATTTTATTACTTGTTTTCTCATTGTTTCTGGAGATTTTCTGTGTTCCATTCTTGTCTTTGTCACCTTGTCTTTCTTTTCTATTCCAACAGCCCCCTTTAATATTTCTTACAGGGCTGATTTAGTGGTCACAGTGTCCTTTAGTTTTTGTGTAGGACACTCTTTATCTCTCCCTCTATTCTTAGTGATAACCTGAATGGATAGAGTTTTCTTAGCTTCACATTTTTCCCCCACTCACAACTTTGAATATATCATGTCTCTCCCTTCTGGATTGCCATGTTTCTGTTGAGAGATCTGCAGCTAGCCTTAGGGGTCTTTCCTTGTGAGTTGAGGACTCTTTTTGTCTTGCTGCTTTTATGATTTTTTTTCTTTATCACTATGTTTTGGAAATATAATTACAGTATGTCTTGATATTGGCCTGCTTTTGTTGATTTTGTTGGTAGTTCACTGTGCCTCCTGGATCTTGATATCTGTTTCTTTTCACAGATTAGTGATATTTTCAGCTATTATTTTATGAAATAAATTTTCTGTCCCCTTTTCTCTCTCTCTTCTTCTCCTGGGACTCCTATGATATAAAGTAATTACATTTGATGGCATCAGTGAATTCCCTAAGTCTATACTCATGTTCCATAATTCTTTCTTTCTTTTGTTCAGTTTGATAGTTTTCCATTATTTTATCTTCCATATCACTAAAGTGTTCCTCTGCTTCTTTCATGCTTGATTTCAGTGCATCCAGTCTGTTTCAAATCTCAGTTATTGCATTTTTCATTTCTGACTGTTTTTTGACTCTTATCTCTGCAGCAAGGACCTCCCTGATGTCTTACATTCTTTTCTCATATCCAGCGAGTATCCTTAAAATTGTTGCTTTAAATTCTCCATCAGTCATGTTACTTATAATTGCTTTACTGAGATCTCTGACTTTGACCTTTTCCTGTTGTTTCATTGGGATGAATTCTTCCATCTTGGAATTTTTTCTACATCTCTGTGTTCTGTGTTAGAAAAAGTTGTTATTTGTCCTGCTTCTAAGAGTAATGGCTTTGTGCAACAGAGGTCATATAGTGCCCAGGGCCTGGTGCTTCAGGGAGTGTATCTGGTGTGTGCTACATGTACTCTGTTGCTGTGTTCTAGCACTCTGTCCTTCAGTCCAGTCATTTGGAGAGTCTCTCCTTGTCTGCAGTGGGCAGTGTTTCATCCTTGGGCAGAGTGTGGTGAATTTTAACTAGGTTTACTTTGGTCAGCTTGATAAATGAGTCCTGATGGCACTTCCACTAGAAATGAAGCCTTGCAGAGCTCTCTGGTTGGGAGACGTGGTGTGGACAGGTGTTTCTGCTGGTCTTCTGGGGAAGGAGCCCTCTTCTCTGGGACTGTGTCTAACTTGACTGTGAGGGGCAGGACCAGCAAAGCTCAGGTGTGTGGTTCTTTGTTTAAGCAGGTTAGGCAGCCTGTTTTGCAGCTTTGTCACCCAAGGTGTTTCTGTGTTTATGCTTTTTCTGGTAGGCCTGTATTGCTATTATGTTCCCTCCTATACCTGCTTTTGCTGCATCCCAAAGATTTTGGATCATTGTTTTCATTTTCATTTGTTTCCATGTAATTTTTAAATTTTCTTGAATTTCTTGGTTGTTCCATTCATTATTTAGTAGCATGTTATTTAACCTCCATGTTTTCATGCTCTTTCCAGATTTTTCTTGTGGTTGATTTCTAGTTTCATAGTGTTGTAGTCAGAAAAGATGTATGGTATGACTTCGATCTTTTTGAATTTGTTGAGACTGGTTTTGTGGCCTAATATGTGATCTATTCTAGAGAATATTCCATGTGTACTTGAAAAGAATGTGTAATCTGCTGTTTCAGTTTGGAATGTTTTGAATATATTTGTTATATCCATCTGAATCAGTGTGTCATTCAAAGCCAGTTTCCTGGTTGGTTTTGTTTGGATGATTTTTCAATCAATGTCAGTGGGGTGTTAAAGTCCCCTGCTGTTGTTGCATTACTATTAAATTGTTTTTAACTGTTTTATGTATTTGGGTGCTCCCATTTTGGTGCATAAATATTTTAAATTGTTATATCTTCTTGGTGGATTGTCCCCTTTATTATTATATAGTGTCTTTGTCTGTTGTTATACTCTGTTTTCAAGTCTTTTTTGTTTAATATATATCTTGCTATCCCAGCTTTCTTTTGACATCTATTTGCATGGTAAGTGTTTCTCTATCCTCTCATTTTCAGTCTGTAGGTGTCTTGAGATTTGAAAGAGTCTATTGTGGGGAGTATTTAGATAGTTGTTTTTTTTATTCCCCCTATCATCCTTTGCCTTTTTATTTGAGCATTTAGTTCATTTACATTCAAAGTAATTATTGGTAGCTATGCATTTATTATCATTTTGTTATTTGTCCATGCCTTTACTTTTAGTCTGTGTGTCCTTAGACTGTGTGTGTATGTGTTTGTGTGTCCTTATGTTTAAAATGAGTCTCTTGTAGACAGCATATAGATGGGTCTTGTTTTATATTTATTCAGCCACTCTGTGTCCTTTGATTTAAAAAATAAGTCCATTTACATTTAAATAATTATTGATAGGTATGGTACTTCTGCCATTTTGCTAATCATTTTCTAGCTGTTTTATTGTTTCTTTTTCTTTCTTCTGCACTCTTCCTTTGTGGTTTGATGACTTTCTTCAGTGTAACACTTAGATTCCTTTGTTATTATCTTTTTTATCTACTATAGGTTTTTGCTTTTTGTTTACCATGGGGCTCACATATAACAGCCTCTATCTCTCCCTCTTTCTCCCTCTCTCTCCCTCATTTTCCTTCTCTCCTCTTTCTCCCTGTCTTCCTCTTTCTTCTTCTCTTTCCCTCTCTCTATACATATATATTTTATGCATTTTTTACTCCCTCTGCCACATTTTATGTTTTTGATGTAAATTTTACATCTTTATTTTGTGTATCCCTTAACTGATTATTGTATTTATCTTTATTTTTACTACTTGCATCTTTTATTCTTCACACTACTGTTGTAAACAATTAACCCACCTTTATTATATACAATAGTCCCTCATGCCCACAGTTTTTCTTTGTTTGGTTTCATTTACCAATGGGAACCCATGGTCCAGAGGCAGATTATCCTACTTAAGACATATCCTCAAAAGATCGGTAGGCTAATGCTATGGCATAATGCCTATTTTATTCCCTTTCATTCATCTCATCACTTAGGCATTTTATCATCTCAAATCAGCACAAGAAGAAGGGTGAGTGCAGTATAGTAATTATTTTGAGAGAGACAGAGACTGCATTCATGTAACTTTTATTACAGTATAATGCTATAATTATTCTTTTTCATTATAAGTTATTGTTGCTAATCTCTTACTATGCTAAAATTAAGTTAAACTTTATTATAGATATGTATGTACTGAATAAACATAGTATGTATAAGGTTTGGTACTATCTTCAGTTTCAGGAGTGTGTTGGAACATATCTCTTGCCAATAATGGGGAGGACTCCTGTGTTTACCTCGACTAGTGAGATTTATACTTCCACATGTTTTTTTGTTAATAATTAACACCCTTTTTTTCTACTTAAAGAAGTCCCTTGACATTTCTTATAAGGCCAGTTTAGTGGTGATGAACTCTTTTGCTTTTTCTAATCTGGAATGCTCTTTATTTTTCCTTCAATTCTGAATGCTAGTCTTACTGGGTAGACTATTCTTGTATGGTTCTTTTTTTTTTTTTTTTTTCCTTTCAGCCCTTTGAATATATTATGCCACTCTCTTCTGGCCTGCAAAGTTTCTGTTGAAAAATAATGTTGATAGTCCTATGGAGTTCCCTTGTGTGTAACAAGTTGTTTTTCTCTTGATACTTTTAAGATTACCTCTTTATTTTTAACTTCTGGAATTTTACTTATATGTCTTTGTGTGGATCTTTTGGGGTTTTTCTTATTTGGAACTCTGTGGGCTTCCTTTATCTACATGTTTCCTTCTCCAGGTTAGAGAAGTTTTCAGTTATTGTTTCTTCAAATAAGTTTTCTGCCATTTTCTCTCTCTCTCCTCTCTCTTTCTTCTAGGACCCCTATAATGTGAATGTTATTCTGCTTTATGTTGTCCATAGGACACAAAAGCTGTCTTCACTTTTTTAAATTTTTTTTTTTTTTCCTGCTCTTTTTGGGTGAGTTCAACTGCCCTGTCTTCTAAATGACTGAGTCTTTCTTATGCTCCATCTAATCTGCTGTTGAAACCCTCTAGTATATTTTTCAATTTAGTTATTTTATCCTTCAGCTCTATGATCTTTGTTTGGTACTTTCGTCTATTTTCTATTTCTTTGTTGAAGTTTTCACTGTGTTTCCATTTTTCTTTGTAGTTTGTTGAGCATCTTTATAACTATTACTTTGAACTCTTTATTGGGTAAATTACTTATCCATGTTATATTGAGGTTTTTTATTTTCCTGAGGTTTTATCTTGTTATTTCATTTGGAACATATTCCTCTATTTCCTCATTTTGCTTGACTTTCTGTGTTTTTATATATATTAGGTGAAACATATACTTCTCCCAGTCTTGAAAGAGTGGTCTTGTGTAAGAGATGAATCTTATCTTTCAACCATACCTGAGCTCATGATTGTCTCTTAAACCTTCATGATTGTTGGGGCGCCTGGGTGGCTCAGTCAGTAAGGTGTCCAACTCCTCTGATTTTGGCTCAGGTCACGATCTTACAGTTGTGAGGTCAAGCCCCATGTCCAGCTCTGCACTCAGCATAGAGTCTGCTTGAGATTCTCTCCCTCTCTCTCTGCCTCTCACCTCTCTCTCTCTCTTTTCTGTCTCTCTCTCTCTCTCTTTGTCTTTATCTTTCTCAAAATAAATAAATAAAAGCTTTAAAACAAAACCATTATTGTCAAAGCGGCCTGATTTATTCTTTATAGGTCCCAGTTGTTGATGATGTGCCAAGACCTGTCAGTGTTCCAAATGGAAAGATCTCAGTCAGCACCTAGTTTCAGGCTGATTGAAAGCCAGATCCTCTGGCAGGAGTTTTAAAGCATGCCAATATATACATCCCTTTGGACTGCAGTTGTAAACCCTGCTAGCCTCCAGACCAGGCAATCTAGAGGGGGTCCCTTGGGCTATAGTTGCAAAAATTAGAGCTTCATATGAGCGTATAAGTTCCTTTCTGTAAGGTACTGATGAGCTGTAGCAAGGCTGACGGAGGGCACAAAGGTGTGTCCCCTGGCCTATGTTCCTCAGTCCACCTCTGTAGCTTCTAAATGTGTGGGCCTTTTACCATTTCTTGTGAAGAATCTGTTTAGCTAGTTTTCAGGTCTCTTTCTTTTTTAAAAGATTTTATTTATTTATTTGAGAGAGAGCACACAGAGTGAGAGGGAGAGCATGAGCAGGGGGAGGGGCAGAGGGAGAAGAAGACTCCCCATTGAGCAGGGAGTGGGGAGCCCAACGTGGGGCTCAATCCCAGGACACTGGGATGATGACCTGAGCTGAAAGCAGATGCTTAACTGACTGAGCCACCCAGGCACCCCTCAGGTCTCTTTCAGAGGGAACTTTTCCATATGTAGCCATAGATTTTGTGTGTCCATGGGAGGAGTTGAGTTCAGGATATTCCTATGGCACTATTTGGACCCCCCCCACCTTTATTGCCTTATTTTTAATTTAACTGTTTTTATCTATAACACTTTTTTGTGTTACTTTAGTAGTTATTTTAGTGTTTATAGTATAAATTTGTAACTCAGGAGTCGGAATCTGTGGTCTCAGGCCAAATATGGCCAGTTGCTTATTTCTGTTAATACAGTTTTATTCGAACACAGCCACATCCTTTGTTTTAAGTATTGTCTATGTCTGCTTTCATGCTTCAATGGCAGTGAAATTGCATGGTAAGTTTTTATTGGATGATAGGCCTTATGAATTTATTTTTCTTATATTCTGGATACTATTGTTTTTTGGTTTTTTTTAAAAGATTTTATTTATTTATTTGATAGAGAGAGAGTGAGAGAGCACAAGGGAGAGGGAGAAGCAGGCTCCCCACTGAGCAGGGAGCCTGGCATGGGGCTTGACCCCAGGGTCCTGGGATCCTGACCTGAGCTGAAGGCAGACACTTAACTGACTGAGCCACCCAGGCATCCCCTATTGTTTTCTTATAAGTAGTATTTAGCTTTGGTCTTGGATACTGTTAGCTTTTTGAGTCTTGCTTTTAAGCTTTGTTATGTGGGCCCAGAGCAGAATTTAGTCCAGAATTAATTTTTCCCAATACTGAAACATCACCCCTCTTAGTACTCTAAACCAGTACCCTGTGAATTATGAAGTTTTTCACTCTCACTTTTGAGAATAGGACCTATCCTGTTACTTTGTGAATTCTGTGAATTCTTGTTTTTAATCCCTTAGGCTTACCTGGACTCAAGTAGTTTCCTCAGATCCATGATTGGCAATTTTTTTTTTTTTTTGGATGGCAGACTTTCTCAAATTTATCTTGTTAGGTGATCATATTTTTATATTCTTACAAATATTGAGATTTGTTTTGGAATATAAAACTAGTTTGATTTTTTCAGGTCGTTAAACTGGACCAGAACAGCATTTAATCAGGGACTAATTTTGCACCACTCTGAAGCAAAACACTTTGGATTACTCTGTCCAATACCCTGTGAAATATGAGGTTTTCTGCTGTGGTTGGAGGTAACAGGAAGTATTCCTGGCCCTGTGTAAGTTCCATTGAACAGTCTTCTAATCCTTTCATTGATTGTTTTCTAGCTCAGGATAATTTCCTCACTCCTGTGTTCTAAGCATTTTTCTGGTAAATGCTTGAGGGAGACCTCTACATAACTCTATAGTTCTCTCTCTCTCTCTCTCTCTCAAGTTCTCCTTTCTATATGCTATCTTGTGAATTATATCCTTCTTGTCTCCCCAGCCTCTTGTTAACTCAGGGCGTCTTATAGGCTCTGCCTGACTTGACCCTCCTTATACAGCTGCTTGGAAACTCTTTCTAGATAGTAAGGTAGGACAGCTGTAGGGCTTACCTTGTTTGTTTCCCATTTTTCAGTATTCATTGTACTTTGTTGACTGATGGCTAATGTTTTGAAAAGTGTCATTTCGTAGATTTTGTAATGTGTTTTAGTTGTTTCAGGCAGGAAATATATCCTGTCCTTGTCTACTTCATTTTGTCTTAAAGTGGCAGTCTGGGAATAGCATTTTAATTTGGTGATAGTGTTTCAACATCTCACTTCCAGAATTGAGATGTTGAGTGTGGGAGAGCTATTATTGATTCCCAGAGCTCTGGAACTTGCTGTGAAAAAGGAACTGTATGCTAGCCAGTGCTTAAGTGGCTAAGGTCTATGGCTTGTATCTGTCTACATCCAGTGTAGAACATGCCATACATGAACATAGACTGATCTTGGTATATTATTTATTATAGAACAGAATTCAGTTTATGGTAGGGTCTGTCTAGGACCCACTTCCAAGGAGGGTTATAAAGGACCTTGTTAAAAGCTTGTCTCAAGACACAGAATGACAGCAGTGAAACAGGGCCCCAGAATTCATGATTTCTTGTGTTATAGTGTAGAATTTTCAGGAATGTGTTTGAGAAATTTTTACTTGTAGTCATTTCTAATTTTCTTTTAAACTCTTCAGACCTTCATTCTCGATGTGGGACTATCTAAACCCATACTAGCACAGAGATGCAGTCAGTAAGTTTTGATTCCTAAGTCTGGAATATTAGGTAAGAGCAAGCATTTTAAATGCATTTGCCAAAAGACAATAAATTAGTATATTTATTGAACAGGCTTTTAGTAAATGATTTGTTACTTCTATAGACAGCTTAGTAATAAGAAGTTGTTTTTGGTTATATTTCACTTGTATATACACACGAAAACCTGTTATGTCATCCAAAATGAGGTCATGTTCTTCATGCCTTAGTAAAAGACTTTAAAAAGTATATTTTTGTATGTGTTAAAGAATATTGTATGTTGTATATATTTCAAAGGGAACGGTACCTCCCCAAATTTCTCTCCCCCAAATACCTCCCCCCGCAACACACAGACAAAAATACAAAACTCTTAAGCCGTGTTTTACTTTGCTAATATTAAGAAAATATATTTGGATGAATGGTGATAATTATAAAGCTGCCAATTTTTCCAGAATTAATTTATAGGTTTAAAAATTTTTTCAAGCAAAATCCCAATAGGAATTTTTGTTTGTTTGAAAGTGAGAGAATAATTTTACCAGCTTATCTAGAAAAGTAAACAAATAAAAAAAACTAAGACATTTTGAAAATAACACCCTTGTCTTGCCCTACCTCTTGTTTAAAACTTTGTAAAACTGCTGCTATAAGTAGAACATCATAATATCAACACAAGATTAAATACATACTATAAAGCCCCCAAATACTCAGGTGTATATGATTTACCATATGTTATTATGATAAAGGAGAATCACAAGTTAATGGCAAAGAGACTGTTCAATAAATAGTATATGATAAATCAGTTAGATATTTCAGAAGAATATCATTTTAAATTTTCATCTCTACCATACAAAGATAAATTTTACTTAAGAGTTAAATCTGGAAAAATAATTGTCCTAAAAGAAAATGCAACCAGATTTGCAGTTGACCACTTAATGGAGGTTTCTCCTTAATCATTAAAATAATGAAGGAAAACCATACAGAAATGATAGATAAATTTGACTACATAAAATTAAGAATTCCTGAATATCAAAAACAAGCACAGAATGATGAAAATATTTACAAGTAATGTGATGGAGAACTAACATTTTTAATATTTAAAGGGCTTATACCAATTGAAAAAAACAGTAAGTAAATAATGGAAAATAGGCAAAAACATTACAAATAATTTACTTACAAAATAGAAAGTCCTAAAGGACATGGAAAAATGTTTAGCCTAGGAAACAAAATTTAAATTAAAACAGTTGTTGGCATTTTTGTGTATCAAATTAAAAAATATTTTTGAAGAGTAATATTCAGTGCTATTGTGGATGTGGTATAAGACAAATGCTTTCATAAATTGCTGATGGGAGTAGAACTTATTGTAAACTTTTTGGAAAATAATCTTATTCTATATGTCAAAATCTTGGAATATTTATTTTCACAGACCCAGTATTTCCTGTTTTATTTCTTAGGAATTCTTTTTGGGGAAATAAATATAAAAAATATATATGCATATTACAGAGTTATTTAAATAATGAAAAACTGGAAATAATCCAAATGAACTTTTAGGTAAATTATGGTAAATTAGTATGTTGATATTGTGCAGCTATTGAAAACTATAAATAAATTTTAAAAATATGGGAGACTGCTTATGTTATAATATTAAATGGGTAAAAAGGAAGCCACTAAATAGTATATATCCTGTGATCTTAAATATGTTAAAACAAACATGCACTCATACATATACAAATGATTTGAAGAGCAGACAACAAAAGACTAGCAGTGCTTACCTCAAGGTGCTAGGGTTTAGATGATTTTATTTCATGGGTTCATTGGTGATAGGATGATTAGTAAATAGGAAAGCACTAGTTGAAACATAACATATGATGGAAGTGGCTTCTGGGAAGAGGTAGTTCTTAGAGATAAGTATTCCTGAGTTCAAATTGTGGGCCTACTTCTTACTAGCTATGTTATTCTAGCTATTCTGATTCTGAATCTCTTTCTCCAGATGTAAGGTGGTGATAATATATACCTCATAGTGTTGTTTGAAAGGTTGTAATAACATGAATGTAAAGTTACTGGCACATAATTGCTACTTAGTAAGTTTCTTATTTGTGTCTATCATGAGGCTTTTCAGAGACAGCTTCATGACAAAATAATATGCTTGCCATAAAACTGTAACCTGGACAAAGCTTCTTTAGAGTTAGAAAGATTTTTGTTTAGGATTTTCTTATGTGTTAGGTTTAAATGAAAATTTTGATTAGCCTTCCTGAGAAGTTAAATAAGTAACAAATATTTTTATTCCTAATAAAGTATCAAATATTTTTATTCTTAATAAAAAAGTATCAAGTGAAAATTATGTTTTTATAACTGTACCATTATAATATTGAAATGAATTCCCTGAAATTTAGATAATGCATGATCTTTGTTTTTCTATAGATCATTTTAATAAAAAGTCGGTAGAGTTTCAAAATTTATCTTTAACTGCTCATTCTCTCCAGTTTTACTAGTAACCAGAGTCTGTATTATGTAATTCAATGGCCATAATTCTAAATGTGCAAGTCAGTAATAAGATTTAATGATGTTTCATTCAAATTTTGAACTTTCCTAATAATTCAGAGATTTCTGTAGTGAAAATAACCAATTTCTAGACAAATGATTTGTTTTGCCAATCAGAATCCTTTGATAAATCTTAAAAATTACATCCAATGGAAAAAAAATACATCTAATGGTTGAGTAGTGCCTAATTTCGTGTGTAAATTTAACACTCACTTATGAATGAATATAGACCTAAACCTATAATAATTATACCTCATGGTTACACACATAGCATTTCATAAATTACAAAGCTTTTTTCCACATAAGCTAATTTGACTCTTCAGCGTAGAGGATATGTAAATTCCATAATATGCTTTAGGAAGATTTACATTAAAACAGTTAATGTTGAAGAGAAGGATTCTTAAAGAGTACTTTCAGCTATCTACTTTTATTTTTTTTTTTACTTATCTAGATTTGTCTGTTTATTGGTTTTTAATGAAGTAAATTTTAAAAATTCAATATTGGAAAAAGGATCAAATGGTAAATTATTGTATTCTAGGTTCTGTTTACAGAGGAAGATGTGAAATTCTACCTTGCAGAACTGGCCCTTGCTTTGGATCATCTGCACCAATTAGGAATTGTATATAGAGACCTGAAGCCAGAAAAGTAAAGCTATATTCTTCTTATGAATCCCTGTTACCAGTATTTCTATAACTACTTTTTTCTCCATTAAGTCTTTTATTTATTTTATTTAAAAATTACATGAAAATATATATGAACTATACAATTATATGAAACTTACTTATTAAAAGTAATCTTTATAAGATACTCATTGATTTTATTTTCCCATTGATTTGAAATTAATCATTTAAATATTTTCCAGTATATCAAAAATTATTTTAAAAGTGTATGATGATTTTTGTGTAAATGTTTTATATAAAAATATTTTATTCCATCTTGTTGAATGTGAATTTTGATTTACAGCATTCTGCTTGATGAAATAGGACATATCAAGTTAACAGGTATGCAAATTTTCTTATTTTACCCTAAACCCATTTTATATTTTTCTATATTTTAATATATATTTATCTAAGCCTGTTTTCTTTTTTCATTGACTTGTATTTTATTCATCTCTTTAGTGAACTAAAATTCATTTAAAAGGTAGATAAGATAGCTCTCAATATATTCTAATGGTAATACCAAAAAATTATACAATAGAGTTACTATCCTAATTAACAAATGACATTTGGCTTTCTAGATAAAAACACATCATCTTAGTTTTAGTCTAGACTGAAAGATTTATCATAAGTAGTTATCATATTTGAAATATAGTGAATTATAAACTTTTAAACCAAGTGTTTCAGAATTAGAGGTTCATTTTTTTCTTTATTTGTGAAAATGTTTTGTCTTTATTTTGAATATTGATGGTTTACTATAACACAAGGTGCTAATCCTCATAGGATTCTTAAGTGTAAAATATCTTTATTATACAAATTTTAAAAACTTTTATTTTTAAATAATTATAGACTCACAATAAGTTGCAAAAATAGTACTGAGAGGTCCTTTCTACCCATCACCTAAGTTCCCCCAATGGTGACATCTTATAAAACTGCAGTGTATTATCAAACCCCAGAAATTGATTTGTATAGTACAACTCATTGGACCATATACTTTATTTGAATTTCACTAGTTTTTGTGTGCATTTATTTTTTTTGTTTGTGTATAATTCTATGACTTTTTATCACATGTATAGATTTGAATACCACCCACAATCAATATGCAAAACTGTTTTACAACTACAAAAGAACTCTCTTGTGCTGCCTATTTACAGTCATGCCCTCCACCTCCCTCCCCTAACTCCTGGCAACTACTTATCTATTCTTCATCTCTAGTTTTGATATGTTGAGAATATGCTATAAGTAGAACCATACAGTACTCATCCTGGGCATTTGTCCTAGAGAAGTAAAAACTTATGTCCACATAGAAACCTATACATGAATTTTCATAGCAGCTCTATTTATAATAGCCCAAGACTGGAAATGTCCCAAATGTCCTTCAAAGAATGAATGGATAAACAAACTGTGATACAACCATACAATGGAATACTACCCAGCAGTAAAAAGGAAAGAACTCTTGATATATGCAACAGCTTGGATGGACTCAAGGGCATTATGCTGAGTGAGCCAATCTCAAAAGGTTACTTATGTTATAAATAGATAGTAAAATCTTTATTTAATTATCAGAATGTTAAAATGAAGATGTGGTCTTTACAGAGAATTTTGGACCAGTACACTTTAAAGGTAAGTTGCTTTAAATTCCTAAGTATACTGCTTCAATGTAAAAATAAAGTGTAAAACTGTTAACTTGAAGGCTCAGGCAGATGTGACAAAGTTCAAATAAAGTATAGTAAATCTTTTTGATTCATAGCCTGATTCTCTTTTTCATATATAAAAGAAGCAACATAGATTTAAAGGGATTGAAAAAGGAAAAGGAAAGAAAAATAATAGGAAGAGAGAACAGTAGCATTTTAAGATTTTATGTATTATATAATTTTTATTTTATATCAATCAAGTTTTAGTTGCAAAGCTGATTAGAATTTAATTCTTTTCATTTTTAAAAATAAACTATACCTGTTTTGTCAGGGGTTGAGGAAGTGAGGTGGGAAAAAAATAGAATAAATCCGACCTATATCACTTTTCTACATTAAGGTTAATTGGGTGAATAATGATGTCAAATTATTTTGTATTTATTCTTGTAATGTAAATTCTGCTTTTATAGCTTTTGGACTTAAACTGGCTGAGGAGGAAGGATTAGTTAGAAAAAACGTAAACTTATAAGCAAAGGACAGGGGCTTATAACAGGAAGAAAATATGATATAAATATGTTTAACAATTCAATCTATTTTCCTTAAAATGGTGTTAATATTTCTTTTAAAAATGATACAATAATAAATATTAGATAATTTACACTGTTTTATAATTATAGCCCAATTCAAAGTTGTGTAATGAGTAATAAACATATGGATTTAACCTAACACCATTCCAGTATGGTTGGTTAAAGTGTGACCATTCACAGCCAATATTCTAATACTTTACTTTTATTTTTTTCATTATTTCCTTTAACTTATTTTCTTTTTATCCTTTCTTACTTTCTTTTTCTTTCTTTTCTTTTTCTTCCTTTTGTGTGTCTTTTCCTCCCTTCTCCTCTCCCTCTTTTCCTCTTGTCCTTCGTATCTTCTTCCTTCCATTTTGAATACTACAGTCAAAAGTACCAGATTGATAGCTGTTTGTCATTGATACCAGTGGGCTATAGTGATTTAGGAATGTCTCATCTAGGCAGGGTCTTCCCCAAGATTGTCTCTTCTTAGGCTTAGGAGGAAGAATTAGGAGGTTTTCCTTAATCATAAGAGAGGGGCAGTATCTTTCTTTTTATCTGTCCACTTTAAAAATCCTCTAGATAAAAAGAATAGACCTAATGTTTAACAGGTTACTCTAGAATGACAGTGGACTATATAAATGTTCCTTGGTATAACTGTGATTTTAGCTTAATTGACCTCATACCGAGAGTATGATTGTATAGCAGAAGATCAACAGAATGAGAATGAATACCCCAAAATATCTGCATAAATGCCAATATATTATTTATATTGTTTTTGTGTCTTTTTTTTTTTTCTGTAACACCCCACCTCATAGTCTATATAAAATCTAAATATGTAATATGACTTGCCTGGTTCAGAAAATAATGTTTACTCTTAATATCCCATTAAAAATTATAAATTGACAATTTCAACTATCTGTGGTTGCTATATTATGTTTTTGGAGGGACATAATACAGGGTAATTTCTATAAAGAGAAGGGAGAAAAAATATAGTGTCAGAAGTTTATATCACACAGTACTTGAGCTGGATATTTAAGAGAGAATATATACATAAAAATAATTTTAACAATTTTTATGGCTATCTGCAAATTAGTCACAGAGATTACTTTTACTCATAGTAAATAGTCATGAAATTATTGTTTTCTAGGCATGCTTTTAAAATTTGAAGTCTTAGAGTCATTTAAGGTTACAAAAATATACTTCCCCTCTCCCCCGCAAAAAAGCCTTTATATAGCTGATTTCTGTATTTTGTTTTCAAATTAGTGGCTTGGAAAAAAATCACTGATTAACTTATATCTTATTGAATCTTGTAGCTAATTCTTATTGTAAATTATTTTGTCAATTGATTGCTGAGCAAATTCTAGTGTTAAATGTCAGTTTTGTCAGAGAAAGTACAGCAGAGGACCTCTATGGAGTGGTATAAATCTCTGAAAGGTAATGGAGGATAAGAAAATTCTCTTCCCTTTCTCCTCCTCTCTGGAATGGCCAAAGAAGCCAGTGTTCTTCTCTACAAGGTATGTTGTTCTATTCGGCTGAGCTGACCTCGAAGACTAGCTTTTATTACATTTAATCTTTGAAATGGAATGTGCAAGAGTTTAAAAGTCTCAAAATGTAGAGAAATAAAGTAGTAGTACATTGAAAAGATATTTTTAAATTATGGTAAAAATCATAATGCATTTGAGTTATTATACAAGGGTAAGTGATTTTTAAATGAAAATATTGAGCATGGTTAGAAAATTAATTTTGACAGACCCTAAAATTAATTATTAATATTGGTATTTTATTTTAAGAGAGCAATATAGGACTTAGAGCTTTATTTTCATTTATAGAATTAAGGTATAACTTGCATTAGAGTAAAACTCATTCTTCGGGTCTTTGTGGTGATGGAATTATTCTTTATCTTGACAAAATCCTTGTCAATATTGTGGTTGTGATATTGTAATATAGTTTTGTAAGATGTTACCATGGGGGAAACTGGGTAAAGGGCAAATAGGATCTCTTGTAGTATTTCACATAACTGCATGTGAATTTGCAGTTGTCTCAAAATATAAGGTTTAATTTTTAAAAATCACTTTTTCATCTATCGTTCTACAAACTTTGACAAATACATTTAGTTTTATTCCCACCACCAACATAAAGATATAAAACAATTCTATCACCCTCCACAATTTCCTCATAAGTTAATCCTCCTTTTTACCCTAGACAAGTATCAATCTAATTTCTGTCCCTAAGGTTTTGCCTTTTCCATGATTTAATGTAAAACAGAGGCATATAGCAAATAGCCTTTTGAGTCTGGCTTTATTTACTTAATACAGTGCGTTTGAGATTAATCTATATTGTATCAATTTATTTTTTATTGCTGAATAGTGTTCCATTTTATGATGATGGCATAGTTTGTCTAATCCCCAATTAAGGGATATTTGGCTTGTTTCCAGTTTTTGGCAGTGATGAATAAAGCCACTGTAAATATTCATGTGCAGGTTTTATGTGAACATAAATTTTTATTTCGCTTGAGTAAATACTGAAGGAGAGGGATTGCTTGGTCTGATGGTAAGTGTATTTTTAACTCAGTGAGAAACCTCCAAACTGTTATCCAAGTGGTTGCACCATTTTCCATACCCATCAGCAACATATGAGAGCTGTAGTTGCTCTGCATCCTTGTCATTACTTGGTATTGGCGATATTTTTATTTTAGCTCTACTAATAGGCATGTAGTGATATTCATTAGGATTTTAATTTGAATTCCCCTAATAACTGGCAGTGAGCATCTTGTCGTGTATTTATTTCTTTGGAGAAGTATGTGTTCACATCTTTTACCCACTTAAAAGTGGATTGTTTGTTTTATTATTGAATTTCGAGGGGTTATTTTGAGTTTTTAAAATATATTCCTAATACAAGAGCTTTATCAGATATGCAGTCTGCAAATATTTTCTCCAGTCTGTAGCTTTTTTTTTCTTCTCTGAACAGTATCTTTTGAAGAGTTTTGATTTTGACAAAGTCCAGTTACCAACTTTTTCTTTTATGAATTTTACTTTTGATGTTGTATCTCAGAAATCCTTGCCTAATGCAAGATCAAAAAGATTTTCTCCTTTTATTCTTTTGAAAAATTTAGTTTTAGGTTTTACATTTAGTTCTATGATTCATTATTAGTTAATGTTTCTTTATGTTATGAGGATGTTTTTATATATTAATATCCCATTTTTCTGGCACCATTTGTTGAAAAGAACTTAACTTTATTCGTGGAATTGCTTTTACACCTTTATCAGAAATCAATTAACAATATATAGCCAGTTTTAATGCAGTACATATGATCTTAAAAAAAAATCACTCCACTATGAATAATTACATAATAAAAAGCACAGGGCTTAATGAGGAAAATGGGGTTAGGGGCTTAACACTCAAATACATAACCAGATACACAAAAGAAAGATAGGAAGTAGATAAAAATGACAACATTGTTTTACACATTCTAAATGTTTAACAATGTATAAATACTACAATAAGTAGGAACCTTAGTTTGAAAAAAATACTGAAATTTGCTTGTAGAATTGTCAGAAAGGTTACAGTTTGTTAGTTAATGTGAAGTAGTAGAAAACAGATTATCTGGAATTGAGAGTAACACTACAGGTGGACAAGAGTAGCTCATAATACACATGGTGAGCTGAAATAGCTTACAGATGTTTGGGGTATGTGCATGTATCTATTTCTACCTGGCTTGCTTCAGTTAGGTACAGTTTTATAGTGTCTCATCTAGTGTTTTCTTATAGACAAAATTACACATAAACCACACATAAGCCAACCCCATTTGAAATTTGTGTTGTGCTCAAATTGTTTCCTAATGTATCGATCACATTGGAACAAATTTGCATTTTCAAAACAAGCATTATAGTAGAACTATATGTGTTAGTCTATTCTTGGACATTGTCCTTTTGCATTGATATATATCAATATGTATATCAATATATATTGTCCTATATATGACATATATATGTCTAGCCTTTCTCCAATGCATACTTTCTTGATTACTGTAGCTTTATATTAAGTATTAAAGTGAGGTAATGTAAGTCCTTCAATGTTTTTGTTTCTTCAAAATTATTTAGGCTATTGTATTTTCTGTAGTCTTTTTATATAAATTTTAAGTTTAGCTTTTTTATTTTTACAAAAGATATCTTGCTGGGATTATTATTAAAGTTTCACTGACTCTGTAGATCAGTTTTTAGGAGAATTGGTATCTTTAACAACACTGAATCTTCCAAACCATGCATACAATGTGTCTCTCCATTTATTTAGATCTACTTTGATTTCTTTCATCAGTGTTTCTCGTTCTCAGCATACAGGTCTTACATATACTTTGTATATTTGTGCCTGTGGATTTCATGTGGGGTTTTTTTGGTGGTATTATAAGTGGTACTTTTTAAATTTCAGCTTCCAATTTTTCATTGCTAGTATATAGGAATAAGATTGATTTTTATATATTAGTACCTTTAGCTCTTAAAAGCCTTAAAGAAAAATGGAAGCTCACCAAAGCCAAAGCACACTTTGCTTTTTTTAGTATTTTTAAAAAGTGTAAGTTACTCCCTCCTTTTTGTCTTAGTCTGTTTTAAAACTTAGATCAATATGACAGGTTTGATTTAATTGTTGACCTCTCAAAGTTGCTGAATGATATTCTAGTATAGACATGAAAACATGTATTTTGATGATGAAATTTGCTGAGCAATCTTTAAATGCTCTTAAAGAGTATCATTACAAAATACAGGTTGCATTCCATTGTCTCATAGGAGAGGTTTCTTAAGAGTAATTATAGGCCATCCATGAATTGTTTTAAGGTCTAACACAATTTTATTTCTTTTGGTATTTTCTATTTTCTGAATATCTTCAGATATATTTTTGTATCATATTGTTATTATAGATTTTGGACTCAGCAAGGAATCAGTAGATCAAGAAAAGAAGGCTTACTCATTTTGTGGTACAGTGGAGTATATGGCTCCTGAAGTAGTAAATAGGAGAGGCCATTCCCAGAGTGCTGATTGGTGGTCATATGGTGTACTTATGGTAAGTAGTATTAATTTTTTAATTATACCAATATAAAATTAATATTATTTAGAATTTTAATTTAAATTTTGGAATGCATCAGGTTAGAATAGAGTTTTGATAATTCATGATTACTAAAAAACTTGTGACTGGCTAGCTGTTAACAAAGTAAGAATTAAGGTTTTGGTATTCTGATTTCTTTTAAAGTTCCTAGATGAAAAGGTAAATGGCAGCATTCTTTTATAAGCTATTCAAATTTAAAACTTAGAAAAAGACTTTCCAGATTTTAGATTTCAGAATACTATGTTTAACTGTCACATATTTTATTAATTAGGTATCACAGACTTTAGCACTTTATCATAAACCGTCTTATTGTCAAATTGTTTCATGCATGTCCCTAGAAAGACTGTAAACTTCTTGAGGAGAGCAATCATGTTTCATACTACTTTTCATCTCCCACGGTACCTAGCATAGTGGGCATACAAACTGATTAATCTGGTATAAATTAAGAATAGAATTTGTAGTATTAAGTAGAGTGATAAATGAATAGCTATTGAATCAATTTGCTTGTACAATCCATCTTGCTGATAATCCATTTTGCCTATTTACTACTGAATGACATACTATATGACACATTAATGTATTATTGCTTATTATAAACCTGGCATTTGGGGAGGGTAGTGGGGTAGGAATAACCTGGAAGTGCAATATTTGACATTTTTCATCACCTAAGAAGGCATACAATCTGGTTGGGGAAACAATTGGAGCAGCTAAATAAACTGTCTGACAGTATACTTTAGAAATTCAGGCAAGAAATCATGTAAATTGATTTAGGAAAAGTGGAGGAGGTGGAACTTAAATCCTGAAGCATGGATAAAATTTAAATAGTTCCAAGTCTCAGGAAGGATAGTATTGTGATCATATTAACAAAGAACTGGAGAACCAATTAGAATATTAGAATAGTGAAGGAAAGGGTCAAAAATAAAGATAACTTTAAAATTTATGAACTTTTGGGCGCCTGGGTGGCTCAGTTGGTTAAGTGACTGCCTTCGGCTCAGGTCATGATCCTGGAGTCCCGGGATCGAGTCCCGCATTGGGCTCCCTGCTCAGCAGTGAGTCTGCTTCTCCCTCGGAACCCTCCCCCCTCTCATGCTCTCTCTCTCTCTCATTCTCTCTCTCAAATAAATAAATAAAATCTTAAAAAAAATAAAATAAAATAAAATTTATTAACTTTAGGGAATTGAAAGAATGGAAGTTCAGTAGAAAAGAGATAGTTGGGAAGGAGAGCTGGTTTTGGAATGGAGAAATAATTTATTTATAACAGGTTGCATAGGTTACTGTAGGTTTGTGGTTAACCCCTTGGTGGTAATAAATTAGGAGAAGGAAGTGGAGAGAAGATCAGAATCATCTGGAGACTTTTTTTTTTAATTATGTTATGTTAATCTCCATACATTACATCATTAGGTTTTGATGTAGTGTTCCATGATTCATTGTTTGCATATAACACCCAGTGCTCATCTGGAGACTTATAAAAAAATACTGCTCAGTCAGCCAATATACAGTTTAATTTAGGGGGGGGAGGTGTGATTCCAATATAATATCCCCCTTCTTTTTGTCCTTCCCGTTACCATCTCTACTACTCCAGTCCCCAGTGGAGAACCATAACTTTAGGTTTGGAGTCAGGGGACTGGAACTTGAGAACAATGATCCCTATATACTATACTCCCTTTTTCCTTATTTCCCTTTCTATGGCTCCTACCCCTACTTCTTCAGTTTCCAGTTGAGAAACATTACTATAGATTTGGGAGGGAGAACTGGGACTTGAGAGAGATTGAGGCTAGAACAGATTTGAAAGTCATCAGTATATAGGAAAGAATGGAATGGATAAGCTAACTAAGGTTGTGAATTCAAATAAATGAACAGAGGACTGAAGTGAATGCCATTATTGAATCCAAGTTTAGGATTTAAATATTAGAGATATATGTTAGCTAACTGAACATAATAATAAAATAATGAAGAAAGATTTAAATATTAGATACAAAGTTTTCTCTTTAGTGAACTATAATGATCTTAATTTTTAGATCTAGTCTTTTTTATACCATTATTTAGTGTTCTAATTATCTACATTGCAGTTAAATCTCTTAGAGAAAATGATTTTTATGCCATGTACAACTGTCTCCAAAAATCTTTTTTAAGATATTGTTGTATGTATGTAGCTTCTTGTTCTTTTTTGATTGCTTTTTGGGGGGCAATGAGGAGAATAAGAATAGTTACATCTTTTTTTCTTTTTACTTCACTAATGACTAGTAATGTTGAACATCTTTTCATGAACTTATTGGCCTTTTGTAGAAATTCTTTTTTTAAGTTTCATTTAAATTCCACTTAGTTAATACACATTGTAATATTAGTTTCAGTTGTACAAAGCATGTATGAATTTGAAATGGTTCAGTGCTTATTTTTATTTTCCATTCATTGTTCAATGTTTGCTTTAAAAGCATATTTTTGTTTTAAAAGAAAATGCTGTGTGTCTATTTTCAAATTGCTTTGGTTTGAGAAAGTAACCAGATTAGACAATACTGAAAAAAATTGGTTGTTTCATTTCCTACGGTCACCTATCAGTTGGGCTATATGTAGTGGGGTACCAGAAGTGTAGTTCCTTAATTGACTTAGTTTTCTGGTCCTATTTTGACCTATCATGTAGATCCTATGTGATTTGATGATCACGTATTACTTGTTTCAATTTTTTTCCTAAAGAATTTTATTGTATATTCTAAGTTCTAAATTAATGTGTTACTTTTTGTTTTAGTTTGAAATGCTTACTGGTACTCTGCCATTTCAAGGTAAAGACAGAAATGAGACCATGAATATGATATTAAAGTAAGTGTGAACATTATTTTTTTCTTTTGGGAAAAATTCCTTGCTTTCAGTTTTGAGAATCTTGTTTTCAACTGACACACAAGAACGTTTTTTTCACTGTCTTGTTTTCTTCTACCATAAAAGGGACATTAGTTGTCATTGTTAAAGCATTCTTTTAAATTCTTTTTAAGATTTGTCAATTTAAAGTATGGCTAGATTTAAGTGAAATTTTCTAAAATCTTATTTTTCAGAGCAAAACTTGGGATGCCTCAGTTTCTTAGTGCTGAGGCACAAAGTCTCCTAAGGATGTTATTCAAAAGGAATCCAGCAAATAGATTGGGTATTCTTTGTTGTCTTAGCTTTTATAACAATACACTGCATGCTTTGGGAGGATAATTGTAACTTTGTTTTCTGGCTTAGTTCATTTACTGTTGCTATATATTTATACCTAGAAGTTTGCATTTTGTATGTACATAGATCCAGTAAACTCTGTTGTGTCCATAATTTAAGAATGGAGTGGTCTCTTTATTCAGAACTTCTGTTTAATGCATATCATTATGTATATCATGTGGAGTACCTCTTCTAAAATAATTCGCAGAATTATCCCTTATATAGGTATTCCTTTTAGATATTTGAAGGTAATTATTCTGTCCCTTCCAGTACTCTTCAAGGTAAATATATCCATAGTCTCTCATTATTTGGCCACTTACTGGTAACCTTTACCTGGATCCAGATGTGATCCTATCATTTTATTTGTGGACTTGTGTTAAAATTTCAATGTCACTTTATTCTGTTGCACTTTTTAATTTGGCATTGAGATACAAGGTCATAAGTTGAATTGCAAAGGAAAGAAAATATGCTTCAATTTTAATTATATGTTAAACATTATTTTGATTTAACTTGGAAGGCATTCCGGTATTTCATGATACTTTATGTGCTTCAATGTGAACATTAGATATATTTTATCATATTAAATCAAAAAACAGTAAAATATCAGATAAGAAATCATAAAATTTTCACTGAAAGGAGTCTATAAAATGTATATACTCTTGTACAGATAATAGCAGAGAAGCCAGGTAGACAGCTTAAAAAAATTACACCAGTAAAAAATTATTTCTTTTTTTATAGGTTCAGAAGGAGTTGAGGAAATCAAAAGGCATATTTTTTTTGCAAATGTTGACTGGAATGTAAGTTCAGTAGAAACTTTGTTACTGAGTGACTTTAATATGAACTAACACTGAAGAATAAAATGGTTATATTTGGACTTTGTTGATAAAACTTAGGTTTTTTCTTGGTATGAGATTTTTATTTAGAGGTATAGATGTCGTGACAATTACCTTGAACCAGTAGATGTGTGGATGATGTTTAGTAAATTTTTGTTACCCATATGTTTTGCCTATTAAGTGTAGTTACTATTCTCCCCTATTCTCAGCTGGGGAATGTGAAGGAGGGACAGAAAGGGATAAGGGGGTGAATGATAAGGCAAATTAAGATCTATGGATCCATGTACATTTTTCTTCCTCCTTCACATTCCCCAACTGAGAATAGGAGAGAATAACCACACTTAACTGGTAAAAAGCTTCAGTACAGCAAAGCAAACAATCAGCAAAACTAAAAGGCAACCTAAGGAATGGGAGAAGATATTTGCAGATGACATATCTGATAAAGGGTTAGTGTCCAAAATATATAAAAACTTATAAAATTCAACACCCAAAAAGTGAATAGTCCAATTAAAAACTGGGCAGAAGACATGAATAGACATTTTTCCAAAGACATACAGATGACCAGCAGATACATGAAAAGATGCTCAACATCACTCACCATCAGGGAAATACAAATCAAAACTACAATGAGATATCACTTTACATCAGGTAGAATGGCTAAAATTAACAACACAGCAAACAACAGGTGTTGGCAAGGATGCAGAGAAAGAGGAATCCTCTTATATTGTTGGTAGGAATGCAAACTGGTGTAGCCACCCTGAAAACAGTATGGAGGTTCATCAAAAAGTTAAAAATAGAACTACCGAATGACCCAGCAATTGCCCTATTAGGTATTTACCCAAAGGATACAAAAATACTAATTCAAAGGGTTACATGAACCCTGATGTTTATAAGCAGCATTATCAACAATAGCCATTATAGAAACAGCCCAAATGTCCATCGACTGATGAATGGATAAAGAAGTGGTGTGTGTGTGTGTGTGTGTGTGTGTGTGTGTGTGTGTGTGTGTAATAGAATATTACTCAGCCATCAAAAAGAATGAAATCCTGCCATTTGCAATGACATGGATGGAACTAGAGTATATTACGCTAAATGAAAAAAGTCAGAGAAAGACAGTTATCATATATCACTCATATGTGGAATTTAAGAAACAACACAAATGAACATGGGAAAAAAGAAGCAAACCAAGAAACAGACACTTAACTATAGAGAACAAACTGAAGATTGCTGGAGGGGAGGTGGGTGGGTGGGGAATGGGTTAAACAGGTGATGGGATTAAGGAGGGCACTTGTTACGATGAACATCAGGTGTCATATGTAAGTTTTGAATCACTAAATTCTACACCTAAAACCAATATTTCACTGTATGTTATCTAGCTGGAGTTTAAATTAAAAGTTGGAAAAAATGATTTTTTTATAATTGTACAACTGCACAACCTAAACTGCACAACATAAGCCATTAGTATTAATACCCTGAAAGGCCACTCAGTGAGCATGCTACATGGGAGTCTGTCCTATGTCATATGTGCGTGCATCCCTTTCTTGGTGTCCTTATATCGCCTTGTCATTTTTTTTCCTAATGCTTGTCTACTCTTCCTTTCTTCTTAACTAGACAACCACAAATTCCTTTTTTCCATCATTCTTATATCTAAACAGTTTATGTTCATTGCTATTAATTTAAATAACAAAAGAATATATTGTTTATATATTTGAATAAATGAAAATCAAAGTAATTCTCTATTAATTTTCCCCTGCTATGGGACTGTGACCTTTTAAAAAAGCAGATTTTTAAAAGAGGGCAGTAGATTTTCATATATTTTAAGATGTTTTAAATGTCTTTCAAAAACAAAATTTTAGGAACTTAAGTTGTTAGACAAGATTATATTTTTAAATTATTTAATAATAGCTCTAAACAGTGTATTTAAGACATATTTTTATGTAACATCAAAATATTTTAGGTGAAATATATACTTCTTGAAGATTATTAGTTTTGAAATTCTTGAATGTTATTAGTTACTTCTGTACAGTCACATTGTGATATATTCTACATGGTTATTTTACCAGTGAGAATTAAAGTCAGTTTTTGATATCCAAAATTGAACATCATTCCTTGTGTATGCAACTTTTGGCATCACTGTTGTGTTTCCTGGTCTCATTTGACTGTGATTATCTCTCAAATTTTTAGAATTTGGTTAACAGGTATACGAAGCCTGTTAAAATTTTATTTATTAAATTGTGAGTCTTCTATTAAGGATTATTAATATTATATTCTGCTTTCCCTTAGAAAATATAATAATTTTAAAGTGTTAGTATGATTTTGTGTTATCCTGTTTTTTCTTCTAGAAATTATATAGAAAAGAAGTTCAACCTCCTTTCAAACCTGCTTCTGGAAAACCGGATGATACTTTTTGTTTTGATCCTGAGTTTACTGCAAAAACACCTAAAGGTAATGCATGTTTATATGTAATATCAGGGCTTTCATTCAATTAGATTGTTAAAAATAAACTAGCTTCTTAGGTAAAAACTAAATGAATTTTAAGTTTGCAGAGGGTTTGTTTGCGTTATATGAAAGTGTGGATCTTATATACAGCATTGCATGGGCATCTTTCAAGCAGAGGATTTAAATAGGAAATATTTATCAGGGAAGCAAGGGTTAAAGCAAAGGGTGAAATTTTTTCATTTTTGTTTTAAAAGTCCTTTGACATGCTCATGCATTATAGGGTAAGGAGTAAGAGGTAAGACGAGATATATCACTGACTCTTAAAGTTTATAATTTAGTGAGGTCTACTTAGAGTAGCATCTGTTTCATACATTCATTCAGCAAATATTGAATACCAACAAATATTGAAGGTATTAAGCACTGAAGATGCAACAGTGAACAGAAGAGGCAAAAATTACAATCCATGGGGCTTGCAGAGTAGCTAGATGGGGAGACAGATAATATGCAGTAAATCAAAAACATGATATACAGTGTCTGATGGAAACATTTAATGGTTTCTTTTATATTTAAAAAATGCTAACATTTCATATCATAGAATTCTGTGTAGTTTTAATTAAATATAATTATTTGGACATTAGATTCTCCTGGTTTGCCAGCTAGTGCTAATGCTCATCAACTCTTCAAAGGATTCAGCTTTGTTGCAACTTCTATTGCAGAAGAATATAAAATCACTCCTGTTACAAGTGCAAACGTGTTACCAATTGTTCAGGTAAATTCCACTTAATCAGATTATTCAGTGTAGGGATAACTATTTCTTTCAGTTATTGGTAATGGATTTACAATAATTTTAAGTGCTTTATTTATTTTTATTATGTTCAGTTAGCCAGCATATAGTACATCTTAAGTTTTTGTTGTAGTGCTCAATGGTTCATTAGTTGCGTATAACACCCAGTGCTCATCCTAAAAAAATGTCCCAACATCACTAGCCATCAGGGAAGTACAAATCACAACCACAATGAGATACCATCTTACACCAGTTAGAATGGCCAAAATTAACAAGACAGGAAGCAACAAGTGTTGGCAGTTTGTGGAGAAAGGGGAACCCTCTTACACTGTTGATGGGAATGTAAGCTGGTACAGCCACTCTGGAAAACAGTATGGGGGTTCCTCAAGACATTAAAAATTTTAAGTGATTTTTAACTTCTTAACTTATCTCTGTGTATAATATGACTTAAAGATGTCGCCATATGTTTTGGAAAAATACAGGTAGTAGTAACCTTTAATTATATTTATGTAATTTCTTCTGACAAGAAAAATGTAATGGCAGTGTATAAACTAGTTGGTTTATTGTATTGGCTTTGGGGATCTAGAAAACCTAAAATTTAGGATTAACAAAGAAGCTCCTTAAACCATTTATAAATACTGATAAAACTTCTCTATAATGAATTTTTAAAAAGATTTCGTATTGATGAATATTTAGAAGAGAAGATAAAATTTGTGAAAATATTTCATTCTCTTTAATATTTTACTTTAAAAAACAGATAAATGGAAATGCTACACAATTTGCTGAAGTATATGAATTAAAAGAGGATATTGGTGTTGGCTCCTATTCTGTTTGCAAGCGATGCATTCATACAGCTACCAACATGGAATTTGCAGTGAAGGTATTATCTCTGAGCCTAACTTGTTTGTTTTATATATATACATATATGTAAGTTAAATTACAGGGTAACTTACAGACATTTTTCAGTGGAGCAAGTGGAGATAGCAAAGATAAGATGATAAGGGAAGTTTTTCAAGTTTTTAAATTCTAGTTAGTTAACATACATGGTAAAATTAGTTTCAGGTGTAGAATTTAGTGATTCATCACTTACATATAATACCCAGTATTCATCATAGATGGGGGAAACGTCTTAAGACAGTATTTTCATTTGAATTTCTTTCTAAGACTTTATTTTGGAGGAAGGGTATATTTCATGAATGTCTTGTTTTAAATAGTTTTATTTTAATATAGTATGGTAAGATTGCACAATTGTGACAATTACTGTTACATTTGGATCACATTATCAGTTGGTATAGTTTCAGTTAAGTGGAATATAATGTTAAAGAAAACTTTTTTTTTGTTAAGTTTCAGTTATAGGAAATTTTTAAATGTTAAAATAATGTGAAACAAACATCACTCTTGAGTTTGTTTGCTTAAAATATAACCAAATGGAAAATATTTCATTCATTTTTAGACAAAGAAAATAATTTGGTTTTCTTTGAAATTTTTCTTTATCTTATTTCTTAGATCATTGACAAAAGTAAGAGAGACCCCTCAGAAGAAATTGAAATTTTGATGCGCTATGGACAACACCCCAACGTTATTACTTTAAAGGATGTAGGTATTCAAAATCTATGTATCAGCTAAGCTAATGAAGTTATGACTTGACACTTTATTTTCTTTTTGAAACTTTTCATGTTTATGGTATAGTCTACTTTTAAGCCACAAAATCTCAAAAATCTTAAATTTGCCACTTCAGTTCTTTTTTTTCCCCTGTGATTCTGTACTCCTACCCTTCTTATACAACATCAAAAAGGAACTATTTTGGTTGGTAAATGACAGTGTCCTGATGGCTTGAATACGTCCTGATGGCTTGACTATGTTCTGACTGATCAACTAAACAACATTATAACCAGCACCATTTATTATCCTGTAGTACTAAAAATAGAGAAGATATAGGAGATTTGGAATCTGCCAAATTCTAAAATATTTTACTTTTTTGATTATAAAGCAAATGGCTATAGCATTATGGATTGTTCCTTGAGTGAAATAGTATTATGCATTTTGATTTGTAATCTTTAAGCAGTATTTCCTTGTACATATATATATATACACATACATACACACACACACACACGCACATCTGTGTATACAAACATCTCACATGCCCTGAAAGGGTACACATATTTTTCTTATTTATTCTCCTTAATATAGTATTTGAATTCAATGAAATATTTAAGATACCATATCAGATAATGGACTGTGAGGACTATATTTAAAAATAATATATTTACTGCCAGAAGGAAGCTTATTATTAGTAGGGAAGAGAAGTGGCTATAATATAATCAAAAATGAGATAGATGCTATTTGAGAGACACAGAGTTCTATTGTTCCATTTATATAATTTGATGAATTATAATGTACAACTTCAAAAGTTAATGCAATTATATGTTTAACATGGTCTCAAGACTCTATAGGAGGTTGTTTAGCCATTTTAATCTTCACTGTAGCCTGTACTATATTAACAGCAAGGGGTTAATGTCCTTTTTTAACAATAGAGGTTCACTAGAAAAGGAAAATAAATATAATTTCAAAATTTCAGAATTATAATTATAAATAATAATATTTAAAACATTTTTTTTTTAGGTTTATGATGATGGTAGATATGTTTACCTTGTTACGGATTTGATGAAAGGAGGAGAACTACTTGACCGTATTCTCAAAAAAAAATGTTTCTCAGAACGGGAAGCTAGTGATGTACTGATTGTAATAACTAAGACAGTTGACTATCTTCATTGTCAAGGAGTAAGTTGTAGTTATATTCTCCCCTTCAATTTTGGGACTTATATATCTTCATAAAATTATATCTAGGAGATGCCACTCAAAATGAATTTTCCTGTAACATATATTTCTATAGAGAGTATCCTAATAAAATTCATAATGTAGTGAAAGTTAGAGATTTAGGAAATTGGATAATACTTTATTAATTTTTTTCACTCTGCCTGTTGCCCTGTTTAAGAGCATATTAGTTTTAAAATGGTTTGAATTATGTAAATATATCTAACCTTGACTTTGAAATTATTAAACCTAATCAAACTTAAAAGTCAGACAAGGACATGTGAGTATTTTTCAAATTATACTGTATCTAACATATAAAGTTCTGGCAATAAAAGGACTGTGTATCTTTTTCAGGGGGTATAGTTGGCACACAATGTTACATTAGTTTCAAGTGTACAGCATAGTGATTCAACAATTTTATACGTTATGCTATACTCACTACAACAGATGTAGCTACCATCTGTCACCATACAATGCTATTACATTACCAGTGACAATATTCTCTATTCCATACTTTTTATTCCCATAACTTACTCATTCCATACTAGAAAGCCTGTGTCTCCCACTCCCCTTCACCCATTTTGCCCATACCTCCACCCACTCTCCTCTGGAAACCATCATTTTGTCTCTGTATTTTTAGGTCTGATTCTGCTTTTTGTTTATTTGTTATTCATTTGTTTTTCAGATTTCACTTGAAAGTAAAATTATATGGTATTTCTCTTTCCCAGTCTGACTTATTTCACTTAGCATAATACCCTCTAAGTCCATCCATAGTTGTTGAAAATGGCAAGATCTCATTTTTTATGGCTGTGCTAATATCCCATCACACACACACACACACACACATACACACACACACACGCAACCTATCTTCTTTATCCATTCATCTGTGGATGGACACTTAGGTTGCTTCCATATCTTGGCTATTGTAAATAATGCTGCAATAAACAAACGGATGCCTATATCTTTTTCAATAGTGTCTTTGTTTTCTTTGGGCAAATACCCAGTAGTGAAATTATTAGATAATGTGGTATTTCTATTTTTAATTTTTTGAGGAACCTCTATACTGTTTTCCACAATGGCTATACCAGTGTACATTCCCATCAACAGTGTTCTAGGGTTCCTTTTTTCCACATCCTTGATAACACTTGTTATTTCTTGTCTTTTTGATTCTAACCATTCTGATAGTTGTAAGGTGATACCTCATTGTGCTGATTTGCATTTTCCTGATGATGAGTGATACTGAACATCTTTACATGTGGCTGTTGGCCATCTCTATGTCTTCTTTGGAAAAATGTCCAGAGAGGACTATATATCTTGACCCTTGCCAACCCCTCCTACAAATACAGTAACAAATTTGTATTCTAAGCATTTGAAATACTAATGTATTAAAATTTATGCTGGAGGAACAGGTCTGTTATTTTGCTTCCTATGTCTTCATAAAGAAAGCAAATGAATTGAGTTATGAAAAAGACCAATTTTTATTATAACAGCTATACAAGTAAACAAAGTCACAAATAATTTAAAATTTTAAGTTTGAGTCAATTGTAATAGTACATATGTATTCACTTAAGTATAAAAAATTTAAAAATGAACAATTCAGAATTGACATAGTGAAAATTCTATAGGGACCCTTCTTATAATTAAGAAAAATAAGCCAGTACTTAGTGTGTGTTTTAAGAGATATATTTTAAATATTTTGAAATATACACTCTATAGTGCTAAAGGAATAATTCTATTATAATTTAATTCCATGATAGTCTTCATCAACACTCTCTAAAATAAAGGGTGATCAGGGTTTTTGAGAAAAGTAAAACAACTATTTTTTCTTTATTATTTTATAAACCTTCAGATTCTTACATCAATTAAATAAATCAATCATAGATATATATTGAGCATTTCTACATGCCAGGCATTGTAAAAGGTGATGCAGATTCAAGCATGAGTAAGACTTGATCCTTGTCTTTAAAAAACTTTTAGTGTAGTAAAATGCTGATTAAAGATAGGACTAGAATAAATGAAGTAGATAATATTAGTAGGAAAATCATCATAGAGAATTTCAGAATATTTTCCATTTCTAGCATTTCATTTGGTTCTCATTGTTTCTGTTTCCTTCTGAGAATTTCATGCATTGAAAACATGTTTTTGTTTTACTTCATTGATATAGTTATAATAGCCACTTTATTTTTAATATTTCTTTTATCTTTATTTGTTTTGTGAATTTTGAATAATACATTTTTATTGAGATATAATTGGCATATAACAATATGTCCATTTAAGTTGTACATGTTGATTTGATACATTTATGTGCTGCGATATGATTACCACCATGGAATTAGTTAATACCTTCATCATGTCACATGTAATAATAGCCACTTTAAAATCTTGTCTGTTAGGTCCAATGTGGTTCATCTTGGAGTTGGAATTGGTTGATTTTCTCTTTTCTTGAAACTGTGTTCCATTTTCTTGGTCCTTATATATCAGATAATTTTGGATTATATACTATACATTTGAATATTAAGTAGATTTTTTTGTATTGTTAGTTTTTTATTCAATGATTATTATTGTTTTGTTTTGGTGGATAATTTTCTTGGCAGGGTTTGCACTGAAAACTCTGCATTTTGGGCAGCAGCTCTGGTCTCTGTATCTCTTATCTTTGTATGAATTACACGGAGCCTCTTCTATACACTTTTGATTCAGGGGTCAGTTCTGGCTCTTTTCCTTACAGAATTCCTCCTGAGCATTCAGTTTCCTAGCATCTCTTTTCTGTTCCTCCCAGCCAGAAAGTCTGTGGGCTTTTCCACATATGTTTTCACCATCACTGTGTGACAGGAACTGCACTTAAACCCTAGGCTAAAAACCACAGATATGCTAACCTTGCTTATAGCTCCCTATATTTCCTCCTTCAACAAAGTGTATACTTCCCATCAGAGTCTGTCTGCTTCTGTTCATTCTCCAGTACCTTCAGGTAGTTGATTTTTTAATTATGTTCAAGTTTTAGAGCTGTTTACTGTGGAGAAGAGAGTGTTAAGTAGGGTCTTAGTCCATTATTTCCAAAAGTGGAACTGAGACTTGAATTTTGATATTTTGAGTTTGGAAATGATAACAAAACTTATGGCTTGAATAGAAACTGGAACATTATCGGACAGAGATCATTTCTTCTGTATACTTCAGGCTGTCAAGGCTATCAAGGTTGGAGAAAGTGTCATTTTCAAAATTTTATGATTTAGAAAGTTCCTTCGCCTGGAAATACTTGAACGTAAAGTGTTTTATTTCATAGATGTTTAGTTCACTATAGAAATGTAATTTTTTTCTTTTATGTTCAAGGTTGTTCATCGTGATCTTAAACCTAGTAATATTTTATATATGGATGAATCAGCCAATGCAGACTCCATTAGAATTTGTGATTTTGGGTTTGCAAAACAACTTCGAGGGGAAAATGGACTTCTCTTGACTCCATGCTACACTGCAAACTTTGTAGCACCTGAGGTATTCTTTAAAACTTTAGTATTGGCCTTTTGTTCTTTTCCTTTAGTTGAATATATATGATGTCATGTATATGTTGCAGTTGATAGGTAAAAGCTGTTATCTTATCCTTTCCCAACTATAAAGCTCTTTAAATTAGTGAATTCTGATAACCTCTAACATAAATAGTCAGACTAGTAAGTAGCATCTGGAAACAGCCTGAATGTATAATCATCAGACTACTCTTTTCTGTTGGATTATGTACTACCATCAGAATCATACACTTTTAGAGCTGGGAGGGAGAATAGAGATAACCCCATCTTCAACATATTAAATATTTTAAGTGAAGAAATTGAGGCTCAAAGTACTTTAAATAAGTTTTTCAAGACCCAGCATCCACTTAGTAATAAAGCCAGGATAGATTTTCAGATATTTCAGTTTGTGCTGAACCTGAGGTAATTTATATTGTTTAACATTATACATAATATATAAGGGTAGTGCCACCCCTGATTGTCTTTAAGATCTAATTCTTGGAGAAAACAGCTTCACAGGGTTTTTTCTAAGCAGGGGGATTTTTCTTGGCAAATAATATTCATATGTAGATCTTAGAGGGAAGAGTCAGGAAAGGTGAGTCTGGGGAGGTTAAGCGGGATAGGTTTCACATTTATCAGACTCCCAACAGTCAGTTCTGATACTGGGGATGGGAGCTTTGACAGTAGCAACTCCCACAGCAGTGAAAGTATGGTTGATCAAAAATGAATTAGGGGGCGCCTGGGTGGCACAGTCAGTTGAGCATCCAACTCTTGGTTTCAGCTGGGGTGGTAATCTCAGTGTCATGGCATTGAGCCCCGAGTCAGGCTCCAGCTCAGCATGGAGTCTGCCTAGAGACTCTCTCCCTCTCCCTCTGCCTCTCCCTCTCCTCTCTTTCTCTAAAATAAATTTTAAAAAATGAATCAGGGATGGCACTGGCCATATAATTTCTTTGTATGTAAGTTAGAAACTATTCTATCTTATGAATAATGCTAACCCATATGAATTATCATATCTTCAGCACAAAGCAAGATACACAAAAATCTTCAGGTTTGAAAAATTGAATTGTCCAAGTCAGAGAAGAAGAGTAAAATAATTTGAGGATAAATTCCTACCTCATGTGCATGTTTTCTGATTTTTTATATCAAATACTCTCCCTTTCAGGATAATAATTCACATCAGATATAACAAGACATTCATATTTAAATATCAACAAATCTGTATTTTAATAAGTATATATTAGAAAAATATTTTATTGAGGTAAAATTAGCATGCAGTGTTATTATTTTCAGGTATGAAAAGTAGTATATCTAATAATGAAAATAGAAATATGGAAAATAGAAAAATAACATATTAATAATGAAAAATTCCCATAATAGAATTTATTGCCTTCCTTTAAGATGTTAATTTTGAAGAACTATGATACCTGCTTTACAGGGTTTTTATGATAAGAGGTTTGCTGTATAAAAATTATGTACCTATCTGGAGAATGTAATTTAATCTATATTTTAATTAAATACATAGAATAATGTATGTACAAATTTTTATCACATTACAAAATATAGAAACTATATTTCCCAAAATAAAAATTAGAACACATACATGATCCAAGAAGGGGTCATTGCACTGCCCCTAGTTTTAAGAGATATAACTTAGACATTAAAAAATTAGGCTTTCTAGAATATTTTAATGGCTTTATAAGGATAGGAGGACAGAATATTTGAGATTTGGGCTTTTCATCAAATAGAGGATATATAGTCATTGTAAATATTCTAACATATTTATGCAATAGACACACAGAAGTGTATAGAATAACCCTTTAATGGATGAATTCTTAATATTGACTTGATCTTGTAGACCTGGTATGATGGAAACACCTCACTGGAAAAAGGTTAGCGATAAATGTGTCCCAAATGAACATCTCAAAAACAGACGTTGAAAGGAAAAATACACAGTATGTCTGTATTTAGATTAATGATAAGGTAAATATTTTTAGGTTAATGGATAGGTAAATATTTTTAAATGAGTGCAGATCCACAGAGTAAAATACAGCCCACTGATGCTTTTTATCTTAACAGACTTCCATTAGAGTAAGACATTCTCATCATTGTAACAGTGAAGGTGTTTTATTTTATTTTAAGTTTTCATTTAAATTTTAGTTAACGTATAGCTTAGTATTAGTTTCAGGAATAGAATTTAGTGATTCATCCCAGTGCTCATCACAACAAGTGCCCTCCTTAATATCCATCACCCATTTAGCCCATCCCCCTGCCTACCTCCCCACCAGCAACCCTCAGATTGTTATATATAGTTAAGAGTCTTTTACGGTTTACATCCCTTTTTTTCTTATCCCATATGTTCATCGGTTTTCTTTCTTAAATTCCACATATGAGTGAAATTATATATTTGTCTTTCTCTGACTTACTTATTTCACTTAGCATAATACACTTGACTTCTATCCAGGTAGATGCAAATGGCAAAATTTCACTCTTTTTGATGGCTGAGTAATATTCCTGTGTTTGTGTGTGTGTACACATAACATCTTCTTTATCCACTCATCAGTTGGTAGACATTTAGACTCTTTCCATAATTTGGCTATTGTTGGTAATGCTGTTATAAATACCAGGGTTCATGTGTCCCTTCAAATCAGTATTTATTTTATTTGTATAAATACCTAGTACTGCAAATCCTGGGTCATAAGGTAGTTTTATTTTTAACTTTTTGAGGAACCTACATACTGTTTTCCAGAGGGACTGAACCATTTATGTTCTCAATAGTGTAAGAGAGTTCTCCTTTCTCCACATCCTTGCCAATATCTGATGTTTCCTGTGTTGTTAATTGTAGCCATTCTAATAGGTGTGAAGTAGTATCTCATTTAACTTTTGATTTGTATTTCCCTAATAATGAGTGATATTGAACATCTTTTAACGTATCTGTTAGCCATTTCTATGACTTCTTTGGAGAAACCTCTGTTCATGTCTTCTGCCCATTTCTTACTGGGTAGTTTTTTGGATATTCACTTTTATAAGTCCTTTATATATTTTGAACCCTTTATCTGATATGTCACTTTCAAATATCTTGTCCCATTCTGTAGGTTGCCTTTTACTTTCTTTCTTTTAGTTACACATTTTTTAAATTTTATGTTATGTTAATCACCATACATTACATCATTAGTTTTTGATGTAGTGTTCCATGATTCATTGTTTGTATATATAACACAGTGCTCCATACAGAACATGCCCTCTTTCATACCCATCACCAGGCTAACCCATCCCCCACCCCATCCCCTCTAGAACCCTCAGTTTGTTTCTCAGAATCCATAGTCGCTCAAGGGTTGTCTCCCCCTCCGATTCCCCACCTTCATTTTTCCCTTACTGCTATCTTCTTTTTTTTCTTAACATATACTGTATTATTTGTTTCAGAGGTAAAGGTCTGTGATTCAACAGTCTTACACATTTCACAGCACTCTTCATAGTGCATACACTCCCCAATGTCTATCACCCACCCACCCCATCCCTCCCACCCCCCACCACTCCAGCCACCCTCAGTCTGTTTCCTGAGATTAAGAATTCCTCATATCAGTGAGATCGTATTATACATCTCTTTCTCTGATTGACTTATTTCACACAGCATAATACCCTCCAGTTCCATCCACGTCATTGCAAATGGCAAGATTTCATTCCTTTTGATGGCTGCATAATATTCCATTGTGTATATATATACACCACATCTTCTTTATCCATTCATCTGTCAATGGACCTCTTGGGTCTTCCCATAGTTTGCCTACTGTGGCCATTGCTGCTATAAACATCAGGGTGCACGTACCCCTTTGGATCCCTACATTTGTATCTTTGGGGTAAATACCCAGTAGTGCAATTGCTGGGTCGTATGGTAGCTCTATTTTCAACTTTTTGAGGAACCTCCATACTGTTTTCCAGAGTGGCTGCACCAGCTTGCATTCCCACCAACCGTGTAGGAGAGTTCACCTTTCTCTGCATCCCCACCAACATCTGTCTTTTCTTGACTTGTTAATTTTAGCCATTCTGACTGGTGTGAGGTGGTATCTCATTGAGGTTTTGATTTGGATTTCCCTGATGCTGAGCGATGTTGAGCACTTTTTCATGTGTCTGTTGGCCATTTGGATGTCTTCTTTGGAAAGATGTCTGTTCATGTCTTCTGCCCATTTCTTGATTGGATCATTTGTTCTCTGGGTGTTGAGTTTGATAAGTTCTTTCTAGATTTTGTATACTAACCCTTTATCTGATATGTCACTTGCAAAAATCTTCTCCCATTCTCTCGGTTGTCTTTTGGTATTGTTGACTGTTTCTTTTGCTGTGCAAAACCTTTTTATCTTGATGAAGTCCCAATAGTTCATTCTTACCTTGCCTTTGGTGATGTTTCTAGGAAGAAGTTCCTGCGGCTGAGGTCGAAGAGGTTGCTGCCTGTGTTCTCCTTTAGGATTTTAATGGACTCCTGTCTCACATTGAGGTCTTTCAACCATTTGGAGTCTATTTTCGTGTGTGGTGTAAGGAAATGCTCCAGTTTCATTCTTCTGATTGTGGCTGTCCAATTTTCCCAGCACCATTTGTTGAAGACACTCTCTTTTTTCCATTGGACATTCTTTCCTGCTTCTCGAAGATTAGTTGACCATAGAGTTGAGGGTCCATTTCTGGGCTTTCTATTCTGTTCCATTGATCTATGTGTCTGTTTTTGTGCCAGTACCATACTGTCTTGATGATTGCAGTTTTAATAGAGCTTGAAGTCTGGAATTGTGATGCCACCGGCTTTGCTTTCCTTTTCAATATTCCCCTGGCTATTCAGGGTCTTTTCTGGTTCCATACAAATTTTAGGATTATTTGTTCCATTTCTTTGAAAAAAGTGGATGGTATTTTGATAGGGATTGCATTAATGTGCATTAAATGTGTAGATTGCTCTAGGTAGCATTGACATCTTCACAATATTTGTTCTTCCAATCCACGAGCATGGAAAGTTTTTGCATTTCTTTGTGTCTTCCTCAATGTCTTTCATGAGTATTTTATAGTTTTCTAAGTACAGATTCTTTGCCTCTTTAGTTAGATTTATTCGTAGGTATCTTACAGTTTGGGGTGCAATTGTAAATGGGATCGACTCCTTAATTTCTCTTTCCTCTGTCTTGTTGTTGGTATATAGGAATTCCACTGACTTCTGTGCATTGATTTTATATCCTGCCACTTTACTGAATTCCTGTATGAGTTCTAGCAGTTTTGGGGTAGAGTCTTTTGGGTTTCCCACATACAGTATCATATCATCTGCAAAGAGTGAGTTTGACTTCTTCTTTGCCTATTCAGATGGCTTTTATTTCTTTTTGTTGTCTGATTGCTGTGGCTTCTAGTACTTCGAGTACTATATTGAATAGCAGTGGTGATATTGGAAATCCCTGCCATGTTCCTGACCTTAGGGGGAAAGTTCTCAGTTTTTCCCCTTTGAGAATGATATTCGCTGTGGGTTTTTCACAGATGGCTTTTATGATATTGAGGTATGTACCCTCTCTCCCTGTACTCTGAAGAGTTTTGATCAAGAAAGGATGTGGTACTTTGTCAAATGCTTTTTCTGCATCTATTGAGAAGGTCATATGATTCTTGTCCTTTCTTTTATTAATGTATTGTATCACATTGATTGATTTACGGATGTTGAACCAACCTTGCAGCCCAGGGATAAATCTCACTTGGTCGTGGTGAATAATCCTTTTAATGTACTGTTGGATCCTATTGGCTAGTATTTGTTGAGAATTTTTGCATCCATGTTCATCAAGGATATTGGTCTATAATTCTCCTTTTTGTTCGGGTCTTTGTCTGGTTTTGGGATCAAAGTAATGGTGGCCTCATAAAATGATTTTGGAAGTTTTCCTTCCATTTCTATTTTTTGGAACAGTTTCAGAACAATAGGTATTAATTCTTCTTTAAATGTTTGGTAGAATTCCCCTGGGAAGCCATCTGGCCCTGGGCTCTTGTTTGTTGGGAGATTTTTGACCACTCCTTCAATTTCTTTAGTGGTTATAGGTCTGTTCAGGTTTTCTATTTCTTCCTGGTTCAGTTTTGGTAGTGTATACATCTCTAAGAATGCATCCATTTCATCCAGATTATCTAATTTGCTGGCACATAGTTGCTCGTAATATGTTCTTATAATTGTATTTCTTTGGTGTTGGTTGTGATCTCTCCTCTTTCATTCATGATTTTATTTATTTGGGTCCTTTCTCTTTTCTTTTTGATAAGTCTGGCCAGGGGTTTATCAATCTTGTTAATTCTTTCAAAGAACCAGCTCCTAGTTTCATTGATCTGGTCTACTGTTCTTTTGATTTCTCTTTCATTGATTTCTGCTCTGATCTTTACGATTTCTCTTCTCCTGCTGGGGGTAGGCTTTATTTGCTCTTCTTTCTACAGCTCCTTTAAGTGTAGGGTTAGGTTGTGTATTTGAGACCTTTCTTGTTTTTTGAGAAAGGCTTTTATTACTATATACTTTTCTCTTGGGACTGCCTTTGCTGCATCCCAAAGATTTTGAACAGTTGTGTTTTCATTTTCATTTTTTTCCATGAATTTTTTTAATTCTTCTTTAATTTCCTGGTTGACCCATTCATTCGTTAATAGGATGCTCTTTAGCCTCCATGTATTTGAGTTCTTTCTAACTCTCCTCTTGTGATTGAGTTCTAGTTTCAAAGCATTGTGGTCTGAAAATATGCAGGGAATGATCCCAATCTTTTGGTACTGGTTGAGACCTGATTTGTGACCTAGGGTGTCATCTATTCTGGAGAATATTCCATGGGCACTAGAGAAGAATGTGTATTCCGTTGCTTTGGGATGGAATGTTCTGAATATATCTGTGAAGTCCATTTGGTCCATTGTGTCATTGAAAGTCTTTATTTCCTTGTTGATCTTTTGCTTAGATGATCTGGCCATTTCAGTGAGGGGAATGTTAAAGTCCCCCACTATTATTGTATTGCTGTCAATGTGTTTCTTTGCTTTTGTTATTAATTGGCTTATATATAGTTCCTGATCCCATGTTAGGGGCATAGATATTTACAATTGTTAGATCTTCTTTTTGGATAGACCCTTTAAGTAGGATATAGTGTCCTTCCTCATCTCTTATTATTGTCTTTGGTTTAAAATCTAATTTGTCTGATACAAGGATTGCTACGCCAGCTTTCTTTTGGTGTCCATTAGCATGGTAAATAGTTGTCCACCCCCTCACTTTCAGGCTGGGGGTTCTTTAGGGTCTAAAATGAGTCTCTTGCAGATAGCATATCGATAGGTCTTTTTTTTTTTTATCCAGTCTTATACCTTGTGTCTTTTGATTGGGGCATTTAGCCCATTTACATTCAGGGTAACTATTGAAAGGTATGAATTTAGTGCCATTGTATTGCCTGTCAGGTGACTGTTACTGTATATTGTCTCTGTTCGTTTCTGGTCTATGTTACTTTTAGGTTCTCTCTTTGCTTAGAGGACCCCTTTCAATATTTCCTGTGTGGCTGGTTTCGTGTTTGCAAATTCCTTTAGTTTTTGTTTTTTTGTTTTTTGTTTTTTTTTTTTTTGTCCTGGAAGCTTTTTTAACTCTCCTTCTATTTTCAATGACAGCCTAGCTGGATATAGTATTCTTGGCTGCATATTTTTTCTCGTTTAGTGCTCTGAAGATATCATGCCAGTCCTTTCTGGCCTGCCAGGTCTCTGGATAGGTCTTTTGCCAATCTAATGTTTCTACCATTGTAGGTTACAGATCTCTTTTCCCGAGCTGCTTTCAGGATGTTCTCTTTTTCTCTGAGACTTGTAAGTTTTACTATTAGATGTCGGGGTGTTGACCTATTTTTATTGATTTTGAGAGGGGTTCTCTGTGCCTCCTGGATTTTGATGCCTGTTTCCTTCCCCACATTACAGAAATTCTCTGCTATGATTTGCTCCAATATACCTTCTGCCTCTCTCTTTCTTTTTCTTCTGGGATCCCAATTATTCTAATATTGTTTCATCTTATAGTATCGCTTATCTCTGGAATTCTGCCCCTTTGATCCAGTAATTGTTTATCTCTCTTTTTCTCAGCTTCTTTATTTTCCATCATTTGGTCTTCTATATCACTAATCCTCTCTTCTGCCTCATTTATCCTAGCAGTTAGAGTCTCCATTTTTGATTGTGCCTCATTAATAGCCTTTTTGATTACGATTTGTTTAGATTTTAGTTCTTTTATTTCTCTAGAAAGGGTTTCTTTAATTTCTTCCATGCTTTTTTCAAGCCCAGCTAGATCTTTATAATCCTCATTCTGAACTCTAGTTCCAATATCTTAGTAATGTCTCTATTGATTAGGTCCCTGGCGGTTGGTACTGCCACTTGTTCTTTTTTTTTTGAGGTGATTTTTTCCGTCTTGTCATTCTGTCCAGAGGAGTATAGATGAATGAGAGAACAAAATGCTAACATGGTAACAACAACCCCAGAAAAATGTACGCTAAGCAAATAGGAAGAGACCTGAACCTCGGGGAAAAGAAAGAGAGATAAAAAAGAAAAAAAAATAAAAAAGAAACAAGGAATCAAAAAGAATATAATCAAATATGATCAGTCTGGTGCATAGAACAGTGCCACACACTAGATTTTGGGCATATTTTGGTCTGTTAGAAGAACGTACCCCCCAAAATTTTAAGTAAGGAAGACTTATATATGTACAGAAATAAGGGTAAATACGATGAAGGGATGGAATATGACTCTAAAGATGAAAATTATAAAATATTTTATAGAAGGAATTGATAAGATCAGAAGTTGGTTGAAATAGAAAGAAGGGATTTAAAGAAAAAAAAGTAGAGAATGTGATCAGGCAGGAGACTAGAACAAAGCCATACACTAAAGATGTAGGGTATATTTTGGTCTGGTAGAAGAAACTGTATCCCAAAATTTTAAATGAGAGAACAACTTATATATATATACCAAAAATAAGGTTAACTACTATGAAGGGATAGATTATGACCCTAAAAATGAAAAGTAACAAAGATTTTTTTTAAAAAGTGAATGATAAGATTTTGGTTGAAAAAGGGAAAAAGAAAAATTCATAAAAAGAAAAAAGAAAATGAAAAAAATTAACTTTGAAAGACTGAAGAATCATGGGAAAAAAGTCATGAATTCTATGTGTAGTATTCCCCTAGTGCTGGAGTTCTGCCTTTCTCATTGATCAGTAAACTTGGTCTTGGCAGGCTGTTCTTTCTGATCTTCTGGGGCAGGGATCCTGTTGCAGTGGTTCTCAAATGTCTTTGCCAGAGTCAGAATTGCCCCGCCCTTTCTGCGGGCTGGGCTAAGTAATCTGCTTGGGTTTCTCTCGGGAGCTTTTGTTCTCTACAAGCTTTCTGTACAGCTTTGGAGGACAAGAGTGAAAATGGCGGCCAGCCTCCCAATCTCCACCCTGGAGGAGCCGAGAACTCAGGGCCCCACTCCTCAGTGAGCCCCCAGAGAAAAGCAGTCAATCACTCCTGTCTCCCCGGTCTCCGGCCACACTCTCAGCTCACCCAGCCTGTGACCAAGCGTTTCTATCTCTGGCACATGACCCCATTTGGAGTCTCCAAACCCAGCAGTTTCCTGCAGTGCACTCCCACGAGTGAGAGGGGAGTAAGGGGAGTCTCCCCCGATCTGCCTTGTTGGGTCCCTGCTGGAAGAGCAGGGCCTGACTGTGCCATGGATCCCGGTTTATGGCAACCCCAAGCTTAGAGCCCACTCCTTGTCTCCATCTCTGCAGCCAGCTTCCCTGCTCTGATACCTAGGAGCTCTGCCACACTCAGGCACCCCTGGTCTTTCTCTGACCCCGAGGGTCCTGAGACCACACTGTCCCAGTGAGGGTTCCATCCCCGTCTTAGCCACTGGAGCGATGTCCCTCAGCAGAGCCAACTTCTAAAATTTCCGATTTTGTGCTCTGCTGCTCTATCACTTGTCAGTAGCCGGCTGATGGAGGCTCCCTCCCCCCACCATCTATCTTCCTGAATATCGCCTCGGATTCACTTCGCACATCCTACCTTCCAGAAAGTGGTCGCTCTTCTGTTCAGACAGTGGCTGCTATTCTTTTCTTTGATCTCCTGTTGAGTTCATAGGTGTTCAGAATGGTTTGATCCCTATCTAGCTGAATTCCTGGGACCAGACGAAATCCAGGTCTCCTTCTTCTCTGCCATCTTGCTCCTCCCTGCCTTTTAGTTTTGATTGTTTCCTTTACTGTGCAGAAGCATTTTGTCGTGAAGAAGTCCCAATAGTTCATTTTTGCTTTTGATTCCTTGCTTCCTCTGTCATGACTTGTAAGAAGTTGCTACAGCTGATGTCAAAAAGGTTGCTGTTTGTATTCTCCTCTAGGATTTTGATGATTTCCTGCCTCACATTTAGGTCTTTCATCCATTTTGAATTTATTTTTGTCTATGGTGTAAGAAAGTGGTCCAGTTTCCTTCGTTTGCATGTTGCTGTCCAGTTTTCCCAACACCATTTGTTGAAGAGACTTTTTTCCATTGGATGTTCTTTCCTGCTTTATTGAAAATTAGTTGACAATATATTGGTGGGTCCACGTCTTGGTTTTCTGTTCTGTTCCACTGATCTATATGTATGTTTCTGTGCTAGCACATAGTTTTGACTGTAATATTGCTTGAAGTATGGAAGTGTGATGCCTCCAGATCTGCTTTTCTTCTTCAAGATTGCTTTGGCTATTTAGTGTTTTTTGTGGTTTCATACCAATTTTAGGATTGTTTGTTTTAACTCTGAAAAATGTTGGTGGTATTTTGATAGGGATTGCATTGAATGTGTAGATTGCTGGTAGTATAGATATTTTACGAATATTTGTTCTTCCAGTCCATGAGCATAGAATGTTTTTCCATTTCTTTGTGTCTACTTCAGTTTCTTTCATAAGTGTTCTATAGTTTTCAGAGTACAGATCTTTTACCTCCTTGGTTAGGTTTATTCCTAGGTATCTTATGGTTTTTGGTGCAGTTGTAAATGGGATAAATTCCTTGATTTGTCTTTCTGCTGCTTCATTACTTGTGTATAGAAAGGCAATAAATTTCTTTTCATTGATTTTGTATCCTACAACTCTACAGAATTCTTATATCAGTTCTAGTATTTTTTTGGTAGAGTCTTTCAAGTTTTCTACAGAGAGTATCATGTCATCTGCAAGTAGTGAAAATTTGACTTCTTCCTTGACAATTTGGATACATTTTATTTATTTTTGTTGTCTGATTCCTGAAGGTAGGACTTCTAGTCCTGTGTTAAGTAATAAAGTAAGAGTGAACATCCCTGTCTTGTTCCTGACCATAGAGGAAAAGCTCTCTCTTTTTCTCCACTGAGGTGATATTACCTGTGGGTTTTTCATATATGGCCTTTATTATGTTGATATATGTACCCTCTATCCCTACATTGTTGAGGTTTTTATCAAGAGTGTATGCTGTACTTTGTCAAATGTTTTTTCTGCATCTATTGAGGGGATTATATGTTTCTTATCCTTTCTTTTGTTAATGTGGTGTATCATTTTGATTGATTTGCAAATATGGAACCACCCTTCCAGCTCAGGAATAATTCCCACTTGATGGTGTTGAATGATTCTTTTAATGTACTGTTGAATTTGATTTGTTAGTATTTTGTTGAGAAATTTGGAACCATGTTCATCAGGGATATTAGCTTACTCCTTCTTGGTGTTATCTTTGCCTGGTTTTGGAATCAAGGTAATGCTGGCCTCATAGAATGAATTTGGAAATTTTCCTTCTATTTCTATATTTGGAACAGTTTCAGAAGAATAGGTATTAACTCTTTTTTAAATAACTAACTGGTAGAATTCCCCTGGGAAGGCATCTAGCCCTGAACTTTTGTTTTTTGATAGATTTTTGATTAGTGATTCAATTTTTTTCCTGGTTATTGGCCTGTTCAAATTTTGTATTTCTCCCTGTTTCAGTTTTGGTGGTTTGTATGTTTCTAGAAATTTATCCATTTTTTCTGGATTGCCCAGTTTTATAATAGTCTCTTACAATTGTTTGTATTTTTTTGGTGTTGGTTGTGATCTCTCCTCTCTCATTTGTGATTTTATTTGGGTACTTTCTCTTTTCTTTTTGATAAGACTGGCTAGGGATTCATCAATTTTATTAATTCTATCAAAAAACCAGTTCCTAGTCTCATTGATATGTTCTGTTTTTTTGTTTGTTTCTCTTTCATTTATTTCTGCTCTAATCTTTATCATTTCCCTTCTACTGACTTTAGGCTTCACTTTCTGTTCTTTTCTACCTCCTTTAGTTGTAAGGCTAGGTTGTGTATTTGAGATTTTTCTTGCTACTTGAGGTAGGCTTGTATTACTGTACATTTCCCTGTTTTGACTGCTTTTGCTGCATCCCAAATGTGTTGGACTGTCCTATTATCATTTGCTTCCATGTATTTTTTTACATCTTCATTAATTTGCTGGTTAACCCATTCATTCTCCAGTAAGATGTTCCTTAACCTCCATGTACTTGTGGTTTTTCCAAATTTTTTCCTGTGTTGACTTCTAGTTCCATTGTGTTGTGGTCAGAAAATACGCATGGTTTGATCTTAATCTTTTTCTGTTTGTTGAGGCTTGATTCGTGACCCAATATGTGATGTTTTCTGGAAAATATTTCCTATGCACATGAAAAGAATGTGTATTCTTCTGCTTTAGGATGAAATGTTCTAAATATATTCATTATATGTCCATCTGGTCCAGCATGTCATTCAAAGTCATTGTTTCCCTGTTGATTTTCTGCTTAGATGATCTGTCCATTGATATAACTGAGGTGTTGAAGTCCCCTACTATTATTGTGTTATTATCAATGAGTTCCTTTTTGTTTGTTATTATTTGATTTATATATTTCAGTGCTCTGAATTTGGGAGCATAGATATTTACAATTGTTAGATCTTCTTGTTGGATAGACCCCTTTATTATGAAATAGTACCCTTCTTCATCTCTTGTAGCAGGCTTTGGTTTAATATCTAGTTTGTCTGATAGAAGTATAGCTATTTTCGCTTTCTTTTGACATCTGTTACCATGATAAATGGTTCTCCATCCCCTCACTTTCAAACTTCAGGTGTCCTTAGGTCTAAAATGAGTCTCTTTTAGGCAGCTTATAGATGGGTCTTGTTTTTTTTATCCAATCTGATACTCTATAATTTGTGATTGAAGAATGTAGTTCATTTACATTGAGAGTGATTATTGATAGGAATTTAGTGCCATTGTATTACCTGTAAAGTCAGTGTTTCTGGAGATTTTCTCTGTTCCTTTCTAGTCTTTGGTGCTTTTGGTCTTACTTACCCACTCAAAGAGTCCCCTTTAATATTTCCTGCAGGGCTGGTTTAGTGGTGATGAACTCCTTTAGTTTTTATCTTGGAAACTGTTTGTATTTCCTTCTATTCTGAATGGCAGCCTGGCTGGATAAAGTATTCTTGGCTGCATATATATTTTTTCCCATTCAACATGTTGAATCTATCATGCCACTCCCTCCTGGCCTGTCATGTTTCTGTGGAGAGATCTGCTGCTAACCTCATTTGTCTTCCCTTTTAAGTTAGGGACTTCTTTTTTGTCTTGTTCCTTTTAGGATTTTACCTTTATTGCTGTATTTTGCAAATTTAACTATGATGTATCTTAGTGTTAGTTTGTTTTTTTGATTTTGATAGGAGTTCTCCTTGCCTTCTGGATTGGGATATCTGTTTCCTTCCCAAGACTAAGGAAGTTTTCAGCTCTGATTTCCTCAAATAAACCTTCTGCTCGTTTTTCACTCTCTTCTTCTTCTGGGCCTCCTATGATATGAATGTTATTATGCTTCATATAGTTGCTGAGTTCCCTAAGTGTACATTAGTGATCCAATAATTTTCTTTCCCTCTTCTTTTCAGCTTCATTATTTTCCACAATTTTATCTTCTTTATCACTTATTTGTTCTTCTGCTTGTTCCCTGCTTGTGGTCATTACATCCAGTCAGTTTCACATCTCTGTTATAGCATTTTTTAAATTTTGGCTAGACTAGGTTTTAGGTCTTTTATTTCTGTGGTGAGGGACTCCTGGTGTTTTTCTCTAGCCAAGCTATTATCCTTCTGACTATTGTTTTAAATTCTGGTTCAGGCATATTACTTATATCTGTTTTGATGAGATCCCTATCCTTGACTTCCTGTTCTTTCTTTTGGGATGAATTCCTCCATTTTGACATTTTGTGTAGCTCTCTGTCTTCTCTGTGTTAGGAAAGTCTGTTATGTTTCCTGCTCCTGAGAGTAATGGCTATATTAAGAAGAGGTCGTATACTGTCCAGGACCTGGTTCTTCGGGAATTATTTCTGGTGTATGCTGTGTGCACTCTGCTGTTGTGTTTTGGCTGCTCTTTTCCTCAGGTCAGTCCCCTGCACCGTTTTCCTTGCCTGCGGTGGAGAGTGTTTGGACCTTGTCCAGTGTGTGTTGAGTTTTAAGTAGTTGTCTGCATGTTAAAAGAGGCCAAATCCTATTTCCACTAGAGCTGAAGCTTTGCAGTATTCTATGGTCAGTTGATTTGGTGTGTGCAGGGGACAGGGGGTTGTACTTGTCTTTTGGGGGAGGAGCCCACCGCTGATGTGACTCTCAGGCACTCTTGCCTTAGTGAAAAATCACCTGCAGAGCACAGGGGGACAGGGCTTGGTGTAAGCAGCTCAAGTCTTCACTGTGGTTGCTATGCTGCTCACTGAATTCCATCTGTGCTGATGGGCAAGGGGAGAAATGGCGTCAGTCTGCTCTCTTGTCCCCAGAGAGGGATGTTCGCACCCATAGCTGTTCAGTTCACCCTCACGGAAGAGTGAACAGTCTCTCCTTGTGTGTCCTAGGCATCCCTCAGATTTTTGCCTTCCCTCTGTCTGTATCTGAGCCGTTGCCCACCTGGTGGCTCAGTGATCCTGTGTTTTATCTCAGGCATGCCAGCTAGGTTTCAAAACTCCAAATTTTAGGAAACCAGCATGGCCTGGACCCACACTGATCCTCTGGGGAAGGGTCTCACCACACTGTGGCTGGTGCTGCATTGTCCCTGAAGGGCAGTTGCATGAGTGTACAGAGGATTAGAGTTTATAGTAAAGAAGAGCAAAATGCTGGTGTCCGGGTTAGCTTCCCTCATCAGGTGTCTCTTCTCTTATGCTAATGAGTGAGGCAGTGCAATGACACCTGACTCTTGTCCTCAGAGAGGCAGTGCTGCCTCTCCTAAATGCACTCCGAAGAGTGGGAACTGTTTCTCCTCATGCAGCCTAGGACCCCTCAGTTCCTCTTGTTTTCCCAGTCAGAGGTTTGGGGGAAATGTTTTTCTTATGCAATCCCCTGTGCACTCCTCAATCTTTCTCTCTCTCCCCTCTCTGTCAACAGAGCTCCCTCCATTCTGCAACACCTATGATTCTTTTTTCCCCCACATCATGCCTCTGCACCTCCTACCTTCCATGATGTGGCCTCTTTTCTCCCTGTACTTGTGCAATTTGTTCTGTCCGTCCTCCCATTGATTTCCTGGGTGTTCAGAATGATTTGATATTTATCTGTCTGTTTTCGAGAGATGATGCAAGCATAGGGTCCCCTTCATACTCCACCATCATAACCCCTTCTCCTGTAGTAGTGAAGGTTTTCAAGTGGGCGCCTGGAGACCACTTCTCCATAATTAGTGCTTCAGCTATCTTTGGGTACTATTTGTATTTTCAAAATACTTTGAAAGGTTTTATGATCAAGTGCTGAAGCCTCTGCTAGCAATAAATTAATATTTATAATTAAATTAATATTTATAATTTTTAATTAGATTTCTTTCTAAAATTTCAGACCTTTTCAAAAATTAGTAATAAAATATATGAAATACATTATCTTTTAAACTAGAATCAGAAATATTCAAGTATCAATGCAGATATTTGAATAAATAATAGCATTTATGGGAGTATAAATTCACTGTCTCATCATAGTAAAGAGAGTCCTTATTTGCTAAGAGATATTCTAATTAGTACAATTTTGGCTTATTAATAAGGAAGAAGTATTTCTTCATTTTTTGATATGTATCAATCAACCTTCTAAGGTTTACTTCATTGATGTCCTTTTCTACTATAACTGTGTTGCAAAAATTAATATATCTCCAGAAATATTTTATTCTTTATAAAAGTAAACACATGATATTTTTTACTAATGTTTAATGTGTACTTAGGTATAAAAATGAGCCTGACTTAAAGGAACATACAATAAATTGGATGGAAGTTGTCTGATGTGAGTTGTTTAGCAATAACTCATTATTCATTAGAGCCTTTGTGGTCCCCACTATTACTTACATAAGCTAGTTATATAGGTATTTTGATATTAGCTTTTCAAGTTTGCACATGATCTTTGTTTTAAAATTTTATTTTATTATGTTATGGTAATCACCATACATTACATCATTATTTTTTTTTTTTAAGATTTTATTTATTTATTTGACAGAGAGAGACACAGCAAGAGAGGAAACACAAGCAGTGGGAGCAGGAGAAGCAGGCTTCCCAAGGAGCAGGGAGCCCGATGCAGGGCTTGATCCCAGGACCCTGGGATCATGACCTGAGCTGAAGGCAGACACTTAACAACTGAGCCACCCAGGCACCCCACATCATTAGTTTTTGATGTAGTGTTCCATGATTCATTGTTTGCATATAATACCCACTGCTCCATTCAATACATGCACTTGATTGTTCTTATAAGTATTCTTTGACTAGGAAAAATTTCTATCTTGAATTTTATGTCAGATAGATATTCATTATTCATGTCTGGTAATTGTCAAAGCCAAACATTAATATTTTTAGCCTCTTATAAATAAAATGTCCATGCTGCTGCTTATGCAATCCACAATGTTTAATGCATTAATAATATTTATAATTTGTTTTTATGCCTAAAAGCTTTAGCAGTGGATTTATTTATTTTTTTATATTTTTAAGTTTTTATTTAAATTCCAGGTAGTTAACATACAGTGTAATATTAATTTCAGGTGTACAATATAGTGATTCAGCATTTCCATATACCACCCAATGCTCATCTCAAGTGCCCTCTTTAATCCGCATCACTTATTTAACCCATCCTCCAACCCACCTTCCCTCTGGTAACCATCAGTTTATTCTCTATAATTAAGGGGCTATTGCTTGCTTTGCCTTTCTGTCTCTTTTTTTTCTCCTTTGCACCTTTTGCTTCTTAAATTTCACATAGGTGTGAAATCACATAATATTCATCTTTCTCTGACTGACGTATTTTGATTAGCATAATAGTCTCTAGTTCTATCCACGTCATTGCATTTTTTGATGGCTGAGTAGTAATCCATTGTATATATATACCACTTCTTTTTTTTTTTTGATAAACATGGCCAATCTTGTTACATCAACATTCCACTTCCTACTTCCCTGAGTTACTTTATTATTTTTTTTTACTTTAGTCATTGTTTTTTTATTTTTATTTTTATTTTTAATTTTTTTAATTATTATGTTATGTTGGCCACCATACAGTAGTTCATTAGTTTTTGATATAGTGTTCCAGGATTCATTGTTTCTGTAGAACACACAGTAATCCATGCAATATGTGCCCTCCTTAATACCCATCACCGGGCAAACCCATCCCCCACCCCCTCCCCTCTAAAACCCTCAGTTTGTTTCTTGGAGTCCATAGTCTCCCATGGTTCGTCTCCCCTCTGATTATCCCCCCTTCAGTTTTACCCTTCCTTCTACTAATGTCCTCCAGGTTATTCCTTATGTTCCACAAATAAGTGAAACCATATGATAATTGACTTTCTCTGTTTGACTTATTTCACTTAGCATAATCTTCTCCAGTTTCATCCATGCTGATGAAAAGTTGGGTATTCATCTTTCCGATGACTGAGTAATACTCCATTGTATATATGAACCACGTCTTCTTTATCCATTCCTCTGTTGAAGGGCATCTCGGCTCTTTCCAGTTTGGCTATTGTGGACATAGCTGCTATGAACACTGGGGTGCATATTGCCCTTCTTTTCACTACATCTGTATCGTTGGGGTAAATACCCAATAGTGCAATTGCTGGGTCATAGGGTAGCTCTATTTTTAACTTTTTGAGGAACCTCCACACTGTTTTCCATAGTGGCTGTACCAACTTGCATTCCCACCAACAATGTAAGAGGGTTCCCCTTTCTCCACATCCTTGCCAAAATTTGTTGTTTCTTGCCTTGTCAATTTTTGCCATTCTAACTGGTGTAAGGTGGTATCTCAATGTAGTTTTGATTTGAATTTACCTAATGGCGAATGATGATGAACATTTTTTCATGTATCTGTTACCCATTTGTATGTGTTCTTTAGAGAAGTGTCTACTCAAGTCTTCTGCCCATTTTTTGACTTGATAATTTGTTTCTTGGGTGTTGAGTTTGAGAAGTGCTATATATCAGCCCTTTGTCTGTAGTGTCATTTACAAATATCTTCTCCCATTCTGTGGGTTGCCTCTTTGTTTTGTTGACTGCTTCCTTTGCTGTGCAGAAACTTTTTATCTTGATGAAATCCCAAAACTTCATTTTCATTTTCGATTCCCTTGCCTTTGGAGATGTCTCTTGAAAGAAGTTGCTGTGGCCAATATTGAAGTGGTTACTGCCTATGTTTTGCTCTAGGATTTTGATGGATTCCTGTCTCACATTGAGGTCTTTCATCCATTTTGAGTTTATCTTTGTGTATAGTGTAAGAGAATGGTCGAATTTCATTCTTCTGTATATAGCCATCCAATGTTCCCAGCACCATTTATTGAAGAGACTTTCTTTTTTCCATTGCATATTTTTTCCTGTGTTGTCGAAGATTATTTGACCATAGAGTTGAGGGTCCATGTCTGGGCTCTTTATTCTGTTCCATTGGTGTACATGTCTATTTTTGTGCCAGGACCATGCTGTCTTGTTGATCACAGCTTTGTAGTATAGCTTGACATTGGGCAACATGATACACCCAGCTTTTTTTATCTTTTTCAACATTTCCTTGGCGATTCAGGATTTCTTCTGATTCCATACACATTTTATTTTTTTCTATTTTTTTAAAGATTTTATTTATTTATTTGAGAGATAGAGAACACGAGAGGGAAGAGGGTCAGAGGGAGAAGCAGACTCCCTGCTGAGCAGGGAGCCCAATGTGGGACTCGATCCCGGGACTCCAGGATCATGATCTGAGCCAAAGGCAGTCACTTAACCAACTGAGCCACCCAGGCACCCTCCATACAAATTTTAGAATTGTTTGTTCCAGCCCTTTGAAAAATGTCTTTGGAATTTTGATCAGGATAGCAGTGAAGGTATAAATTGCTCTGGGTATCAGAGACATTTTAACAATGTTTATTTTCTGATTATGAGCATGCAATATTTTTCCATTTTTTGTGTCTTCAATTTCTTTCATGCGTGTTCTGTAGTTCCTAGAGTAAAGATCCTTTACCTCTTTTGTTAGGTTTATTCCGAGGTATCTTATGGATTGTGGTACTATTGTAAATGGAATTGATTCTCTGATATCTCTTTTTACACTTGCATTGTTAGTGTATAAGAAAGCAACTGATTTCTGTGCATTGATTTTATAATCTGCAACATTACTGAATTGCTGTATGAGTTCTAGTAATTTGGGGGTGGAGTCTTTTGGGTTTTCCACATAAAGTATCATGTCATCTGTGAAGAGAGTTTGACTTCTTCTTTGCCAATTTGAATATATGTTATTTCTTTTTGTTGTCTGATTGCTGTTGCTAGGATTTCTAGTACTATGTTGAACAATAGTGGTGAGAGTGGGCATCCTTGACATGCTCCTGATCTTAAGGGAAAGGCTCTCAGCTTTTCCACATTGAGGATGATATTCGCTGTGGGTTTTTCATAGATGGATTTTATGAACTTGAGGAATTTTCCCTCTATCCCTATACTCTGAAGAGTTTTAATTAGGAAAGAATGCTGTATTTTGTCAAATGTTTTTTCTGCATCGATTGAGAGAACCATATGCTTCTTCTCCCTCCTCTTATTAATGTGTTCTATCACATTGATTGATTTGCGAATGTTGAACCACCCTTGCATCCCGGGTGTAAATCCCACTTGGTCGTGGTGGATGATCCTTTTAATGTGTTGTTGGATCCTGGGGCTCCTGGGTGGCTCAGTTGTTAAGTGTCTGCCTTTGGCTCAGGTCATGATCCCAGGATCCTGGGATCGAGCCCCGATTGGGCTCCCTGCTCCACGGGAAGTCTGCTTCTCCCTCTCCCTCTCCCTCTTCCCCTGCTTGTGTTCCCTCTCTCGCTTTATCTCTCTCTGTCAAATAAATAAATAAAAAATCTTTTAAAAAATGTATTGTTGGATCCTGTTAGCTAGGATTTTGTTGGGGATTTTGGAATCCATATTCATCAGGGATATCGGTCTGAAATTCTCCTTTTTGATGGGGTCTCTGGCTGATTTGGGGATCAAGGTAAAACTGGCCTCATAGAATGAGTCTGGAAGCTTTCCTTCTGTTTCTATTTTTGAAACAGCTTCAGGAGAATAGGTATTATTTCTTCTTTGAATGTTTGGTAGAATTCCCCAGGGAATCCATCAGGCCCTGGTCTCTCGTTTTTCAGGAGGTTTTGGATCACTTCTTCGATCTCATTACTGGTTATTGGTCTATTCATGTTGTCAATTTCTTCCTGTTTCAGTCCTGGTAGTTTATAGGTTTCCCAGGAAGACATCTATCTCTTCCAGGTTGCTTAATTTATTGACATATAGTTGTTGATAATAATTTCTAATAATTGTTTCTATTTCCTTGCTGTTAATCGTGATCTCTCCCCTTTCATTCATAATTTTATTAACTTGGGTCCTTTCTCTTTTCTTTTGGATAAGTCTGGCCAGTGGTTTATCAATCTTACTAATTCTTTCAAAGAACCAGCTTCTAGTTTCATTGATCTACTCTACTGTATTTCTGGTTTCTAATTCATTGATCTCTGATCTACTCTTAATTATTTCTCTTCTAATGCATGGCTTTGGCATCATTTGTTGTTTCTTCTCCAGTTCTCTAAGGTGTAGAGTTAGTTGGTGAATTCGGGATTTTTCTACTTTTTTGAGTGAGGCTTGGATGGCTGTGTATTTCCCCCTTAGGACTGCTTTTGCTGTAGCTCATAGGTTTTGGACCAATGTGTTTTTGTTCTCATTGGTTTCCATGAATTGTTTAAGTTCTTTGATTTCCTGGTTGACCCAAACATTCTTAAGCAGAGTGGTCTTTAGCTTCCAAGTGTTTGAATTTCTTCCAAATGTTTTCTTATGATTGAGTTTCAGTTTTAAAGCATTATGATCTGAGAATATGCAGGGAATAATCTCAGTCTTTTGGTATCTGTTTAGCCCTGATTTGTGACCCAGTGTGAGGTGTATTCTGGAGAAAGGTCCATGTGCACTCAAGAAGAATGAGTATTCTCTTGTTTTAGGGTGGAATGTTCTGTATATATCTATGAGGTCCATCTGGTCCAGTGTCATTCAAAGCTCTTGTTTCTTTCTTGATTTTCTGCTTAGATGATCTGTCTGTTGCTGAGAGTGGAGGGTTTAGGTCTCCTACAATTAATATATTATTATCAATATGTCTCTTTATTTTGGTGAAGAGTTGGCTTATGTAGATGGTTGCTCCCATGTTGGGGGCATAGATATTTACAATTGTTAGATATTCTTGTTGGATAGACCCTTTAAGAATGTTATAGTGTCCTTCTGTGTCTCTTACTACAGTCTTTACTTTAAAATCTAATTTGTCCGATATGAGAATTGGTACCCCAGCTTTCTTTTGTGGTCTGTTGCCATGAAAGATGAATCTCCATGCCTTCATTTTCAGTCTGGATGTATCTTTAGGTTCAAAATGAGTTTCTTTTAGGCAGCATATGTATGGGTCCTGTCTTTTTATCCAGTGTGCAACCCTGTGCCATTTCTAGGGAGCATTTAGGCCATTCATGTTGAGAGTGATTATTTAATGATATGATTTTATTGTCATCATGTTGCCTGTGAGATCCTTGTTTCTATAGATTGTCTCTGTAAATTTCTGTTCTATATCACTCTTGGGGTCTTTCTCCTTTTATAGAATCCCCCTTCATATTTCTTGCAGTGCTGACTTAGTGGTCACATATTCTTTCAGTTTCTGCCAGTCTTGGAAGTTCTGCATCTCTCCATCCATTTGAAATGACGGTCTTGCCGGATAAAGTATTCTTGGCTGCATGTTCTTCTCATTTAGCACCCTGAATATGTCTTGCCAGCTCTTTCTGGCTTGTCCAGTCTCTGTGGACAGGTCTGACGTTATTCTGATGTTCCTCCCTCTGTACATAAGGAATCTCTTTCCCCAACGTTCCCTTACAATGGTTTCATTGGTTCTAAGATTTGTGAGTTTTACTATTACTTGTTGGGGCATTAGTCTGTTCTTGATCTTGGGAGGGGTCCTCTTTTCCTCCAGGACAAGAATGCTCATTTCATTCCCCAGATTAGGGAAGTTCTCAGCTATGATTTGCTCAAATATATCTTCAAGTCCTCTCTCTCTCTCCATCCCCTCAGGGATCCCAGTGATTCTGACATTGGAATGTTCCATAATGTCACTTATTTCTCTAATTCTGTTTTCATGGATTTTAAGCTGTTTGTTCCAGGCCTCCTCCTGTTCCTTGTTTTCTCTGTCTTCTAGATCACTAATTCATTCTTCTCCCTTGTTTACCCTAGCTGTTAGAGTATTTAGATTAGATAGTATCTCATTGATAGTATTTTTAAGTTCTGCCAGATCAGCTCTCATTTCTGCCCTTAGAGAATCTATGTTGCCATTAATCGTTTTCTCCATCCTAGCTATTGTCTTCATAACTGTGGCCCTGAAGTCCATTTCTGACATCTAACTTAGATCCACATCCATTAGTTCTGCGGCAGAGGTCACAGTCTAAGTCTTTCCTATTTTGGGGGTTCCTCCTCTTAGTCATTCTGTTGAGGGTTGGTTGAGGGGATGTACAGAGTCTAAATTATTGACCAGAACCCAAGCAAGATGCACCTGTTTTATTGGGACCTTAGGGTTGCCGGCCTCTTGTTCTTCCAGCCTGTCTTCTGGGGGAGGGGCCTGCTGCACTATTTCTCAAGCAACCCTGTTTGGGCCGAGTTGCTCTGCTCCCTGTGTGTGTTGGGGCTGTATGGACTTAGTGAAAACCGGTTTTGGGGGGCTTTTGTTCTTCGGTTGCTTTCCCTGGCAGATTTCCATTTCTCTTCCAAGACTTAGAGCAGAAGTGACCATTTCCAAATATCTGCCTCAGAACAGAGACATCACAGTCTGTTCTTCAGTGATCTGTCCAGGCCGCAGTCTCCATTTGTGTCAGTGCTGCTAAAACAGCAGTGTCCTGGGTTATGTGCCCCACAGCAGCACCCCCTGTCCTTGCCTCCATGTCCAGGCATGTCTCTGCTCTTTGTGCTTCTAAAACCGCCAGCCACCCCCAGTTCGCACATGTGCCCTCAGAGCTTCAGGTTTCAATTCCAGGGGACTGCCCTAAAGTCCTTTCCCCAACACTACCGGTCTGCAAGTCTTTGCCCAGTCTCCAGCACAGGAGGCTTTTGCACTCCAGAGGCAAAGGATCCCAGAGGCTCCCTCCCCACTCCATTTATCTTCCGATATTTGCCGCCAGAATAACAGCTCCCTGCTTCATACTTGAAACCATCCACCAGTGATATTCTGTTTATAGAGATCCAGATACATCTTCTTACATCTCAGTCTGATTTTGTGGGTGTTCAGAGTGGTCTGGTAGATACCCAGCTGAATTCAGGGGACCAGTTGAGATAGGATCCCCTACTCCTCTGCCATTTTTGCCCCAAAAATCCTACATGTTCTTTATCCATTCATCTGTCAATGGACATCTGGGCTCTTTCCATAGTTTGACTTTTGTGGACATTGCTGCTATAAACATTGGGGTATAGGTGCCCCTTCAGTTCACTACATTTTTATCTTTGGGGTTAATACCCAGTAATACAATTGCTAGGTTGTAGGGTAGCTCTATTTTCAACTTTTTGAGAAACCTCTATACTGTTTTCCAGAGCGGCTGTACCAGTTTGCATTCCCACCAACAGTGTAAGAGTCTTCCCTTTCTCTGCATCCTCGCCAACATCTATCATTTATTGACTTGTTAAATTTAGCCATTCTGACTGGTGTGAGGTGGTATTGCTTGTGGTTTTGATTTGTATTCCCCTAATGCCGAGTGATGGGGAACACTTTTTCATGTGTCTTTTGGCATTTGTATGTTTTTGTGGGAGAAATGTCTGTTTAAGTTTTCTGCGTAATTCTTGATTCCATTATTTGTTCTTTGGGTATTGAGTTTGATAAGTTCTTTAAAGATTTTGGATAGTAGCCCATTATCTGATGTGTCATTTACAAATATATTCTCCCATTGTTTGTTGTCTTTTGGTTTTGTCAAATGTTTCCTTTGCTGTGCAACCGCTTTTTATCTTGATGAAGTCCCAGTAGTTCATTTCTGTCTTTTCAGATGTGTCTTGAAAGAAGTTGCTGTGGCCAAGGTCACAGAGGTTGCTGCCTGTGTTATCCTCTAGGATTTTAATGGATTCCTGACTCACATTTAGGTCTTTCATCCATTTTGAGTCTATTTTTGTGTATGGTATAAGGAATTTCTCCAGTTTCATTCTTCTGCATGTGGCTGTCCAATTTTCCCAACACCATTTGTTGAAGAGACTGTCTTTGTTCCACTGGATATTCTTTCCTGCTGTGTCAAAGAATAGTTTACCATAGAATTGAGGATCCATTTCTCAGTTCTCTTTCTGTTCCATTGATCTATGTGTCTGTTTTTGTGCCAATACCATATTTTCTTGACGATTACAACTTTGTAATACAGCTTTAAGTCCAGAATTGTGATGCCATCAGTTCTGGTTTTCTTTTTCAACATTCCTTTGGCTCTTCAGAGTGTTTTCTATTCCATACAAATTTTAGGAATGTTTGTTCCAGCTCTGTGAAAAAAGTTCATGGTGTTTTGATAGGGATTGCATTGAATGGATTGTTTTAGGTAGCATGGACAATTTAACAATATTTGTTCTTCCAGTCCATGAGCATGGAACATTTTTTCTATTTCTTTGTGTCTTCCTCAATGTTTTCTTGAGCGTTCTATAGTTTTCTGAGTACAGATCCTTTGCCTCATTTGTTAGGTTTATTCCAGGTATCTGGCTTTTGGTGCAATTATAAATGGGATTGACTCCTTAATTTCTCTTTCTTCTGTGTCATTGTTAGTGTATATAATGCAACTGATTTCTGTGCATTGATTTTATATCCTTCCACGTTGCTGAATTCCTGTATGAGTTCTAGCAGTTTTGGGGTGGAGTCTTTTGGGTTTTCCACATAAAGTATCATATCATCTGCAAACAGTGAGAGTTTGACTTCTTCTTTGCTGATTAGGATGTCTTTTCTTTTTGTTCTCTGATTGCTGAGGCTAGGACATCTAGTACTACGTTGAACAACAGTGGTGATAGTGGACATCCCTGTTGTGTTCCTGACCTTAGGGGAAAAGCTCACAGTTTTTCCCCATTGAGAATGATATTCACTGTAGGCTTTTCGTAGATGGCTTTTATGACATTGAGGTATGTTCCCTCTATCCCTACACTTTGGAGAGTTTTAATCAAAGAATGCTGTATTTTGTCAAATGCTTTCTCTGCATCTATTGAGAGGATCGTATGGTTCTTGACCTTTCTTTTGTTAATATGATGTATCAAATTACTTGATTTGTGGATGTTGAATCACCCTTGGGGCCCAGAAATAAATCCCACGTAGGCGTGGTGAATAATCCTTTTAATGTTCTGTTGGATCCTATTGGCTGGTATTTTGGTGAGAATTTTGGCATCCATGTTCATCACGGATATTGGTCTGTAAATCTCCTTTTTGGTGGGGTCTTTGGTTTTGGGATCAATATAGTGCTGGCCTCATAGAAAGAATTTGGATGTTTTGTTCCATTTCTATTTTTTGAAACAGCTTCAGAAGAATAGGTATTAATTCTTCAAATGTTTGGTAGGATTCCCCTGGGAAGCCATCTGGCCTTGGACTCTTGTCTGTCGGGAAATTTTTGATTACTGCTTCAATTTCTTTCCTGGTTGTTGGTCTGTTCAGGTTTTCTGTTTCTTCCTGTTAACGTTTTGGTAGTTTATGTCTCTAGTAGTTTATCTGTTTCTAGGAATGCATACATTTCTTCCAGATTGTCTAATTTGTCGGCATATAGTTGCTCATAATATGTTCTTAAAATTGCTTGTATTTCTTTGATGTTGTTTGTGATCTTCGTCTTTCATTCATGATTTTATTTACTTGGGTACTTTCTCTTTTCTTCTTGATAAGTCTAGCCAGGGGTTTATCAATCTTATTGTTTCAAACAACCAGCTCCTAGTTTCATTGATCTGTTCTACTCTTCTTTTGTTTTCTATTTCATTGATTTCTGCTCCTCCTTATTATTTCTCTTCTTCTGCTAGATTTAGTCTTTATTTGCTGTTCTTTCTCCTTCCCTTTTAGGTGTAAGGTTAGGTTGTGTATTTGAGACCTTTCTTGTTTCTTGAGAAAGGCTTGTATTGCTATATACTTTCCTCTTAGGACTGCCTTTGCTGCATCCCAAAGATTTTGAACAGTTGTGTTTTCATTTTATTTTGTTTCCATGAATTTTTTTCATTCTTCTTTAATTTCCTGGTTGACCCATTCATTCTTTAATAGGATGCTCTTTAGTCTCCATGTATTTGAGTTCTTCCTGACTTTCCTCTTGTGATTGTGTTCCAGGTTCAAAGCATTGTCTGAAAATATGCAGGGAATAATCTCAAACTTTTGGTATCCATGGAAACCTTATTTGTGACCTACTATGTGATCTCTTCTGGAGAATGTTCCATGTGCACTCGAGAAGAATGTGTATTCTTTTACTTTAGGATGGAATGCTCTGTATATATCTGTTAAGTCCATCTGGTCCTCTGTGTCATTCAAAGCCCTTGTTTTCTTGTTGATCTTCTGCTTAGATGATCTGTCCATTACTGTGAGTGGGGTGTTAAAGTCCCCTCTATAATTGTATTATTATCAATGATTTTCTTATTAATTGGTTTATATATTTGGCTTCTCCCAATTTAGGGGCATAAATATTTACAATGGTTCAGTCTTCTTGTTTAATAGACCCCTTTGTTATGATACAGTGTCCTTCTTCATATCTTGTTACAGTCTTTTGTTTAAAATCTAGTTTGTCTGATAGAAGGATGGCCACTCCAGCTTTCTTTTGATGTCCATTAGCATGGTAAATAGTTCTCCACCCCCTCACTTTCAATCTGGAGGTGTCTTTCAGTGTAAAATGTGTCTGTTTGAAGTGGAATATTGATGGGTCTCATTTTTTCATCCATTTTGATATCATTTGTCTTCTGATTGGAGTATTTAGTCCATTTACATTCAGAGTAATTATTGAAGGATATGAATTTAGTGCCACTGTATTACCTGTAAATTCCCTGTTTCTATAGATTGTCTCTGTTCCTTTCTGGTCTGTGTTATTCTTGGGCTCTCTCTTCACTTACAGGATCCCCCTCAATATTTCTTGCATGGCTGGTTTAGTGATCACGTATTCTTTTAGTTTCTTTCTACCTTGGAAGCTCTGCATCTCTCCTTCCATTCTGGATGAAAGCCTTGCTAGATAAAGTATTCTTGGCTTCATGTTCTTCCCATTTAGTACACTGAATATGCCATGCCAGCCTTTTCTGGACTGCCAGGTCTCTGTGGATAGGTCTGCTTAATTTCTTAGGTTATGGACCTCTTGTCCTGAGCTGCTTTCAGGATTTTCTCTTTGTCTCTGAGATATGCATGTTTCACTATTGTATGTTGGGGTGATTTTGAAGGGGGTTTTCTGTGCCTCCTGGATTTGGATGCCTCTTTCCTTCCCCAGATTAAGGAATTTCTCTGCTATAGTTTGCTCCAGTATACCCCTTACCCCTCTCCCTTTCCTCTTCTTCTGGGATCCCAATTATTCTAATATTGTTTCACTTTCTGGTGTCAGTTATGTCTCAAATTCTCCCCTCATGATCCAGTAGTTGTTTATCTTTTTTTTCTCATCTTCTTTATTCTGCATCATTTTGTCTTCTGTATCACTAATTCTCTCTTCTGCCTCATTTATCGTAGTAGTTAGAGCCTCCATTTTATATGGCATCTCATTAATAGCCTGTTTTATTTTGACTTGATTAGATTTTAGTCCTTTTATTTCTCCAGAAAATGATTCTCTAGTGTCTTCTATGCTTTTTTCAAGCTCAGCTTGTATCTTCATAATTGGTATTCCGAACTCTAGTTCTGACATCTTACTTATGTCTGTACTGATTAGGTCCCTGGCAGTCAGTACTGCCTGCCTTTTGTTCTCTTTTTTTGAGGTGAGTTTTTCCTTCTTGTGATTCTATCCAGAGAAGAATAGATGGACAAGAGAACAAAGTGCTGAAATGGCAATAACAACCCCAGAGAAATATATACTAAACAAATCAGAAGAGACTCAAAACTGAAAAAAAATTTTTTTTTAAAGAGGATATAATCAGACAAATGAACAGACTAGAGGAATACACTGGATCCTGTGTGTATTTTGGCCCTTTTGCTGGAAAAGTAGATCCCAAAAGGTACAGAAAGAAAAACTTATATATGTACAAAAATAAATTAAATACAGTTAAAGGATGGATTGTAACTGTAAAATGAAAATTAAAATACAAAAAAGAAAAAATAAGGAATATAAACAGGCAGCTGAATAGAACAGAGCAATACACTATATCCTGAGTGTATTTTGGTCAGTTTGTTAGAAGAAACTACATCTCAAAATTGTAAAGAAAGAAAAACTTTTTAAAAATTTTTTTTACTCTTGTTTTCTATTTCATTGATTTCTGCTCCTCCTTATTATTTTTCTTCTTCTGCTGGATTTAGTCTTTATTTGCTGTTCTTTCTCCTTCCCCGTCATTCCACCCTGAATGTGCCCAATCTTATCTAGAGAGACATTCTTATGGCCAGTGTCAAAGAGGTTACTGCCTCAGTTGTTTTTTAACATCGTTATGGTTTCCTGTCTTAATTTAGGTCTTTAATCCATTTTTTGGTCTGTAATCCATTTTGTGTATTTTTTTGTATGGTGTTAGAAAGTGGTCCAGTTTCATTCTCTTGCATGTGGCTATCCTGTTGTCCCAACACCATTTGTTAAAGACTCTTTTTTTCTTTTTTTTTAATTTTTTATTGTTATATTAATCACCATATATTACATCATTTGTTTTGGTGTAGTGTTCCATGATTCATTGTTTGTTCATAACACCCAGTGCTCCATGCAGAATGTGCCCTCTTTAATACCCATCACCAGGCTAACCCATCCCTCTACCCTCCTCCCCTCTAGAAACCTCAGTTTGTTTTTCAGAGTCCATCATCTCTCCTGGTTCGTCTCCCCCTCTGACTTACTCCCCTTCATTCTTCCTCTCCTGCTATCTTCTTCTTTTTCTTTTTTCTTAAAATATGTTGCGTTATTTGTTTAGAAGTAAAGACTCTTTTTTTCATTGGATATTCTTTCCTGCTTTGTCAACGATTAATTGACCATAGATTTGTGGATTCATTTCTGGGTTTTCTGTTCTATTGAACTATGTGTTTATTTTTGTGCCACTACCATGTTTTCTTAATCATTCCAGTTTTGTAATATAAGTTGAAGTCTGGAATTGTGATGCCTCCAGCTTTGCTTTTCTTTTTCAAGATTGCTTTGGCTGTTTGGGGTCTTTTGTGGTTCCATACAAAGTTTAGGATTGTTTGTTCTAACTCTGAAAAATGCTGGTGGTGTTTTGATTGCATTAAGTGTGTAGATTGTTTTGGGTACTATAGAGATTTTTATAGTATTTGTTCTTGCAATCCATGTCATCTCTTTATTTTTCAACAAACTCTATTAATTTCATAGAGAAATCTCACATGAATATATAATAAACATATTATTTGATATTATAATCACTAGCTCTAAGACATAGAACAACTAGCTGAACTATTGCATGAAAAATTAATGAAACCATTCAGAATGTATCAAATGTGTTTTTGTGATCCAGAAATATACTGCTTTTCCCAAAACATATAAGGCTTTGATGTAAAATATAAATTCATCTTGCTTTCATGAGAGCATATATTATCTTACCATCTTTTGCATGGTAAGGAGGCAATTATAGATATTAAAAGCACAATCTCTAGAGTAAGAATACCAACTGTACTACTTACTAGTTTTGTGATGTTGGGCAAATTATAGTATATTTGCCTTAGTTTCCTCATCTTCAAAAATAGAAATAGTAGTATCTACCTCATAGAGTCAGTGTCAGGATGAAAAGACAGTATTGTGTATAGTACATATTAGGCTCTCTATACAATATTAATCTTAAATTTTGTTGTCTGTGTCTGGTTTTTCTAAGAGGAGGAGTGAAAACTCATTAGGGTCAGGGATCATATCTTCAAAGTTGTTTTTTGTTTAATGACCCATGTTACTCAATCACCTTATTAATAGCATTTACTCAATGCCTGCTAATTGCAAAAGACTTTGCCTTTGACATTACATGAATCTATTATTGAAAAGATTTAAATGACCTAAGCTTTTACATTGTGAATATTTGTGAGATTATTGGAAATACAACTGTCTTTTGGATAATAAAACTGAATTTATACTGAGTAATACCAGATAATGTGTATTTCTTTCTCAGGTTCTTATGCAACAGGGCTATGATGCTGCTTGTGATATTTGGAGCCTGGGTGTCCTTTTTTACACAATGCTGGCTGGGTAAGAAACTTATATATTCAAAATAATACACATCATAATTTGAATTTCATCTGTATATCTCTATCTGTAAAAATAAAATGGATAGATGAATATAGCCTTAAGTAAAATGCTATGAACATTTTAAAGTATCATCTATTGTTTATTTATAAAATGTGAAAACATGAAGTAAGGTGTTTGATGAGGCATTATTCAGATATATAAATTAAAAAAATTTTCAACTAGAACTAAAACTTTTCTAAAAATAAAGCACATATTTTTATTTTGATATTTTACTTTCAGTGCATTAAGGTTTGAAAATGTTTACTTGAACATAAAATAATTTCTTCTTTTAATGGGTATTTGCCCATTGAGCTTGTTGATACTTATTTAAATTTTTAAAATACTTGAATTCTGGCTTTCCTGGTGATAGAGATTAAGTAAGACTGAGCTTTATAAAAAATATAAATAGCAACAGAATACTAAACTCAGAAACATACACAGCAGCCTTCTCTGAAAAAGATAAATATTAAAAAAAAGGAATAATTGGATTATGTTACTGTTGGTAATTTACAAATAATATAAGTGCTGTTATACTCTTAATAATAATGTTATTTAAGAATAAATATTTATGGCTGTAGAAAAAGGCATAGAACAGAATTTGAAGAATTATAATGTAATTATATAATATACTTAGGTATGACTTTTTAAAGAAGGCATTTAGTATAATTTAAATATTCTTGACATAACAGGAGTATTGTAAATATGTTATGAATATTGTGACTGATTTATTTATTGACTTGGTGGTAATTACATATATCAGTGTATTCCAAATATTTGTAGATATGCTATATACTTATACAAAATATTTAGTTATAGACCACAGGAAGTATTAAAGCAAAGAGTAGTTATCTCTACTTAATTGTTACATAAGAGAATTAAGCATTAGCATATTAAGATATCTTCCTCGTACTTCTTAACCATAAGCCTTTCTATTCCCAAATTTGAATACCATTTGCAGTTCTACCTGTTAGAATGTTACAAAACCGATCATTTTTGTTATTCCGTAATTAATTTTTAAACTACTTTAACTTTGTACAATCTATTTGTCCTCAACTATAGAGGTTTTTTGTTATATTGATATAAATATTTAACCCATTGTTTATAGACATTAATTAAAATATTGTTAACCTGTTCCCATGGATAATACTGATAAAATGCTAATGAATAAATTTGAACTAATCAATAAATACATTCTAAATATAAAATTGACAATTTCTTCATAGTAGGTATATTTGGTTTACTAACTTATTGCCTGGGAGAATACAAAATTTTCATGTTTTATTCTGGTCCAATTTTAAGCCTATAGCTTTACATGAAATGCCACCTTTATTTTATTTTACATTGATTAACTGATCAAAGGAAAAAATATCGATGAAGGCAAGACTCTATTAATTAATTCATTAGGATTAAGTTCATTGAAATGTAAAATTTGAAGAATGAAGGAAAATATTAGATGATACTCTTAATTTGCTGTAGTAAATATTTGCATGTTGTCTTATACTCTTCACTTTTAATTAGATTTAATTTGTATGTTAGGCCCTAATGTCTTTTAAAATCTATTTTATTAATAGCTACACTCCATTTGCTAATGGCCCCAATGATACTCCTGAAGAGATACTGCTACGTATAGGCAATGGCAAGTTCTCATTGAGTGGTGGAAACTGGGACAATATTTCAGATGGAGCAAAGGTATAAATTATAAATATCTTTGGTTTTGTTGCATTCACTTTAAATTGCTGAAATCTTTAAGTTATACCCTAGTCTGTATTTGCAGAGTATCCGATGGTGTTATATGTCCTTATTTGTTTTTAAGTCAACTCACATTTATATGTGGTTTGAACAAGATGAAGGCTGACTTTTTTTTCTACCATGCTTCTAGGCGATATTTCTCTCATATCAGTTCATATGTGTTCAAGGAATATAACCTATTTTCAGTATTAACCAAAACTAAAAATGTAAATCTACTGGGGAAAAATGCAAATTTAAAGCCAACTAGAGCTGATTTCTGCATTTAGTGTATTTTTACACATCATTTTTTCTTTAACACAGACATTGACTAGTGATTATGCAGTTTTAATGTTAACTTACTCTTTGAGAATATACAGACTTTTTATCAGTACCACCTAGATACTTATTATTGAAAACTTAGAGCTGTCCAATAGAAATATAATGTAACCCACATATGTAATTTAAAAAATTCTAGTGGCCACATTAAAAAACAAAAAAGAAACAGGTGAAATTAATTTTAAGAATATCTTTTATTTAACCTGGTATATCCACAATATATCATTTCAATATCTAAACAGTATAAAAATTAATAAGATATTTTACATTCTTTTTTTTATACTAAGTCTTAAGGACCTGGTGTGTAGTTTATACTTAGAGCCCATATAAATTTGGACTACCCACATTTTTCAAAAAATTTTTTTTTCATTTTTTATTTGTAGTTGACACACAATGTTACATTAGTTTCAGGTATACAGCATAGTGATTCAACTAGTTTATACATTATACTATGCTCACTACAAGTTGGACTACCCATATTTTAAAAGGCTTAATAGCCACATATGGCTAATGGCTGCCATAGTAGGCAGTACAGTTTCAGTGTAACCGGCCTGATTTAATTTAGGGAAAAAAAATTAATCAAACCTTGACTATGAACTCTTTTAACGTATATAATTTAAAAATTTTGAGTTTTAATTTTTTTTAAGATTTTATTTATTTATTTGACAGAGAGACACAGCAAGAGCAGGAACATAAGCAGGGGGAGTGGGAGAGGGAGAAGCAGGCTTCCCGCTGAGCAGGGAGCCCGATGTGGGACTCGATCCCAGGACCCTGGGATCATGACCTGAGCCGAAGGCAGACGCTTAACGACTGAGCTACCCAGGCGCCCCAAAATTTTGAGTTTTAAAACAAAAATCCAAAGGCTGTCAGTATGTGGCTTATAGGGTCCTGAAGCTTTAAGCTGCAATTTGAAGTAGAAAACAATTTAAGACAAAAGGAATTGCTTATATGTAATATCTGCTAATTATAAAACATAACTGTCTCAAGAATACTAGCTTATCTGTAGAGTATATTGTGGAGTAAATCTCATATCCTAATTATTATAGAGTAAATAAATCAGGGATTTGATTGTAACTGCCTTTTAAACATTAGAAAAACACATAAGGAATTATGTTTGGATCTTAGCTATGACACAAGTGTACCGTGTGGTATAGTAGAAAAAACACACAATTGGAAGCCAGGAGTATTATTAGTTTGTTAACTACTAACTAGCTGCCTCAGTTTTCTCATCTAAAATTTGGGGATTAAATTCTCCAAAATTCCATTTCTTTGCAGTTTGGTTTATTTATAGTTTCTTGTATCTCTCCATGTAAAGTGATTGAAACTACTAATATTATTCAATAAATACTTGTATGTTTTAGTCAGCCAGTTTGTTTTTTAGAAAATGCATTTTCCCAAGGAGTAAGTCCAATGTTTAAATCTATACACATGATCCTCTTGCATTTCTTTTAAAAAAATAACTAGCAACAGTGAATGTAATGCTGAAATAGAGATTCATATGACAATTATGCTTAGATTTCAGTTTTCCATGTTCCATGTGTTTTATGTTTGAGTCTGTCTAGTGCTTAAGAAATAATAATACAGGGCACGTGGGTGGCTCAGTCGATTAAGCGTCTGCCTTTGGCTTAGGTCATACTTCCAGAGTCCTGGGATTGAGCCTGCTTCTCCCTCTGCTGCTCCCCCTGCTAAAAAAAAAAAAAAAGAAAAATAATAATACATATTTAAGTTTAGTTTTATTCTCACCTCCTCTTTTAGTGTGATATTCTGGAGTAATTAACATAGGAAAAGATATTGGGGGATATTGTTGAAATATTTCACAAGGTCTTTCATGTATTCCCTTCTTATGGATCAAGTGACTTTAGTTCTGTCTTTGAAATGTTTCTGAAAATGGTGGCAAATGCTGAGCAAAGGAACTATATGAGCCTTCTAAAAAAAAAAAAACCTATCTCCTGTACATTTTAACAGTTTGATTTTTTTGTTTGTTTTAAATTAGTGATAAAGGTAAACTATTCTTCAGTTGCCCATAACTCCTTAAACTAGCACCCCTTAGTTGTGAGAATTGTGGCATTTGCTATCATCTCTTTTCTTTTAACATATAGTACATCACTAGTTTTTGGCATAGTGTTCAATGATCCATTAGCTGCGTATAACACCCAGTGCTCATCACATCATGTGCCCTCCTTAATGTCCATCACCCAGTTACCCCAACCCTCCACCCACCTACCTTTCCACAACACTTAGTTTTGTTTTGTTTTGTTTTGTTTTGTTTTGTTTTGTTTTCCTGGAGTTAAAAGTCTCTCGTGGTTTGGCTTACTATCATCGCTTGACAGTTGCTTTACTTAATTGCAGTTCATTACAATTTTTAAATGTTCTTCTTGCTATTGGTGAATGCCAACACCAGAAGCATATAGAAGATGATTCTGTTTGCCTCCTGTCCATGCAGAGTTCATAAACTTTGTTCATTCAGTTAAAGTATGGTAGGGGTGAGAGGTGGTAGTTTTATGTGTTTTATTGCTACAACAGTTTCAGCTAACTCCTCACCTCCAAACTGCAGGCTTCAAAAACATTGGCATTTTACTACGTCCCTTTTGTAAAACAGGGAAAACAAGAAGTATCTTGTAAACTAAGCAAAAGTAGAAGAGGCAAGAGTAATGAAAATCTCATGGTGTCACTCCATATAAACACAATAATACCTGATTAATTAGAAGACTGTTCTATCTAAATTTTATTGTATTTTAAGTAAACAAAGTGTTACTTTTTTCAAGTACATAGACTTTTAACCAACAAAGAGTTGACCAGTAGAAGTTCTTATGGAACAATTATTTATGACTTCTTCCCTCGTCTCCTGTAAAAAAAGTGACTTCTACTTTTCCTCTACTGTCTTCCCATTACTATGTTGTATGTACTTTATTAGAGCACTTAATACATTCTCCTTTGTCATGTATTTGTGTGCATTTTTATTCTTCCTCCTCAGTGTTTAAATGTCATACTCATTTTTACATTTTCTAACACACTTAGCATAATACTTATTTGAATACTTTTTCATAAACTAATCTTTTCTTCAGATATACCCTCCATTGTTAAATTGCACACTAAGATTTTTCTGTCTGTATATAAAGATAGATACTGTCCTATTGTGAAAGACTGTAAATTTGCAAAAAGTGGCCAGGTTTTACATAAATAGTTATTTTTCATTTTGGCTTGAATGTTCTTTTAATAGAAGAGTCTTTGTTTACATATTTATAAGTCATAGATTTCTGGAGCTGAAAGGGACCTGGTCCATCATTGTGTAGTTAGACAAACCAAGGTGTGTAGAATTTATCTTGTCATGCTCATACACCAATGAATGGCAGAGCTGGAGTTGATTTTCAGTCCAGTATTCTTTTCATTCTACTATAAGATAGAGAAGACTTTCTGGAGAAAGAAAGGCTTTATTAGTTTGCCTTATGTGAGTTGAATGAAAGAGAGAGATCTATAAACCTTTAATCATAACAGCAAAGGTGTTCTTGTTCACCCAGTTCTATTATGTAATATGAAATTTAAGTATACCAAAACTTAACGTTTACATAATCTATATTACAGAAGAGTATAACGCTTAAAACATTTTAACGAAATTCTTTTAAAACTTCTAGTACCATAGCTTTTATTTTAATTTGTTTTCTTTTTTTTTGCTAAGTATGTTTCTTTATTTTTTTATTATGTTATGTTAATCACCATACATTACATCATTCCTTTTTGATGTAGTGTTCCATGATTCATTGTTCGCTATATAACACCCAGTGCTCCATTCAGTACGTGCCCTCTTTAATACCCATTACCAGGCTAACCCATCCCTCCACCCCCTCCCCTCTACAACCCTCAGTTTCTCAGAGTCTATAGTCTCATGGTTCATCTGCCACTCTGCATTCCCCCCTTCATTTTTCCCTTCCTACTATCTTCTTTTTTATCATATAATGTATTATTTTTTTCAGAGGTATAGGTCTGTGATACAACAGTCTTACACAATTCACAGCGCTCACCATAGCACATACCCTCCCCATTGTCTATCACCCAGCCACCCCATGACTCCCACACCCCACCACTCCAGCAACCCTCAGTTTGTTTCCTGAGATTAAGAATTCCTCATATAAGTGAGATCATATGATACATATCTTTCTCTGATTGACTTATGTCACACAGCATAATACCCTCCAATTCCATCCACGTCATTGCAAATGGCAAGATTTCATTCCTTTTGATGGCTGCATAATGTTCCATTGTATATAAATACCACATCTTCTTTATCCATTCATCTGTCGATGGACATCTTGGCTCTTTCCATACTTTGGCTATTGTGGACATTGCTGCTATAAACATCGGGGTGCACGTACCCCTTTGGATCACTACATTTGAATCTTGGGAGTAAATAACCAGTAATGCAATTGCTGGGTCATAGGGTAGCTCTATTTTCAACTTTTTGAGGAAGCTCCATACTGTTTTTCAGAGTGGCTGCACCAGCTTACATTCCCACCAACAGTGTAGGAGGATTCCCCTTTCTCTGCATCCTGGCCAACATCTGTCATTTCCTGACATTAATTTTAGCCATTCTGACTGGTGTGAGGTGGTATCTCATTGAGGTTTTGATTTGGATTTCCCTGATGCCGAGCGATGTTGAGCACTTTTTCATGTGTCTGTTGGCCATTTGGATGTCTTCTTTGGAAAAATGTCTGTCCATGTCTTCTGCCCATTTCTTGATTGGATTATTTGTTCTATGGGTGTTGAGTTTGATAAGTTCTTTATAGATTTTGGATACTAGCCCTCTATCTGATATTCCATTTGCAAATATCTTCTCCCATTCTGTCGGTTGTCTTTTGGTTTTGTGGACTGTTTCCTGTGCTGTGCAAAAGCTTTTTTATCTTGATGAAGTTCCAATAGTTCATTTTGGCCCTTGCTTCCCTTGCCTTTGACGATGTTCCTAGGAAGAAGTTGCTGCGGCTGAGGTCGAAGAGGTTGCTGCCTGTGTTCTTTAGGATTTTGATGGACTCCTTTCTCACATTTGGGTCTTTCATCCATTTTGAGTCTATTTTTGTGTGTGGTGTAAGGAAATGGTCCAGTTTCATTCTTCTGCATGTGGCTGTCCAGTTTTCCCAGCACCATTTGTTGAAGACACTTTTTTCCATTGGACATTCTTTCCTGCTTTGTCGAAGATTAGTTGACCATAGAGTTGAGAGCCCATTTCTGGGCTCTCTATTCTGTTCCATTGATCTATGTGTCTGTTTTTGTGCCAGTACCATACTATCTTGATGATTACAGCTTTCTAATAGAGCTTGAAGTCCGGAATTGTGATGCCGCCAGCTTTGCTTTTCTTTTTCAACATGCCTCTGGCTATTCGGGGCCTTTTCTGGTTCTATAAAACTTTTAGGATTATTTGTTCCATTTCTTTGAAAAAAGTGGACGGTATTTTGATAAGGATTGCATTAAATGTGTAGATTGCTCTAGGTAGCATTGACATCTTCACAATATTTGTTCTTCCAATCTATGAGCATGGAAGGTTTTTTGCATTTCCTTGTGTCTTCCTCAATATCTTTCATGAGTATTTTATAGTTTTCTGAGTATAGATCCTTTGCCTCTTTGTGTAGATTTATTCCTAGGTATCTTACGGTTTTGGGTGCAATTGTAAATGGGATCGACTCCTTAATTTCTCTTTCTTCTGTCTTGTTGTTGGTGTATAGGAATGCCACTGATTTCTGTGCATTGATTTTATATCCTGCCAATTTACTGAATTCCTGTATGAGTTCTAGCAGTTTTGGGGTGGAGTCTTTTGGGTTTTCCACATATAGTATCATATCATCTGCCAAGAGTGAGAGTTTGACTTCTTCTTTGCCGATTTGGATGGCTTTTATTTCTTTTTGTTGTCTGATTGCTGAGGCTAGGACTTCTAGTAATATGTTGAATAGCAGGGGTGATAATAGACATCCCTACCATGTTCCTGACCTTAGGGGAAAGGCTCTCAGTTTTTCCCCATTGAGAATGATATTCGCTGCGGGTTTTTCATAGATGGCTTTTAAGATATTGAGGTATATACCCTCTATCCCTGTACTCTGAAGAGTTTTGATCAAGAAATGATGTGGTACTTTGTCTTATGTTTCTTCTGCATCTATTGAGAGGATCATATGTTTCTTGTTCTTTCTTTTGTTAATGTATTGTATCACATTGATTGATTTGTGGATGTTGAACCAACCTTGCAGCCCAGGAATAAATCCCACTTGGTCGTGGTGAATAATCCTTTTAATGTACTGTTGGATCCTATTGGCTAGTATTTTGGTGAGAATTTTTGCATCCATGTTCATCAGGCATAGTGGTCTGTAATTTTCCTTTTTGATAGGGTCTTCATCTGGTTTTGGGATCAAGGTAATGGTGGCCTCATAAAACAAGTTTGGATGATTTCCTTCCATTTCTATTTTTTGGAACAGTTTCAGAAGAAAAGGTATTAATTCTTCTTTAAATGTTTGGTAGAATTCCCTTGGGAAGCCAGCTGGCCCTGGGCTCATCTTTGTTGGGAGATTTTTGATGACTGCTTCAATTTCCTTAGTGCTTATAGGTCTGTTCAGGTTTTCTTTTTCTTCCTGGTTCAGTTTTGGTAGTTTATACATCTCTAAGAATACATCCATTTCTTCCAGATTATCAAATTTGTTGGCATATAGTTGTTCACAATATGTTCTTATAATTGTTTGTATTTCTTTGGTGTTGGCTGTGATATCTCCTCTTTCTTTCATGATTTTGTTGATATGGGTCATTTCTCTTTTCTTTTTGATAAGTCTGGCCAGGGGTTTATCAATCTTATTAATTGTTTCTAAGAACCAGCTCCTAGTTTTGTCGATCAGTTCTACTGGTCTTTTGGTTTCTATTTTATTGATTTCTGCTCTGATCTTTATTTTTTCTCTTCTGCTGGGTTTAGGCATTATTTGCTTTCTTTCTCCAGCTCCTTTAGGTGTAGGGTTAGGCTGTGTATTTGAGACCTTTCCTGTTTCTTGAGAAAGGCTTGTATTGCTATATACCTTCCTCTTAGGACTGCCTTTGCTGCATCCCAAAGGTTTTGAACAGTTGTGTTTTCATTTTCATTTGTTTCCATGAATTTTTTTAATTCTTTAATTTCCTGGTGGACCCATTCATTCTTCAGTAGGACGCTCTTTAGCCTCCATGTATTTGAGTTCTTTCCAACTTTCCTCTTGTGATTGAGTTCTAGTTTCAAAGCATTGTGGACCGAAAATATGCAGGGAATGATCCCAGTCTTTTGGTACCAGTTGAGACCTGATTTGTAACCTAGGATGTGATCTATTCTGGAGAATGTTCCATGGGCACTAGAGAAGAATGTGTATTCTGTTGCTTTGGGATGGAATGTTCTGAATATGTCTAAGTCCATTTGGCCCAGTGTGTCATTGAAAGTCTTTATTTTTTTGTTGATCTTTTGCTTAGATGGTCTGTCCATTTCAGTGAGGGGGATGTTAATGTCCCCAACTATTATTGTATTGCTATCGATGTGTTTCTTTGCTTTTGTTATTAATTGGCTTATATAATTGGCTGCTCCCATGTTAGGGGCATAGATATTTACAATTATTAGATCTTCTTGTTGGATAGACCCTTTAAGTAGGATATAGTGTCCTTCCTCATCTCTTATTATACTCTTTGGTTTAAAATCTAATTTGTCTGTTATAAGGATTGCCACCCCAGCTTTCTTTTGGTGTCCATTAGCATGGTAAATAGTTTTCCACCCCCTCACGTTCAATCTGGAGTTGTCTCTGGGTCTAAAGTGAGTCTCTTGCAGACAGCATATTGATGGGTCTTCTTTTTTTATCCAATCTGATACCCAGTGTCTTTTGATTGGGGCATTTAGCCCATTTACATTCAGGGTAACTATTGAAAATATGAATTTAGTGCCATTGTATTGCCTGTAAGGTGACTGTTAATTTATATTTTCTGTGTTCCTTTCTGGTCTGTGTTACTTTTAAGCTCTCTCTTTGCTTAGAGGATCCCTTTCAATATTTCTTATAGGGTTGGTTTCGTGTTTGCAAATTCCTTTAGTTTTTGTTTGTCCTGGAACCTTTTTATCTCTCCTTCTATTTCAATGACAGCCTAGCTGGATATAGTATTCTTGGCTGCATATCTTTTTCATTTAGTCATCTGAATATATCATGCCAGTCCTTTCTGGCCTGCCAGGTCTCTGTGGATAAGTCTGTTGCCAATCTAATGTTTCTACCATTGTAGTTTACAGATCTCTTGTCCTGAACTGCTTTCAGCATGTTCTCTTTGTCTCTGAGAGTTGTAAGTTTTACTATTAGATGTCGGTTTGTTGACCTATTTTTATTGATTTTTTGGGGGGTTCTCTGTGCCTCCTGGATTTTGATGCCTGTTTCCTTCCCCAAATTAGGGAAGTTCTCTGCTATGATTTGCTCCAATATACCTTTTGCCCCCCTCTCTGTTTCTTCTTCTTCTGGGATCCCAATTATTCTAATATTGTTTCGTCTTATAGTATCACTTATCTCTGGAATTCTGCCCTTGTGATCCAGTAGTTGTTTATCTCTCTTTTTTTCAGCTTCTTTATTTTCCATCATTTGGTCTTCTCTCTCTTTAATTCTCTCTTCTGCCTCATTTATCCTAGGAGTTAGAGCCTCCGTTTTTTATTGCACCTCATTAATAGCCTTTTGATTCCGACTTGGTTAGATTTTAGTTCTTTTATTTCTCCAGAAAGGGTTTCTCTAATATCTTCTATCCTTTTTTCAAGCCCAGCTAGTATCTTTATAATCGTCATTCTGTACTCTATTTCCTACATCTTACTAATGTCTCTATTGATTAGGTCCCTGGCAGTCGGTACTGTCACTTGTTCTTTTCTTTGAGGTGATTTTTTTCTGTCTTGTCATTTTGTCCAGAGGAGTATAGATGAATGAGAGAACAAAATGCTAACAGGGTAACAATGACCCCAGAAAAATATACCCTAAACAAATCAGAAGAGGCCTGAAACTGGGAAAAGAAAGGGAAAGAAAGAAAAAAGAAAAAAAAAAGGAAAAGAAAAGGATTAAAAAAAAGAATATGATCAAATATGATCAGGCTGGTGTGACAGGGGTCAGTGAAGAGAAGAACCATCTGTGGGAACTGCCCAGTGTGTTTCTAAGACTTCCAGTTAGCATCCGTGTGGCAGAACCTTGCATTCCAGCAGTACTGCAGCCTGAGTGCATCAGGTGTTGGAGTGACTGCGTGGTCTAGCCATGGACAACCAGCTAGGGAGTGGCAGTACCAGACCTTGAAATCAGCGCCCAGCCCAGCCTGCTTTCCAATTCCCCACTGTGCCCTTTGTGACCAGTCTTTCAAAGGCTCAGCTATTCTGCCTGTTGGGAAGTTGGCTGGCTCTCTCCCCTTCTCTGAGGACTCCCAGCCCCGGCGAGGTTGGAGTGATGTAGAGGGAAGTGGCTCCAGTGGGGCCCCCGGGCGTGGCAGAAGGTAGAGTCCAGTAACCTAGAACTCTGGGAAGGGAGCTGTGGACAATCAGGTGGTTGGGTGGGAGTTTCCAGAGAGGCCTGGGGCTCTCAAATCCGTGTGCTGTATGACCAGGTCCAGTGTGTGGCAGGGGATTTAGTCCAACATAATCACCTCAATATTTCTTCCTGCCCCCCAATAACCATATCAGCTCAGTAAGCACTATCATTTAGTGAGTAAGAGCTGTGGAGTCAGACAGAGTGGCTGGACCCCTTATTAGCCATGTGGTCCTGGGCAGGGGACTCAGAGCAACTCTAAGTATGAGATTCCTCCAAAGTAGAATGGTGATGTTATTGTCCACCTCAGAGGGCAAATGAAAGAATGGAACCAGATAATGCACATAGTTATTACTCAATAAATGATTTAAAAAAAAATATGATCAGGCTGGTGAATAGATCAGTGCCACATGCTAGATTTTTGGCGTATTTTGGTCTTTTAGAAGAAACTGCCTCCCAAAATTTTAAAGAAAGAAAAGCTCTTATATGTACAAAAATAAGGGTAAATACGATGAAGGGATGGAATATGACTGTAAAGTTGAAAATTATAAAAGATTTTACAAAAGGAATTGATAAGAAGTTGGTTGAAAAAAGAAAGAAGAGAAATTAAAAAAAAAAAAAGGAGAGAGAATGTGATCAGGCAGGAGATAGAACAAAGCCATACACTTGAGATTTAAGGTATATTTTTGTCTGTTAGAATCAACTGTACCCCATAATTTTAAAGACAGAACAACTTATATATATACCAAAAATAAGGTTAACTACTAACAAAGGATAGAATATGACTCTAAAAAAAAATAAAAAAGATTTCTTAAAAAGGGTTTGATAAGATGGTTGAAAAAGGGAAAAAGAAAAATTCAAAAAAAAAAGAAAAAGAAAATAAGTTAACTTTGAAAGACTAAAGAATCAGGGGGAAAAAAGCCATGAATTCTATGTGCTGTATTCCCCTGGTGTTCCCCTAGTGCTGGCGTTCTGGCATTCTCATTGATCCATAAACTTAGTCTTGGCTGGCTGTTCTTGCTGATCTTCTGGGGGAGGGGCCTGTTGCAGTGGTTCTCAAATGTCTTTGTGGAGGTAAAATTGCCCCGTCCTTGCTGGGGGCCCAGCCAAGTAATCTGCTTGGGTTTGCTCTCCATAGCTTTTGTTCCCTCCAAGCTTTCCATACAGCTTTGGAGGATGAGAGTGAAAATGGCAGCCGCCCAATCTCTGCCCCATAGGAGCCGAGAACTCAGGGCCCCACTCCTCAGCCCCCAGAGAAAAGCAGTCAGTCACTCCCATCTCCCTGGTCTCCGGCCGCACTCTGTGCTCACCCAGCCTGTGACCGAGCATTTCTATCTCTGGCATAAGACCCCATTTGGTCTCCAAACCCAGCAGATTCCTGTGGTGCGCTCCCGCGCTCCTCCTCCCAGTGGAGGAATGGGCGTCTCCCCGGATCTGCAGCTTGTTGGGTCCCTGCTGGAAGATCAGTGGTCCAACTGTGCTGTGGATCAGGGTTTATGGCAACCCTGAGCTAAGAGCCCACACCTCGGCTCTGTCTCTGCAGCCAGCTTCCCTGCTCTGTTACCTGGGAGGTCTTCTGCACTCAGACAGCCCCGGTTTTTCTGTGGCCCCAAGTGTCCTTAGACCACACTGTCCCATCAAGGGTTCTACCCCCTGCTTAGCCACTGGAGCGATGTCCCTCAGCAGAGCAGACTTCTAAAAATCCTGAATTTGTGCTCCACTGCACTATCACTGGCCAGTAGCTGGCTGAGGAGGCTCCCTACCCCCGCGGGCTATCTTCCCGAATAGCACCTCAGATTCACTTCTCCGCATGTCCTACCTTCCAGAAAGTGGTCGCTTTTCTGTTCAGAGAGTTGCTGCTATTCTTTTCTTCGATCTCCCGTTGAGTTCATAGGTGTTCGTAATGGTTTGATCCCTATCCAGCTGAATTCCTGGGACCAGACGAAATTTAGGTTGCCTACACCTCCGCCATCTTGCTCCTCCCCCTCTCCTTTTTTTATTAAGTTTTTTTGTTTGTTTTAAGTCCAGGATAGTTAACATACAGTGTTATCTTAGTTTCAGGTGTACAATATAGTGCTTCAACAATGCTATACATCATTACTCAGTGCTCATCATGATAAGTGTACTTTTAATCCCCTTCACCTATTTCACCCATCCCCCAACCCATTTCCACTCTGATGTACTTTGTTTTAAATGAGTACCCTCAGTTATTTTTTTCAACAAGAACATTTTTTACTTGACACATGGTTAATAATACATGGTTCCAAAAGATATATATAAAACATTACATCTAAGAAAAGTAGAATACACATTTTCTTCAAGTACAGAAGAATACCCTGGTTAAATCACATAAAAAGAGACATAACAAATATTACAAATTTTGGGCGCCTGGGTGGCTCAGTTGGTTAAGTGACTGCCTTCGGCTCAGGTCATGATCCTGGAGTCCCCGGATCGAGTCCCACATCGGGCTCCCTGCTCAGCAGGGAGTCTGCTTCTCCTTCTGACCCTCTTCCCTCTCGTGCTCTCTATCTCTCATTCTCTCTCTCTCAAATAAATAAATAAAATCTTTAAAAAAAATACAAATATTATAAATTTAAGATGACTGAAATCATACCAAGTGTATTCCAACCACAATGGTACAAGACTAAAGATCAACAATAAAACCAAGCTAGAAAATCTACAATGTAAATATTAAACAACACACCATTGTACAAGCAGTGGACGAGTGAAGAAATAAAACATCAAATATATTATTTCTTCAAACAAAAGAGAAAGAAAACACAATATTCTAAAACCTGTGGGATTCAGTAAAAGAAGATATTAGAGTAAAATTTCTTCTATAAATGCTTGTATTAAGTAATGTTCAACTCTGCCCAAGGACCAAACACTGCCCACTGCACACAAGGAGAGACTCTTCAGATGACTGGCCTGAAGGATAAAGCACCCAGAACACAGCAGCCTAGTGCCTGAAATGCATAAAAGAGACATTCCCTGAAACACCAGACCCCAGACACTATATGACCTCTTCTGTATAAAGCTACTCTCAGGAGCAGGACACAAAACAGGCTCTTCTAACACAGAGAAGACAGAGACTTAGACAAAATGCCAAGACAGAGGAATTCATCTCAAATGAAACAAGATAAGGTCACAGCCAGATACCTAAGTGAAACAGATATAAGTAATATGCCTAAGGAAGAATTTATTTTTATTTTTTTTTTTAAGGATTTTATTTATTTATTTGACAGAGAGAGACATAGCGAAAGCAGGAACACAAGCAGGGGGAGTGGCAGAGGGAGAAGCAGGCTTCCCGCAGAGCAGGGAGCCTGATGTGGGACTCGATCCCAGGTCCCTGGGATCATGACCTGAGCCGAAGGCAGATGCTTAATGACTGAGCCACCCGGGCACCCCTAATGGAGAATTTAAATCAACAATCATAGGGATACTTGCTGGGTTTGAGAAAAGAATGTAAGACTTCAGGGAGACACTTACCACAGAGATGAAAGAGATAAAAATACAGAAATGGAAAATGCAATAAATATTTGAAACAGACTGGATGCAATGAACACAAGGAAGGAAGAGGCAGAGGAACAAAAAGTGATACAGAAGATAATGTAATAGAAAATAATGAAGCTGAACAAAAGAGAGAACAAAGAATTGTGGAACATGAGAATAGACTTAGGGAACGCAGTGACTCCATCAAACATAATAACACTCATATTGTAGTAGTCCCAGAAGCAGAACAGAGAGAAAAGGGGACAGAAAATTTATTTCATTAATAATAGCTGAAAAATTCCCTAATCTGGGTAAAGAAATAGATATCTAAATCTAGGAGACACAGAGAAATCCCATCAAATTCAACAAAACAGGCCAACACCAACACATATCATGGTTAAATATGCAAAATATAGCAACAAAGAAAAAATCCTACAGGCAGAAGATGGAAGTCCCTAACTTACAAAGGAAGACACTGCAGGTTAGGTGCAGCTCTCTCAACATAAAGTTGGCAAGCAAGACATATTCAACATGCTAAATGGTAGAAATCTGAAGGCAAGAATACTCTATTCAGCAAGACTATCATTCAGAATAGAAGGAGAGATATAAAGTTTCTCAAACAAAAATGAAAGGAGTTCATGACTATTAAGCCAACCCTGCAAGAGATATTAAAGGGGACTTTTGAGTGGAAGGGAAAGACCAAAAGTGAAAAAGACTAGACAGAAACAGAGAAAATCTCCAGAAACAATGACAAAACAAGCGATAAAATGGCACTAAACACATATCTATCAATAATTACTCTGAGTGTAAATGGATTAAATGCTCCAACCAAAAGACATGGGGTATAAGAATGGATTAAAAGAAAAAAAAAGACCAATCGACATGCTGCCTACAAGACTCATTTAGACTGAAAGTCAGCTGCAGATTGAAATTGGGGGGATAGAGAAACATTTATCATTGCAAATGGACATCAAAAGAAAGCTGGAGGGCGCCTGGGTGGCTCAGTTGGTTGAGCGACTGCCTTCAGCTCAGGTCATGATCCTGGAGTCCCGGGATTGAGTCCCGCATCGGGCTCCCTGCTCAGCGGGGAGTCTGCTTCTCCCTCTGACCCTCCTACCTCTCATGCTCTCTGTCTCTCATTCTTTCTCTCTCAAATAAATAAATAAAGTCTTTAAAAAAATAAAATAAAATCTTAAAAATTAAAAAAAAAAGAAAGCTGGAGTAGCAATACTTATATCAGACCAACCAGAATTTAAACCAAAGACCGTAACAAGAGATGAAGAAAGGCACTATATCAATATAAAAGAGACTGTCTAATAAGATCTAACAATTGTAAATATTTTTGCCCCCAACTTGGGAACATTCAAATATATAAAACACTTGGTAACAAATATAAAGGAACATATTGATAATAATACAATAATAGTAGGGGACTTTAACACTCCACTTAAAGCAATGGACATATCATCTAAGCAGAAAATCAACATTGAAACAATGGTTTTGAATGACACACTGAACCTAAAGGACTTAACAGGTATATTGAAAACATTTTATCTTAAAGCAGCAGAGTACACATTCTCTTCAACTCTGCATGGGACATTTTCCAGAATATATTACATATTGGGTCACAAGTCAGGCCTCAAAAAATACAAAAAGATTTAGATCATACCATGCATATTTTCAGACTAGAGTGATAAACTTGGAGTCAACCACAAGAAAAAAATATGGAAAGACCACAAACACATGGAGGTTAAATAACATGCTACTAATCAATGAATGGGTGAACCAGGAAATCAAAGAAAAAATAAAAATAAATAAATAGAAACAAATGAAAATGAAAACACAACAGTTGAAAGCCTGTGGGATGCAGCAAAAGTGGTCATAAGCAGGAAGTATAGAGCAATACAGGCCTATATCAAAAAGTAAGAAAAATCCAAAATAAACATCCTAACCTTACACCTGAAGGAGTTAGAAAAAGAACAACAAAAACGTGTTAAGCCAGAAGAAGATGGGAAATAATAAAAATTAGAGCAGAAATAAATCATATAGAAACTAAAAAAAAAATAGAACAGATTAATGAAACCAGGAGTTGGTTGTTTGAAAAAATTAATGAAATTAAAAAAAAAAACCTTAGCCAGACTTATCAAAAAGAAAAGAGAAAGGATCCAAATGAATAAAATCACAAATAAGAGAGGAGTAATAATAACCAACACCACAGAAATACAACAATTTAAGAGAATAGTATGAAAAATTGTATGCCAAAAAATTGGACAACCTGGAAGAAATGGATAAATTCCTGGAAACATATAAACTACCAAAACTGAAACAGGAAGAAATAGAAACCTTAAAGAGACTGATAACCAGCAAAGAAATTCAGTCAGTAATCAAAAATCTCCCAACAAAATTTCAGGACAAGGGGAATTTACACGTGAATTCTACCAAAAATTTAAAGAGATAATACCTTTTCTTCTCAAACTATTCCAAAAATGAGAGATGGAATGAAAACTTACAAATGCATTCTACGACGGCAGAATTACCCTGATACCAAAACCAAATAAACACTCCACCAAGAAAGAGAACTATAGGCCAATATTCCTGATGAAAATGTATGCAAAAATTCTAAACAAAATACTACCAAATCAAATCCAATAGTTCTACTCATGATCAAATGGGATTTTTTTCCTGGGTTGCAAGTGTGGTTCAATATTCACAAATCAATCAACATGAGATACCCCAGTAATAAAAGAAAGGATAAGAGCCATATGATCCTTTTAGCAGATGCAGAAAAAAACATTTGACAAAGTAGAACATCCATTCATGATTAAAACCCTCAACAAAGTAGGGTTAGAGGAAACATACCCCAACATCATAAAGGCCATATATAAAAAAAGCCCCACAGATAATATCATCCTCAATGGGGAAAAACTGAACGCTTTTCCTCTATGGTTATGAACAAGACAGGGATGCCACTCTCACCACTTTTATTTAATATACTACTGGAACTCCTAGCCACAGCAAGCAGACAACACAAAGAAAGAAAAGGCATCCAAATTAGCTAGGAAGAAATCAGATTTTACTACATGCAGATGACATGGTACTCTATATAGAAAACCCAAAAGACTCCACCAAAAAATTGCTGGAACAAATTCAGTATAGTCACAGGGTACAAAAATCAATAGACAGAAAGCTGTTGCATTTCTATACACAAGTAATGAAGCAACAGAAGTAGAAATCAAGGAATTGATTCCATTTACAACTGCACCAAAAGCCATAAGATACCTGGGAATAAACCTAACCAAAGAAGTGAAAGACCTGTACTCTGAAAACTATGAAACACTGATGAAAGAAATTGAAGATGACACAAAGAAATGGAAAACATTCCTTGCTCATGTATTAAAAGAACAAATATCGTTAAAATGTCCATATTACTCAAAGCAATCTACACATTCAACATATTCCCTATCAAAATACTACCAGCCTTTTTCACAGAGTTAGAACAAACAATCCTAAAATTTGTGTGGAACCACAAAAGACCCTGAATAGCCAAAGCAAACTTGATAAAGAAAAGAAAAAAAAAAAAAGCAAGACTCTAGGCATCACAATTCCAGACTTAATATTATATTACATTCTCAATAGTGTAAGAGAATTACCCTTTCTCCACATCCTCACTAATACCTGTTGTTTCTTGTGTTGTGATTTAACCATTCTGACTGGTGTGAGGTGATATCTCATTGTAGTTTTTATTTGTATTTCCCTGATGATCAGTGATGTTGAGCATCTTTTCATGTGTGTTGTTGTCATGTGGATGTCTTCTTTGGAAAAAATGTCTATTGGTATCTTTTGCCCTTTGTTTTAATTGGATTGTTTCTTGGCTGTTGAGTTTTATAAGTGCTTTTTATATTTTGGATACTAGCCTTTACCAGACATGTCATTTGCAAATATCTTCTTCCACCCCATGGGATGCCTTTTAGTTTTGTTGATCATTTACTTCACTGTGCAGAAGCTTTTTATTTTGATGAAGTCCCAATAATTTATTTTTGTTTTTGTTTCCCTTGCCTCAGGAGACATATCTAGTAAGAAGTTGCAATGGCTGATGTCAAAGAGGTTACTGCCTGTGCTCCCCTCTAGGATTTTGATGGTTTCCTGCCTCACATTTAGGTCTTTCATCTATTTTGAATTTATTTTTGTGTATGGTATAAGAAAGTGTTTCAGTTTCCTTCTTTTGCATGTTGCTGTACTGTTTTCCCAGCACCATTTGTTGAAGAGACCGTCTTTTTTCCATATAGTTTTGGGTTCATTTCTGGGTTTTCTACTCTGTTCCATTGATCTATGTGTCTGTTTTTGTGCTAGTACCATACTGTCTTGAGCACTGCAGCTTTGTAATAGAGCTTGAAGTCTACAATTGTTATGCCTCCAGCTTTGCTTGACTTTTTCAATGTTGTGTTGGCTATTCGGGGTCTTTTGTGGTTCCACACAAATTTTAGGATTGTGTGTTCTAGCTCTGTGAAAAATGCTGTTGGTATTTTGATAGGGAATATGTTGAATGTGTAGATTGCTTTGGGTAGTATGGACATTTTAACAATATTTGTTCTTCCAATCCACAAGCAAGGAATGTTTTCCATTTCTTTGTGTCATCTTCAATTTCTTTCATCAATGTTTCATAGTTTTCAGAGTACAGGTCTTTCACTTCTTTGGTTAGGTTTATTCCTAGATAGCTTATGGCTTTTGGTGCAATTGTAAATGGGATTGATTTCTTGATTTCTACTTCTGTTGCTTCATTACTTGTGTATAGAAATGTAACAGATTTTTGCATATTGAATTTGTATCCTGTGACTTTGCTGAGTTCATGTATCAGTTCTAGCAATTTTTTGGTGGAGTCTTTTAGGTTTTCTGTATATAGTATCATGTCATCAGCAATTAATGAAAGTTTGACTTCTCTTTGCAGATTTGGATGCTTTGTATTTCTTTCTTTTTTTTCTGATTCCTGTGGCTAGGACTTCAGTAACAATGTTAAATAACAGTGGTGAGAGTCTACATCCCTGTCTTGTCCTGACTGTAGTGTAACAACTTTCAGTTTTTCCCCACTGAGGATGATATTAGCTGTGTGTGCATTTTTCATATATGACCTTTATTGGGTTTGGTATGGTCTGTCTAACCATACTTTGTTGAGGGCTTTTATCATGAATGGATGTTGCCTTTGTCAAATGCTTTTTCTGCATCTATTGAAATGATCATGTGGTTCTTAACCTTTCTTTATTAATGTGGTGTATCATGTTGATTGATTTGAGAATATCGAACTACCCTTACAACCCAGGGATAAATCTCACTTGATCATGTTGTGTGTTCTTTTTAATGTGCTGTTGAATTTGGTTAGCTACTATTTTGTTGAGAATTTTTGCATGTATAGTCATCAATGATAGCAGCCTGTATTTTCTTGTAGTATCTTTATATGGGTTTAATATTGGGTAATGAAACTCATAAAATGAGTTTGGGAATGTTTCCTCCTCTTCAATTTTTAGGAGAGTTTCAGAAGGGTAGGCATTTATTTTCTTTAATGTTTGGTATACTCACCAGTGAAAACATCTGTTTGGGATTTTCTGTGTTGGGAGATTCTTGATTACTGCTTTAGTCTCCTTACATAGTATTGGTCTGTTCAAGTTTTCTTTTTCTTCATGATTCACTTTTGGTAGGATATGTATATCTAGGAATTTATGTATTTCTTTTAGGTCATCCAGTTTGTTGATATAAACTTTCATAGTAGTCTCATGACCCTTTTTATTTCTGTGGCATCATTTGTAATGTCTCCTCTTTCATTTTGCATTTAATTTGAGTCTTCTTTTTTTTCTTAGTCTCCCTAAAGGTTTGTCAATTTTATTTATCTTTTCAAAAAGCCAGCTCTTAGTTCTCTCTTTTGTATTGTTTTCTGCTCTTTATTTCATTTATTTCTGCTTTGATTTTTATTATGTCCTTCCTCCTGTTCTAGAGCTTTTTCCTTTTTTCTATTTCCTTGAAGTATAAGTTTGAGTTATTTGAGAGTTTTCTTGTTTCCTTATTTCTTTTTTGAGATCTTTCTTTTTTTCTTAATGTAGGCATTCATTGCTATAAACTTTCTTTCTTAGACCTGTTTTTGCTGCATCCCATAAGTTTTGGCATGTTTTATTTCTGTTTTGGTTTATTTTAATTTACCATTTGTTTTTTTCTTTGACCCATTGGTTGTTCAGGAGTTCTATTGTCTTGTTATTTGATTTTTTTTCTCACAAGAAATCTTCTATCATTCTGATATTTTTTTCACTATATGTAACATGTCTTTTTTTTTTAAATCTCTATTTGCTTTTAAAGTTTTCTCTGCCTTGGATATTGAGAAGTTTGGTTTGATGTCCTTGATATAATTTTCTTTATTTTTCTTGCACTTGGACTTCATTGAGCTTTTTAGATCTGTAGGTTTATGGTTTCTGTAAAATTTGGAAATTTTAGAAACATTCTCTCACATATTTTTTCTTCCTTTCTTTCCTTTTGGGACACCAATTGCATTTGTGTATTATGCTGCTTGAAGTTGTCTCACAGCTCACTGATGCTCTGTTCATTTTTTTATGCTGTGTTCCTTTTTGATAGAATCTATTGCTGTGTCTTCACCAATCTTTTTACCTGCCATATCAAATTTTCATTCATTTTAATTTTTTTGTCTCACATTTTAGTTTTTATCTCTAGAAATTTGATTTGTGACTTCTTATATCTTCTGTGTCTCTATTTTTAATATATACAATGGAGTTATAATAACTGTTTTAATGGCCTTATCTGCTAATTCTAACATATGTATCAATTATGGGCCAATTTTGATTGATTGGTTTCTTCTCATATGTTATTTTTCTTCTCTTTTGTATGCTTGACAATTTTTGATAAGAAGCCAGATATAGTAAATTTTTCCTTAGTGTATGCTGGACACTTTTGTATTCTTACAAATATTCTTGTGCTTTATTCTGGGGCACAATTAAGTTAGGTGAAACAATTTAATAATTTGGGGTCTCCCTTTTAATATTTCTTAGGCAAGACCAGAGCAGTGTTTAGGGCTACACACTACTCAGGCAAGTTACTTCCAAGTACTCTACCAAATACTCCATGAATTATGAGATTTTCCAGTCTGACTTGTGAGAACAAGCAATATTGTCTACCCCCATGAGTTCTGATTTCCCTCTAATCCTTTCAAATAGTTTTTCCCACAGATATTGGCTTATCAATAATCTGCTGAATAATTGAGGAAGACCCTCTACAGGTCTCTGTAGTATTTTCTCTGCTCCTCTCACCACTCTAGTAGTCAGTCCTGCTAACTCTGTCTGCCTTGGTCTTCCCTGACTCTCAGTTCTGTCTCATCCACTCAAGGAACCTGCCAGGCACTGCCTGGGTTTCCCTTACCTACACAACAGCCTGAAAACACTCAAGGTGGTAAGTTTGGGCAATCATAGGGCTTACTTGATTTGTTTCCCATCTCTTAGCGATCACTTGCCTTTATTGCCTAATATCTGATCTCTGAAAAACTGTTGTTTCCTGTATTTTATGGTGTGTGTGTGTGTGTGTGTGTGTGTGTGTGTGTGTGTGTGTGGTGGGGAGTGTCGTTTCAAACAGGTGGGTGAATCCAGCCTCTGGTATTCTATTTTGGCTAGAGGCAGAAGTCCTTGGACTATTGAACTTTTATCATTTTTTATGAATATCAGTTAGGTCTGTTTTATTGAAGTAATTCAATGTTATTTTCTAAATTACTTCTCCATTCATTTTTGCATATTTGTCCTTTCTCCAATAGATTTTTTATTGTTTTATTATCCTACATACTTTCATTATTTTTCAAATTCTGATGTTACTACTTAGAGTACTTAGTTTCACTTCTTATGCTATTGATGAAATATTCACAAATGATGACTTTTTTTAGATGATGCTTGTTAAGGAGAGTTTACTTTTCCTTCTTCTAAAAGATGCTTGATAGAGATAGTTTATATTTAAAATTGTGTTTTATAATCAGGTTATATTATATTTACAACTTGTTTTTGTAATAGAGATAAAGTAAGCATATTCACAGTTAGTCTCTGAGAAACTTATGATACTCTGACCATTAGAATGTTAGCAGTCAGCTGCCAACCTTGGATTTATGTTTTGCTTTCTTTAGTATTTTATACTTAAACCCTCAGCTATTGAGTGTATTAACAACATGGGACCTTCCCTTCTATGTTGTATGATTCTACACATACCCTTATACTTTAGGGCCCAGCTTACCAGCAAAGATCAATACCTCTTTTCTCCTTGACTATTTAGCACATTCCAAGATAACCCCTGCTACTTTACATTTTCTTCCTCCCTCACTAACAGTCCAGTTCCACAGATTTGGTATCCTCTGATTTAGAAATGACAAATAAGGGTTTACCATATATCAAAAAATCTGTTTGAAGATTCTGACAGTTAAGTGTACAGAGTATAGGTTTGGTTTTCCCTGCGTATATGTCAAACAAAACAGATCACAAAGCTACTGATGTTTTTATATTTTGAGAAAATGTGAAATAATATATTTTATTAAGACCTTTGCTGCTAAATAGTTTCATATAAGTGTATACATATATCTTTTTCATTTTAATTTAGGATTTGCTCTCCCATATGCTACATATGGACCCACATCAGCGATACACTACAGAACAAGTATTAAAACACTCATGGATAACCCACAGAGACCAGTTGCTGAATGATCAGCCAAATAGAAATGATACATCACATGTCATTAAGGTAAAACAAACATACTTTTATGCATCTCCTAAATGCTTAATAAAGCCTGTATGCCATTCACTGACAACACATATAATTACCTTATTTATTTTTTAAAGGTGTACTTATAGATTTTTTTCTTTTTGTTTTTTTAAATAACAACCATGGATTCTTGTTAATCTTCTCTACCTGTTGCCTTTCTGATGATAAATAAAAATTCTTTGATTGTATTTGACTTGCTCTTGAGACACTGGGACTAGGAGTGTACTAAATACAAGTTTCATATGGAAAGAAAATGTTGATATTAGTTCCTAAATTAATAACCGTTGGTGCAAATTCCCATATTTATAGACATTGAACCTAGATTTAAGATTTTAGCATTTTATGCATTCATCTGTTGATGCATACTTAGGTTGTTTCCATGTCTTGGCTATTATGAATAATGCTGTGCTTAACACAGGAGCACAGAGATCTCTTTGAGGATAAATGAATAGTGGTATACATATATACAGTGGAATATTATTCAGCTTTATAAAAGGAGATCCTGCCATTTGCAACACCATGGATGAACCTGGAAGACATGCTAAATGAAATAAGCCAGACACATAAAGAAAAAAATACATAATCTCTTTTATATGTGGAATTTTTAAAAAGTCAAATATTTAAAAGCAGAGAGTGGAAAGGTGGTTACCAGGGGCAGGGAAGAGGGGAGAATGGGGATATATTGGTCAAAGTACAAAGTTGTAGTTATGTAGGATGAATAAGTCTAGGTATTTAATGTGCAGCATGATGACTATAGTTGATAATACTGTATTAAATATTGGCAATCAGAGTAGATTTCACATGCTTTCATCACAAAAAAATGATAACTATGTGAGAGAAGATATGTTAGCTTGACTATAGTAATCACTGAACTATATATATGTACATCACAATATGTTCCATGTCTTAAATATATATTTCTATTAAAAATAAAATTCTTAAAATGTTTAAAACAAATTACATGAGTGATGAAAGGCTGATAAAAAGAATACATTTTAATGTTTTAAAATGTGTAAGAAGCATAGTCATTGAAGTAAAAAATATATACAAATAAGCAGGTATTAATTCATGAAGGGAACATCAGTGCATAGATCAAGTATATGCAATTACTTGCCTCAGAAATAAGGTGGTATTCTAGTTAAATCTCTCATGTTATAATATGGAATTTTTTTACCTCCAAAGATTGTTATTCAGTTTGTCTTATTTCTCATTATTTTAGGGAGCAGTGGTCACCACATATTCTGCCCTGACTCACAAGACCTTTCAACCAGTCCTTGAGCCTGTTGCTGCTTCAAACTTAGCTCAGCGACGCAGCATGAAAAAACGAACATCAACTGGCCTGTAAGATTTCTAGTGTTCCTCAGCCATACTGGATGAAGAAAAAATTAAATGTGTGGCTTTTTGCCTAATCTTATATCAAAGGCATCGTCTTCTGCTACATTACTTGAATATTCTATTTAAACCTCCTTTTTTTAGGGAGATGAGATTTAAAAAACACAGGTCCACAGTATTCATATAATGTTGTTTTGCAGTAGTGTCCAAGTGTTCAAGTATATAATTGGTGTCTACAAGGTCCTAACAATTTTTCTGCACATTCATTTGTAAATTTCCTTTCAAAAAAGTTACTTTAATAGTTTTTCTGGTCTCATAAAATAATGATTTGGGGAATCATTACCAATAATCAGGATACAAATATAATAGTATACTGCCAAGCAATGTCAATTATTTTTTAACATCAGATCCTGAAGAATAGACTTTTTTAAAAAGAAAAACAAACAAAAATGTATTGTAGAAGCTTGTTATTGTGTACAACCAAAGGACTACATTCATTTGTGCTAATATGTGAACTCCTGATCTAGCTGGTGCCAAAGTTTTTACAGAAGAATTAAATCACAAATTATGTGTGCAGACAGACCTGTGTACTACCCATAAATGTCTTCATCTAGAAATAAAAAAAAAGAATTAAAGGTTTCCATAAGTCCTTTGTAAATTTTACATCTAATTAAATTGTAGTACAATTGAGAAATTTTTTAGCCAAAGGCTTTATACTGGTGTTGTAATCTACTAAATAGGTTACAGTTAAGCCTTTAAAAATAAAGTACATGTGTTGCTACTACCTTCATGATATGTAAGCTGAGTTTCAAGTTAATCAATTGGATTTAATCATTATCTGTCCCTTTTATAATGAACTACACTGTTGTTTTTTGGGCTTCCAAAATTGAATTACAGTGTAACATATTAATTTACCTTGAATCCTATGGTAATATAGTTTAAATTTTATTGTAGTGGACTTAGCACACATGATACAGTGTAATGCATTTCAGTAAACTTTTAGATAATGCTACAAAGAAATAAACTGACATTTTGAAAAGAAAGCAATATTAATGATTTACACAAAATCTGAACACATTTCGAATCATACTTATAAAAAAAGTCTGAAAATTTTGTCTTATTATTAAACTTATGATTCAGAACCACTGGGTAATATATATTGTTTTCTCTAAATGATGGAATTTTAAAGAACCTTTTCATGTTGTTAAAGAAAATATCATTACTGCTACTACTACTACTATTACTACTACTACTGACAGAAAGAAACTCATGAATGTAAACTGGAGGTTATTACAGTTTTGTTTAGTGAATATAAATGAACTACTTGTATGTGCTAAATGTACCGTTTGCTGTGTATTTTATTTTGTTTAATTCAGAGAGAAAGTTGATTACTGAGCACTGAAGTATACAGTTTAGGCTAGAAGACTTGTAACTTCGGTATTCAATAAAGGAAACTATACATATTCTCTTTATAATGTAAGTGATATATAGTCCATGTACAAAAATCTGTTTATTGGATGCGATGTATAAAAGTATATACCCTTAATTTGAGATATCTTTTTGCAATAATTGAAAGACATTTATTTCCCAACTTGGCCTTTTCTTTCCTCATTTTGCTTTTTTACTAGAAGTACTTGCATGTAACAATTTGTGCCCATATATTTTGACTTACTTTCCTCTTGTCATCTTGTTTGTGCTGTTATGCCTTCTTATCGGAATTAATATCACAAACTAAGAGGTATGATTTTGGTGTTGAACTTTTCAGAACAGGATACTATTTCCATGTATGCTTTTCTAATAATAGCATTAGGGTAAGTGAAATTGGAAAGTGAAAAATTATCACAAAATAACTTTCAATCTTTCCATAATCAATAGTTTTTAAAAGTAGCTGATCTTAATTTTTCAGTGAGGTTACTCAGAAGGGAACTATCATACAGACCTTTCATGAAAGGAACACAAAATTAAGCAATGAACAACATGATTCTTCATTGCTCATTGAGGACTGATAAATTATAAAGGACACAGATATGCTAGTGGATTTTCCCAATAATTGTGTAAAATATTTCTGCTGGAAAATTCAAACAAAGTAGGTTAAAAACAGTAATTGGGACAACCCTACTGTACGGGAAGTCTTCAAACTATATATACCCTCATTTTGTAGAAGGAATCCAGGTAGGGATGTCTAATCATGTCCATTTTGGCTAGAGCAAAAAAGGCAGATGTGAATGGGAGCTTTTTTGGTGGGGCTTCTAAAATGCTTAACCACTGAAACAAATCCTTTCTATAAAATTTTAGGATATTGTTGTTTTTAATGGATTCATGAACAATTAATTTGCATTGTTTTTCTTTCTAGTTGATGGTTCTTGCTAGTATTTAATGATAGCACAATTTGAGTTTTTATTGTTCTGGAAGGAAGAGGATATTATTTTTTTTTCCTCAAAGGGAAAACACCAGGTTTGCCCAGATAGACTAACAATTTATTATCCTAAAGCACATATTATCATGAATAAACTCAGGAAACCATTGGTAAGATAATTAAGATGTAGTGATGGTGATTTTGTGGGGGAAAATGGTTTCAGTTATTTCATGAAAATCAAACTTGAGCCTATTTTGTTAGACCCAGAAATGCCTAAACTTTATTTTTTTTAATTTATTGTCATTGATAATTACATATAGTAAAACATTTTGATAGAACCTCTGGTTAACCCAAAGGGATGTATAAGCAACCCACAAACTTAAGAACAGATGGTTGGTGTTTACAATGTCTCCTCATTGAAACATCACGTTAAGATAGTACTGTCCATGGAAAGTTACTCATACTGATTGAATAGTATTTTCCTGACAGCACGAGGCCCTTCATATATGAAAAAGGAAAAGAACAGCTTAACTTGGCCTTAAGATCAACTAGAAAGCTTAGGATTTAAACTAGACAAAGTATGTCTGTGGCATTCTGTATATTCTCTTTCCCTGGCTTTCCAGTCCCCACATGCTATCCTACTTGAGTATGTCACAGAGGACTCCATCATGATTAAAGCTTACTCCAGAAGGATTCTCTGCCCCAAAAGCACCTCACACCCTTTCCCTTCCCCAGATCAGAACTTCCATTCTCACAGAGCAGCTATATTCAGCTAAAAGAGTGAAAGGAGAGTGATCTCATTTAAATTAATTCTCTTTTTTTGTCAGTGGCTAATAAATAATTGGCATTTTTCAAGGAAGATGTCCATTAATCTAATGAATTTCTAGTTGCTGGATTTTTAGGCAATCTAAGCAGATGAGAATAAATTGTTTATTAGTTATTATCAGGGAAGATATTTCTGGGCAAGGAATTTATACAGTATGCCCCAGGATCAGATTATCTCATAAACTGTTTCTTTTGTGCCCTGCTTCATCCTTTCTACTTCTCAGTATACTTTTTCTCTTCCAAGAAACTTACAAGCTTTTTAATCACAATGAACTTATATGATAGAATGGTGTGGAGGGAGAGAGAGTTGTTAAGTGCATATCTATCTGTATTCTTGTTTCTCGTAGTTCATAGCCTATAACATAAGGAGTCTCCAGCTCCCCCAGCCTCTATTCCTATTGTATTGATAAATAAGAGCATAGAAATGTTGTATGCAAACTATCAGTGGAGTCCAAGTCTGCAGATCCTTTGTCTACATTTCAGGACACCGAAATCCTTGATCTTCTCAACAAGAATGTAAGCCATATTAAGTCAACTGCAGTTAAAATCCTTTAGAACATTTTCTTACATTTCAAAGCTTATTTAGGTATTTTTGATGTGTATCTCAATATAAACGATTGCTGAAATTAATGAAACAATTCAGTAGTGTGCTATCTGCCTTCCTATGCAAGAGTGCAGTGGCATTGATAGTGATTACTCACAAATAAATTATACTCATGGATGCAGTGTTCCTGGTTTTAGCCTTAAAATATAGTGAAGTCCATCATATCATTTGAATAAAATGATAATGCTTGATCACCTAAAATTCAGTTTGGTTGCTAACTCTTGAAGGTAGTCTTAAATTGTCCCAAATTGTAAGGATAAGTTTCTTTGAAATATGAAGAAAAATACAAAGGGAAAGTATTTTTAGAATATATAAATTCAAGTTTGTTTATATATATTCCACAAATTATGTACCTTTTTTATTGACCAGCAAGAAATCTTAGCTAAACGCTTAGGAATAAATATATATGTGATTGGCAAGTTAGGATTTGTTCTCTATTCACATTTCTAAACCTTGGACAATAGAGCTTCCTTGGATGACTGTTTAGCTTTCATACTATTTGTCTAATTATGTGAACTAATTTACTCTTCAAAGGGTATTTATTAAACATCTAATTTTATGTAGAACAGTTCTAGAGAACGTACTAAGTGCATTAATTTATTAATAAATTGTCATAATGTGACCAGTGGATTTATTTGCTTTTTTCTTTCCTATCAAACTAATATTACTCAGGTCACATTTGAGTTTTCTTTTCAAATTCGCTCAGAAAATAGATACCACTAATAGCAAAAAATGTAAGTTTGTTTTTTAATTTAATAAAATTATTTTTAACATCACAAAAGCATTCTAGCAAAAAAAAAAAACCCATCCATTTTAAAAGTTATAGAAGAAACCTTAGTTAAATATCCCAATGCCAGCATGATTTGGAAATGAGAATTTATTTTGCATTTAATCCACAGTACAAAAAAAGGAGAGAATATGGTTTTTCTGTATTTGATTTAAAAAAAAAAAACAGTACTGTTGGTAGTTGTGAGTTACATAAGATTTATGCAGAGAGAACAAAGTTTGGGGCTATAGTTACAATTAAAAATGCCTTGCCAACACTTCCCATATACTTTGGGATTCCTAAACTTATTTTCTGATATAGAAAATATATTTACTTGCATTTTATTACACCTCTCAAGGCAGAAATGGTGTTAAATAGAAATTGTGTGTACTTTAAAACTTAAAAGTTGCAATTTAAAAAAAGAAAAGGTCCCAATTGTTCAGATAACCGTATTTCTTTCTCTGACTACATTATGGAATTTATACCATCATTTATTTTATAAATGTTTTCTTTAAAGCACTATTTCTTTTGACATTATGGTTTTCATTGTACTTTTTCATATAAGATCAAATCCAGTAGTGCATTTTACAGTGTTTCTTTCCCTCACAGTGCTGCTAAAGAAATGGCTATCATTTTGAATTTACAACATGCCAAAGATGACATAGAAATTATATTTATTTTTGTTCTTGTTAAAACTCTGTGAGCAACATTTATCACGATATCATGTTAAATTATTGGCATTCTCTGGGCACTGAATAAAAAGGCTGCAACTTTCTAACATTTTATAGTTGATCTTGCTTGATCATTTATAGATATAAAACTGTGTCTGCTTTTATAAACATACAGCCATTTGCCGATTTTATTAAAAGCTGTTAAATATTGTTTAGGAGCCAGTTGTAAAAAAGAAAAAAGTGCTTCAAGATATTTGTTTATGCAATTGCCTTGGTATTTCCTGAACTGTAATATTACCCACTTTAGTATTATTCTTCTCATGTTCCTATAAGGCAAGGTTATTTAAGAAAATTAAGATGAAAACTTAAAATACTTTTAGGACTTACCAGGAGAATACATTTGTCTGCAAGTTAGTCGAGGTGACAACCTTTTCTGCAGTACAACAAATTAAAACCTTAGTCTCTGGGTTTTGGAAAAAATATTTTAAGATTGGTATCAAGTAGAATAACATAAATTCTGCCCCCCCCAACAAAAGTCATACATTTGTAGTGTTAGGTTGTAGCAGCTATGCATACACATGTAGAAACAATTTTGTGTGAGGTTCATGCATTTGGAGCCTGGCAATCAAAATCTCTGTACCTCTTCTATTTTCCTAAATTTCTTAAAGGTAAACAGGATAGACCCTAGGGCAACTTTGGGAAGTCTGCAATAACTGCTTTCCCACTGGCCACCTCTTTTGCATCTCTCTTCTGCTTTTGCCTCTTTCATGCCTTCCATCACTCCAACCCCTTAGTAAAATATCTGATAACCATGTATACATCATTATACTTTAAGCAGCTTATTCTCACTGAAGTATTACTTCTTTTTGCATTTTCCTTTTAAGCATTAGCTACCAAGATAAGGAAGGAATGTGTTTTTTGGTCTGTCGGGCCCTGAAATAATTCAGGCCTACCAGGCTAAAGCTGATTTAATCTTAAGTTGACCTGGAGGATACGGTAAGTAGTAGAAGAAGCAGACAACAATTTGTTTCTCCCATGATTCCCCAGTGTCCTATTTACTTGGAGAGAGAGACTGAAAATATTGGGGACCTATTTTTGAAGGTAGAATTTATGTCCTTTTACGTTAGCTTCTTCTAGGATTAGAACCTGCTCTACTTAAGCCTATAGAAGCCTCTCTTTCTAGATCTTTCCTTCCCTTATCCCTGTGCCCCACTTCCCTGCCTAAGTACAGGTTAGAACCCAGGCCATGCCTTTCTCTCTTGCTGCTTCAAGACTCACATTTCTCTCATTTGCTATATTTTCTGAACATAGGTAGTTTAGTTTTCTCTTTTTTCATTGTTTTAAAGTAAGCCATGGTATTTGACCTCCAATTATTCAGATTCTGAAAAAACACATTTTCTTTGTTAATAAATGCATTATTTTTTTACTTAACAGGTATATATTGTGTTTCTGTGCCAGACACTATTACTAATTTAATTTTATTTTCTTCTAAAAGAGATTCAAGTTCATTTATAGTAACACACATGTATGCAATAAGGCTATTACAGTTGAAATGCAAACCCATGCAAATGAAAAACATGCCACCAGCCAGGGCTAACGGTTAATTTAATTAAATATTGAATTTAGTTCTGAGCTTCATGACAGGAAAGACAAGAAGAGAAAGTAGGTTACATAATAAATATGTGACAAGAAGCATGAGAATTCTGCAAGAGATTTTTTTAAGCATTTTAAATATTTTTTCATGGAAAAATACCATGGGCAAAGTAAAAGACAAACATATATATGGCATATTATAGCAAATATATATATATATACACATATGTATAGCAAAATGATTATCAGAATAAGTTTATTCACCATCTATCATCACATATAGATACAAATGTTTATTGTGATGAGAACTCTTAAGATCTACTCTCTTAACTTTTGAATATGCAATACAATATTGTTAACTATAGTCACCATGCTGTACATTTCATCCCTGTGACTTATCTTAGAGTTGAAAGTTTGTACCTTTTGAACACATTTTACCAATTAAAAAATTTATTGTTTGAATATGTAGAACTTCAACATGTTTCCAAAAGTCAAAACTATACAAAAAGTTATACTCCAAGAACTGTCACCCCTTCAGTATCCTCCCTACCCTAATCTCCTACACCCCTTATAGGTAACCAAATTCATTGTTTTCTAGTCTATTCTGTTTCTCTATGTAAAGATTATATATATATATATATATTCTTTCACAAAAGGCAGCATACTCTATGTGTTCTCTTGCACTTTGCTTTTTCACTTAATATATTTTGGAAATCCATATCAGTTCATAGCTATCTTCCATATTCCTTTTTAGAGCTGCATGTGTATCTGTGCTATAGTTTATTCAACCAAACTCCTATTCTTTCGCATTTACATAGTTTCCAATATTTTACAATAACCAGCAATGCTGCCATAAATAACCTTATGCATATGCATCTTCATATTTTTGAAGTTGTATGGTCAGGGTATATTTATAAAATGAAATTGCTTAATTGAAGGGTAAGTTCATAAGTAGTTTTATTAACTATTGCCAAAATCCACTACATAGGAGTTATGCTATTTTTTATAGAATTTTTTTATTATGTTATGTCACCATACAGTACATCATTAGTTTTTGTTGTAGTGTTCCATGATTCATTGTTTTCATATAACACCCAGTGCTCCATGCAATACATGCCCTCCTTAATACCCATCACTGGGCTCAAACATCCCCCTACCCCCATCCCCTCTAAAACCCTCAGTTTGTTTCCCAGAGTCCATAGTCTCTCATGGTTTAACTCTCCCTCTGATTCCCCCCCTTCATTTTCTCCTTCCTTCTCCTGAGGTCCTCCATGCTATTCCTTATGTTCCACAAATAAGTGAAACCATATGATAATTGACTTTCTCTGCTTGACTTATTTCACTTAGCATAATCTCCTCCAGTCCCATCCATGTTGATGCAAATGTTAGGTATTCATCCTTTCTGATGGCTGAGTCATATTCCATTGTATATATGGACCACATCTTCTTGATCCATTCATCTGTTGAAGGGCATCTTGGCTCCTTCCACAGTTTAACTATTGTGGACATGGCTGCTAGGAACATTGGGGTGCATATGGCCCTTCTTTTCACTCCATCTGTGTCTTTGGGGTAAATACCCAGGAGTGCAATTTCTAGGTCATAGGGTAGCTCTATTTTTAACTTTTTGAGGCACCTCCACACTGTTTTCCAAAGTGGCTGTACTAACTTGCATTCCCACCAACAGTGTAAGAGGGTTCCCTTTTCTCCACAACCTGTCCAACATTTGTTGTTTCTTGTCTTGTTAATCTCATTAGCCATCAGGGAAATTCAAATCAAAACCATATTGAGATACCACCTTACACCAGTTAGAATGGCAAAAATTGACAAGGAGTTATGCTATTTTGCATTCTACCCAGCAATGCATGAGAGGACTTGTTTTTCCATAGCCTCACCAGTAGAGTGTATTAACAACCATTGGTATTTTTGTCAAGCTGAGGAGTAAGAAATAACATCCCCGTATACTTTTAGTTTGCATTTCTCTTATTTTGAGTAAAGTTTAACATATTTACATATGTTTGTATCTATAAGGTTTTGGTTTCTCTATTTTTCAACTTTTAAAAGTCCTTTATACAAATTAAGGCTTTTAGCCCTTTATCTATTATCTGATATATATTGCAAATATTTTCTCCCTGCTTGTCACTTGTTTTTTACTTTGCTCATCATATTTTTCCATGAAAAAAATGCCAAAAATGTTTCAAATCGAAATTATCATATTTGTCTTTCATTATAGCAAGGCTTTTAATCATAGTTAGGAAGCCTTTACCAACACCCAAGATATAGTGTAACACGTGTTTTCTTTCAGTACTTGTATACTTTTATATTTTTCATTTATTTCTGAGATCGTTTTGAATTTTATCCTTTAAGAGTGTATCTAATTTTTATCCATTTTATCCATTCCAAATGGTAATCTAGTTTTCCCAACACCAGTTATGAAAACACTAACTTTGTCAAAGTAATTTGAGATATACTACTTTTATCATACACTACAATTTTTACGTAGTTAGGTCTTTTCTCTGGACCTTCTATTCTGTCCCATTGATTTGACTATCCAATGCTCCAATGCTGCAGTATTTTGCTTATGGAAGCTTCATGGTATAATGTTTAAATACCTGATGGGACTAGTTCTGCCTTAATATCTCCCTTTTCAATGTTTTCCTGGCCGTTCTTGTGTGTTTATTTTTCTATATGAACTTTTGGATCAATTTGCCTGTGATTCATAGAAAAATGTAACTAAATTTTAACTATCCTAACATACAATGGGGAAGATAGAACATGATTATTGGAATAAAAAAATCATTTCGATGATGGGAGGATGGGAAATAATGCTGTGGTCCTCAGTCCATAGAATATAAAATAGTTTTGGATTGGAATAAGGACTTCTTGCCCTTGCAATGGAATGAGGCCCTTACTCATGTGATCTTTAAGCACTTATTGTTTGTTCTCTTGAATTATGTTCATTGCCCTTAATGGCCACATCAAAAATAGGAATTTAGATTACCTTAATGAAGATTCTGTCATTAGCAGCCTACTTTCTTTCAATGTCTTTAGGCACTGGAAATTGACTTATGCCAGTGGTTCTCAAAGTGTGGCCTATAAGCCAGGAGCATTAGTACCATCTAGGAACTTGTTAGGAATGCAGAATCTCAGGCATACTACAGAGCTACTGAATCAGAAAGTGGAGCTGGGACCCAGAGATCTTTGGTTTTAAATTCAAGTAATTTTGATACATGTTTACATTTGAGAACTACTGGTTTAAGGGTTGAATAAGCACATGATTTTACCAGGCTTGAGAACTATGATGACATGGCACTTTTAAAAGTTTAACATGCTTTCAGGGACTTCCAGGGAAGATAGCTGAGTGGGAGGATCTTAGGCTCACCTCATGCCATGGTTACACCTAGATAACACCCACATCAGGGTAAATAAACTGGAAAATGACCTGAAGAATGGCAGAATAGACTATAGCTAAATGTAGAGAAGAGGCCACATCTAAGAGGGTAGGAAGGGTAGAGATATGTTCAGGAGCCAAACTGACCCACAGGACTGTCCACAGGAGAGAGGGATGCTGTGGGTGTAGAGAGGGGAAAGAATTACATCCCAACCAAGTATCCCAGGCATGGGAGACCCACACTGGGAAGATAAAATCCCAGAGCATTTGACTTTGAAAACCAGAGGCCTTAACTTTGCTAATTCTTAAAATCAGTGGTGCCTAATACCTGGAACTTTAAAAATCAGCAGCTCAGGTCCGGGAGAGCAAGAGGGTAATAGGAAACTGGGTCCCTGCTTTTAAAGAGACAGAGCAACAAACAGCCCCACTGAAGTAAAGCATAGAAGCAGCAGCTTGTAAAATGCCTGGGCCATATGGGGATTTATTTTATTAATCTCAGAACATGTGCTAGAAGGGCAGAAATCTTTGGGAAACTTCTCAAAGAACAAAAGGACAGGCAAGTGGGCACTATTTCCCTACCCCGTCCCCACCTGCCTAGATAACACAGACACCTACAGAAACCAGCACAGCACAAAAGCTCTCTCCACCTAACTTGCTAACAAAGTGCCCCACCCCCCACACTCTTCTGGGAACCTACCTCCTCCATCCCAGCCTCAACAGTTTTCCCAGGTGGCTGCAGGTCCCATCCCACAAAGGACCAGTGCAAACCTTGCTGGCACACATGCCCTGCCCCAATGTACTCCTGTGAAATTGCCCCCTCCAACATGCCTTTGGCAGTGTGACAAGCCTGGCGGAGTGCAAGCAGCCCCTGTAGGAGACAGCACCACTCCAAAGTGACTCCTACCCCAAGGAGAGGAGAAGATAACCACACACAGCAGTCCAACTGCAGCTCCAGCAGTGGCCTGGGGCAGACATCTGGTCTAACAGTGGACCTGACCACCAATGAAAGTGTCTCAGGGGACAACACAAGGAGAGTGTCCTACAGTTCACTGTTACTTCATCTCGGACAAACACCTGGTCCGACTCAACTCAAGCCCAAGGTGGCCCCAGACTGGGCCACTAAAAACACAGACCAAACCCTGCCACAAGTGGAAGACAGTTATTGCAAAAGACTGGAATGAAGGCAAACATGGCTCAGCCACAACAGTAGGACACAAGCAACACACATAGACACCCTGGAAGTGCCATGTTCTGGTGAAGAGGGGATATTGCTCTGCAAGGCACTATAGGACATCTTTATAAGATCACTACTTTCAAGAGCAAGAGACATAGCTGACTTTAACACATAGAAACAGACACAGTTAAACAAAATGAGGAGATAGGAATATGTCCTAAGGGAAAGAAGAGGACAAAATCACAGCAAGAGACCAAAATGAAATAAAGTAATATGCCTGATAGGGAATTTATAGTAACAGTCATGAAGATACTCACTGGACTTATGAAAAGAGTGGCGGACCTTAGTGAGATCCTCAACGAAGAGAGAAAACATAAGAAAGATCCAATAAGAGATAAGGAACAAAGAAACTGAAATTAAAAATACATGAGGGAATCAATATTAGACTAGAGGAAGCAGAAGAATGGGTCAGTGACCTGAAGGACAGAGTAATGGAAAGCAATCAAACTGAACAGGAGAGAGAAAAACAAATAATACAAAATGAAAATAGATTAGGGAAAACTCAGTGACACCATCAAGCCTAATAATATTCTTATCATAGGATCCCAGAAGAAGAAAGAGAAAAGGGGGCAGAAATTTTAATTAAAGAAATGATTGCTGAAAAATTCCTTAATCTGGGGAATGAGAGCACCCTACAATAAAATCAACCCACAGAGGTTCACACCAAGACACATAGTAACTAAAATTGCAAAAAGTAGTGATAAAGAGAAAATTTTAAAGGCAGCAAGAGAAAAGAAAATTATACACAAGAGAAACCCCCATAAAGCTATCAGTTGATTTTTCAGCAGAAACATTGCAAGCTAGAAGGAAGCAGCATTCAAAGTGCTAAGAGAAGAAAAACAAAAAACAAAAACAAAAAATAAAACCATGCAACAAAGAATACTCTATCCAGCAAGGCTATCAATAAGAATAGAAGGAGAGATAAAAAGTTTCCCAGACAAACAAAAGTTAAAGGAATTCCTCACCACTAAACTAGCTTTACAAGAAATGTTAAAGGGAAGTTTGAATGGAAAGAAAAGAACATAAGGAGGAGTAAGAAAAGTAGGAAGCACAAAAGCAGTAAAATTAAGTATATCTATAAAAATCAGTCTAGAGATTCACATGATTAAAGGATATAAAATACGACACCATACACCTAAAGCATGGGGGGAGAGGAGTAAAAATTTATTGCTTTAGAATGGGTTCAAACTTGAGTGACCATTTACTTAATATAGATGGCTATATGCATAAGATGTCATATATAAACCTAATGGTAACCACAAAAGAAAAACCAGTAATAGATATGCAAAAAATAAAGAGAAAGGAATCCAAGTATATCATTAAAGAAAGCCACCAAACCATAAGAGAAGAGAAAAAGAGAAAACGGGAACAAAGAAGAACTGCAAAAAAACCCATAAAACAAGTAACAAGAGGAGGGGGCAAGATGGCAGAGGAGTAGGGGACCCTGTTTCAACTGGTCCCCTGAATTTAGCTGGATATCTACCAAACCATTCTGAACACTCCTAAAATCAGCCTGAGATGTAAGTGTATCTGGATCTCTGTAAGCAGAAAATTGCTGACTGTCCCAAGGTAGGAAGGGCAGAGTCCTGAATCTACGGCAGATATCAGAAGATAAGCAGAAAGGGAGGGAGCTGCCACAAGCTGGCACCTGGAAAGTGATACAACGCCAGAGCAGAAAAGTGTCCTGCACTGGAACTGGCAAAAACTCGAAGAGCGATAGTGGCTGGGAAAGGGCATTAGAGCAGCGTTCAAACAGGATCCAGCAGCTGCGTGAGCTGCGCAAGAACCTGGGACCACTCACGGTTTTAGAAGCACAAAGGGCAGAGAAAAGCCTGGTCCCTGAGAGACCACTGAGAAGGTCGCTGTGGGCATGCACGGCTCCCAGGGGCTGCGGGTTTCACGGGCGCATACAGAAATGGAAACTGTGTGCTCTGAAGGGTTCAGAGAAGAGCAGACTGCAATTTCTCTGCTCTGGGACAGAGGTCTAGGTGCAGCCATTTTTTGCCCTGACCCACAGAAGAGGCACGGAAAGCCGCCAGAAAACAAAAGCTGAAAAAACCGGTTTCCACAGAGCCCAGACCCCCGACAGGGGTCAGGGCAACTCTGCCCAAGCAGTGTTACCTGAGAAACAGCATGGCCGGTCCCTCCCCCTAGAAGACAGAATGGAAGAACAAAAGGAGGACAACCCCAGGGCCCCCATAAAACTGTAAAACCCCAACACCAGGGGAAAATAGTATATTGAGCTCCAGGCATTGCCTCCCTCTCTTTTTGTTTTTATTCTTTCTCTTATGTTTCTTCTCTGTTTTTTCCTTTTACCTTTTTCTCATTTCAACCAGATGTTCAATATATCAACTTATATTTCATAGTAGCTTTTTAACTTTTTCTCACTTATATTTCTTATATAGATATATACTTCAGTGTAGTCCTATTTTCCCTATTCAATATTACCTTTATATATACACTAGTTTTACTATCCCTGTAATTTTGGGAAGTAGTGCCTGCTGGCAAACACAACAAAATACACCCAGGAAGAAATGAAACATCCTACTTCGTCCACAAGGAGAGATTATAACCCCCATTCTCACACCCTCGCTTTTTAAAAATTTTTAAATTTTTAAAAATTTTTTTAATTCTATAAATTTTATTCTTGGGTTTCATTTGGGTTTTGTTTATTCGTTGGTGTCTTCCGACCACTCTGGATTTTCCAAGGGTCATCTTGCTTGGGTCGTGGTTGATATTTTGGACTCTGTACATCCCCTCAACCATCCCTCAACAGAATGAATGAGGAGGAACTCCCAACAAAGAAAAGAAGCAGAGACAATGGCCTCTGCCATGGACCTAATGTGTGTGGATATAAGCAAGATGTCAGAGATAGATTTGAGGGTAGCAATTACGAAGTCAATAGCCTGGCTTGAGAAAACCATCAGCAACAATATAGAATCTCTAAAGGCAGAAATGAGATCTAATCAGGCTGAACTTTAAAATGCTATGAATGAGATGCAGTCTAATCTGGATACTCTAACAGCCAGAGTAAATGAGGCAGAAGAACGAATTAGTGATCCAGAAGATTAAGCTGATAGAAAGGAAGGAAGCCAAGGAGGACTGGGATAAACAACTGGAAGCCCACGAGAACAAACTTAGATCAATAATGCCATGAAATGTTCCAATGTCAGAATTATTGGGATCCCCGAGGGGGTCGAGAGAGAGGACTAGAAGATATATTTCAGAAATCATAGCTGAGAACTTCCCTAATCTGGGGAAAGAAATAAGCTTTCGTGCCTAAGAGGCAGAGAGGACCCCTCCCAAGATCAATAAAAATAGACCAACACCCTGGCATATATAGTAAATCTTGGTAATCTTAGTGCCAAGGAAACTATCCTGAGAGCATCTAGGGGGAAGAGATTTCTTATGTATGGAGGGAGGAACATAAAAATAACATCAGACCTGTCTACAGAGACCTGGCAAGCCAAAAAGGGCTGTCAAGACATATTCAGGGTACTAAATGAGAAGAACATGCAGGCAAGAATACTTTATCCAGCAAGGCTGTCATTCAGAATGGATGGAGAGACAAAGAGCTTCCAGGACAGGCAGAAACTGAAAGAATATGTGATCACCACCCCAGCCCTGCAAGAAATATTAAGGGGGATTCTATAAAAGAAGAAAGACCCCAAGAGTAATGTAGACCAGAAATTTACAGAGACAATCTATAGAAACAGGGACTGTACAGGTAATATGATGGCACTAAATTCACGTCTTTCAGTAGTTATTCTCAATGTGAACAGCCTAAATGCTCCCATGAAATGGTGCAGGGTTGCAGATTGGATACAAAGACAGGACCCATCCATATGCTGTCTACAAGAGGCTCATTTTGAACCTAAAAACACTTCCAGATTGAAAGTGAGGGGATGGAGAACAATTTAGCATGCCAACAAACCTCAAAAGAAAGTTGGGGTAGCAATTCTCATATCAGACAAATTAGATTTTTAACCAAAGACTGTAGTGAGAGATGTAGAGGGACACTATATCATACTTAAAGGGGTCTATCTAACAAGAAAATCTAACAATTGTAAATATCTATGCTCCCAACATGGCAGCATCCAACTACATAAGCCAACTGTTAACCAAAATAAAGAAACATATTGATAATAATACATTAATAGTAGAAGACCGTAACACTCTGCTCTCAGCAATGGACAGGTCATATATGCAGAAAATCAACAAAGAAATAAGAGCTTTGAATGGGTTAGTCCAGTGATAAGTATTAAGGAGGGCATGTATTGTAATGAGCACAGGGTGTTATACGCAAACAATGAATCATGGAACACTATATCAAAATGTAAGACTGTTGAATCACAGACCTGTACCTCTGAAACAAATAATACATTATATGTTAAAAAAAAAAAAAAGAAGATAGTAGGAAGGGAAAAATGAAGGGGGGAAATTGGAGGGGGAGACAAATCATGAGAGACTATGGACTCTGAGAAACAAACTGAGGGTTTTAGAGGAGAGGGGGGTGGGGGGATGGGTTAGACTGTTGATGGGTATTAAAGAGGGCACGTACTGCATGGATATATGTATACATGTATAACTGGGTGTTATACACAAACAATGAATCATGGAACACTACATCAAAAACTAATGATGTAATGTATAGTATTTAATATAACATAATACAATTAAATCAAATAAAAAAAACACATTGAGATAGCACCTTATACCAGTTAGTATGGCAAAAATTGACAGGGCAAGAAACAACAAGTGTTGGAAAGGTTGTGGAGAAAGGGGAACCCTCTTATACTGTTGATGGGAATGCAAGTTGGTACAGCCACTTTGGAAAACAATGTAGAGGTGCCTCAGAAAATGAAAAATAGAGCTACCCTATGACCCAGCAATTGCACTCCTGGGTATTTACCCCAAAGACACAGATGTAATGAAAAGAAGGGCCATATGCACCTCAATGTTCCTAGCAGCCATGTCCACAATAACCAAACTGTGGAAAGAGCCGAGATGCCCTTTAACAGAGGAATGGATAAAGAAGATGTGGTCCATATATACAATGGAATATGACTCAGCCATCAGAAAGGATGAATACCCAACTTTTACATCAACATGGATGGAACTGGAAGAGATTATACTAAGTGAAATAAGTCAAGCAGAGAAAGTCAATTACCACATGGTTTCACTTATTTGTGCAACATAAGGAATAGCATGGAGGACATTAGGAGAAGGAAGGGGAAAATGAAGCGGGGGGGAATCAGAGGGAGAGATGAACCATGGGAGACTATGGACTTTGAGAAACAAACTGGGGGGTTTAGGGGGGGGGGGTGATGGGTTAACCCAGTGATGGGTATTAAGGAGGGCCTATATTGCATGGAGCACTGGGTGTTATAGGAAAACAATGAATCGTGGATCACCACATCAAAAACTAATGATGTATTATATGGTGACTAACATAACATAATAAAATAAAATTAAAAAATAAATAAATAAAAATAAATTATGGTCATATAAAACTTTAAGTATTCAGATTCACTCTTCTCAGAAATAAAGTAATTTAATAATATCAAAAAAGAAAAATAAATTGATATATTAGACATCTAGTTGAAATGAGGAGAAGGTAAAAAGAAAAATACAAAAGAGATAAAAGCATGAGAAAAGGAAAAAGGAGAGAGAGAGAAGAAAAGGAGAATTCTTTCTGAAAAATTAACAGGTCATCAGGCCACACCTGGAGCTCAATATACAATTTTCCCCTGGTGCTGGGATTTTATAGTCTTATAGGATACACAGAATTGTCATCCACTTGTTCTTCCAGCTGTCCTCTGGGGGAGAGGCCTGCAGCACTGTTTCTCAGGTAACCCTGCCTGTGTGGAGTTGCCCCACCCCCTTTCTGGTGGATGGGCTCAATGGAAACCTGTCTTCTGTGTGTCTTTTGTTCCCTGGGTGCCTCTTCAGAAGATCAGAGCAAAAATGGCTGCAGGCAGACCTCTGGCCCAGAGCAGAAAAATCTCAGTCTGCCCTCTTTAATAGACCTTCAAGGAGAAACAGTCTCCACTTCTGCTTGTGAGGCTGAAAACCACAGCCTCCCATGGTGCGCGCCCACAGTTACTCTCTCAGAGGCAGTCTCGGGGCCTGGGAGTGCCTCTGCCCTTTGTGATTCTAAAACCTCAAGCGGCTGGATGCAGGCTGGAGTGAGCTTGCACCTGAAGCTCTGGAGTCAGGTCTGGGTTCTGCCCTAAAGCCCTTTCTCAGCCACTACCGCTCTTGGACTTTTTGCCTGGTCACGGGTGCAGGTTTCAGATTTCTTCCGGCTGTTCAAGGGAAGAGTGGTTATGGACTGCCTGGATTCCTGGTTTATGGAGATCCCAGCTTAGAATCCCTTCCTGGGCTCACTGACCTGCTTCCTGGCTCCAATGCTCAGGCCCTCTAACATTTCAGGAATTCCCTCTTGCTCTGTGGTCTCTTGTAACCTGAGACCACCATGCCCTACCTAGAATTCTGCCTTTTCATTTCCAGAGCCCCCTTCAGAAAGGGATGTTTCTCCCTAGAGCAGATTTCTAACATTTCTGATTTTGTGTTCCAGTGTTATATCACTTTACAGGAGCGAGCTTATGGAGGCTCCCTCCCCCTTCTGTTTATCTTCAGATATCTCCCTGCAGATTTATGATTTTGCACATCCTATTTTGCAAAATGCAGTCGCTTTTCTGCTTGTAGGGATCCAGATATATATATTCTTACATCTCAGGCTGATTTTGTGGATGTTCAAAATGGTTTGATAGATATCCAGCTAAATTCAGGGGCCAGTTGAAAGGGAGTCCCCTACTCTTCTGCCATCCTGCCCAAACTCCACCATGTTTTTTCATCAAGAAATGATCCTTCCTTTTCCCTCTGTCATTCCACCACACTATTTAGACAGTCATTGATTATAAATAAGGACATCTCAAAATCATCATCTAAGGTGTCCAGATACTTTAAAAAGTAGAAAAAACCTGATATTTAACCCCAAGGACCCATATACTTTCAACAAATTTCAATAGTCAGTAATCATAAACTTTTTTCTCTAAGTCTTTTTGTTCTGATGCTCCTTTCCCCAGGATTTCTGCAAAGTTCAAGCTGGCAGGTAAATGCATTCTTTTAATTACAAGACCATGTGTGAACATGAAAACAGGACATATCTCACTATTAACCTGGCAATATTTTGTCATTCTTTTTGTTCAGTCTGTAAATGTTTTTTCCTGGATATGCTTTGGCAAAAGCCTTAGTCTTTGAGTTGTTGCCAGGCCAGAAGATACACATTAATAATTAATTTCTAGCTTTTTCCAAGAAGACTTCACAGAGGAAAGACACTGCATAAAGAAAACTTGTCCAAATTTTGTCATTGAATATGGGCTTACAATACCAATTTGTACTTTCTTGGCAGAGTCAAAACTAAAAGCTCTATCACAACTTTATCTAGACAAGATTTTTTTTCTTTACATTTAACATATGAAACAGATGATGATGCAAGACAGAAGATATAAAAAAAATGTTTGCACTGAAAATATTGTTAAGAGGAGGTCTCTGGATAAGCATAAACCTTCAAGCATAAACAATAGACCTATAACTTGAAATGAGTAACAATAACAGTGACCATTTATTGATTTTTATATGCCAGATATTGATCAAAGTGTTTTTCATTTCCTCATTTAAACCACAGGACATCCCTATAAATTAGGTATTATTATTATCCCTATTTTTTTTCTGATGTGGAAATTCAGTCTCAGAGAAGTCAAGTAAATCACCTAGGGTAACACAGCTAATGAGGGACTAAGCTGGAATTTGATTTCATTTGTCTTTGATACCAATGCCATTGTATGTAAATTGTCCCATATGACTTCTGTCATGTGGGTCTTTGACAAAATATATAAAGGACAGGGAGTAGTTTTACAAAGAGAATATGTACAATTCCCTGAAGGCCTAAAGGAATGTGTGTGTGTGTGTGTGTGTGTGTGTGTGTGTGTGTGTGTGTGTGTACTAAGTAAGTAGTGAAGACACCCAGCCTGAGTGGCATGGTTGTGGGCATTCATCCCTTTTGGCAGGACAGTTCTCAGGGATGCCATAAGAGGCTCTGCAAAGGCCGCCTTTTCTCTTTTTTCTTTCCATAAGTGAGTAAAGCTACCTTTTAAGTTTATACCAGCAAAGAGGTAAAGGTAATAAAATAGTAAAGCTTGTTTTGGGGGCTGAGGTTTTAGGAATAAAAGAAATACTGGTTCTCCCTACATTAGTACTGTTGAATTAAAAGCAAAATTAAAAGGTACAAAGTCAAAACCTAACTAGTATGTATCCTTTCAACTGAATTGAAGGATGCTCTTATAGAGTAAGAGAAAAAAAATTTAAGTAGTATATTCTACAAATTTTTTTCTAATTAACTTATAACCAATATACTCTTTTTTAAAAATTATTTTATTTATTTATTTGACAGAGAGAGACACAGCGAGAGAGGGAACGCAAGCAGGGGCAGTGGGAGAGGGAGAAGCAGGCTTCTGGCAGAGCAGGGAGGCCGATGGGGGGCTCGATCCCAGGACCCTGGGATCATGACCTGAGCCAAAGGCAGACGCTCAATGACTGAGCCACCCAGGCACCCCAATATACTCTCTTTTCATAACAGGTTCACAGCTAGATTTCTTTTAAAGAAAGCAGGTTATGATTCCAGAAATTTGTAATAAATCAAATCAGTACCTTCACTTCCATATACTGAATTAATTTGTTGTTGGGACTTAAATGAAGGTCATTTAGAATTCTCCTTGAATAAATATCTTTTTTCTCACTAACCTACACAATGGACACAAAGTTAGGAAGTCCTGTTACCTTCCTAGTTTTCTAAAGAGCTAGTCCCCTTTACTGAAATAGTCTGAAGGAATCCTTAAAAATCCTAAACTACCTATTAGTATTGGTCTTGAGCAGAATCTAAGCTAAGCTCTTTCTCTCTCAGCTTTGTTTCTCTAGCTTAATTTGATTGGTTGATGTGGCTGAACTTGTCATTTTCAGAATAAAAGATGTAACAATGGCCTCACTCAGTTTCAGTTAGGTGGGTAATTTAGATGATCTATAATGTCCATTCCATCTTGAAAACTCTGAGATGCCCTTACATGACTATAATTGGACTGTTCAAGGGCCACACTAATTATGACAGCCACTTTCACCATTCAAAATGGTGACTAAATATTGATTGAATATATAGAACTTGCCTGCTCATGTTCAAATCATATTTCTACCATTTACTGTCTATGTGGCATTAGGTAAATCATTTAATATCTCAATGCCTTGATTTCTTTATCTGTAAATGGGACTTTCCCAAAAGGACTGCTTTAAAGGTAAAGTTATATAATATATGTAAAATACAGTGACTGAACATAATACAAATTCAATAAATGTTAACTATTGTTTGGAAAATTAAACATGTCCAAGAGATTTCTTCCCAATGGCGGTCTTTAGCCATGTGTTTTGAAGATTCTTATGTAGGGAAGAGGAGTTAGGTTGGAGCAGTAGTAGGAGGACCCTATGCTTGCCTCATCCTTCAAACACAGCTAGATAAATACCAAATCATTCTGAACACCCAAGGAAATCGATCTGAGGACTGAGAGAAGAAACTGCACAACTAAAGGGAGAAAAGAGGCCACATTGTGGAATGTAGGAAGTGCAGAGACATGATTTGGGGAGAAAAAAAATCACCAGTGCTGTGAAGGGAGGGAGCCCTGATCAGTGAGAGAGGAGAGAAAGAGAGAACAGAGCACAGGGTGTTGCATAAGAAAAACCATTGACAGGGAAGACAAGAGAGGCTGACTATTGCAAGTTTTTACAAGCAATGGATGGAGCAAAAAGCCTGAGGTTTTAGAAGTCCATACCAATTGTCATTTGGAGTCTGGTGGGCATAGGTGTGCTCCTGTGGAGGAGGGCAAAGGCCCAGGAGCAGACAGCTTGATCTGAGGATCCCCTGGGCCACACTGGGAAAGACATTTTCCCTTCTTGGAGTGCATTTGGGAGCGGTGGCACTGCCTCTTCAGGGACAAAGGAGCAGGAGGATGCCATTGAGCTGCCCCATTCATTGGCATATCAGCAGAGATGCATGCTGAGGGCAGCTAACCTGGACACTGGTTTTTGCTGTGCTTTACCATAAACTCCAAGGCCTTGTGCATTTGTGCAACTGCCCTTCTGGGACAAAATGGCAGCAGCCATAGCTTGGAGAAACCCTTCCCCAGAGGATCAGTATGGGTCCATGCTGAGCCAGGTCCCTAAAATTTGGAGTTTTGAAACCCAGCTGACCCACCTGAGATAAACAAAATGAAACAAAACAACAGGAGCATTGTGCCCAAGGTGGGCAGATGGCTCAGACACAGACAGGGTGAAGGCAGGCAGGAATCTGAGGGATTCCTCAGAAAAATGAAGAGAAATTTTTCACTCTTCAGTGAGGGTTTCCAGCAGAGTGGCAGGCATGAAATCCCCTCTCTAAGGGTGAAAGAGCCAACTGATGCCATTTCCTCCCCCACCCATCAGCACAGATGGACTTCAGTAAGCAGCACTGTGCCCACAGTGGAGCCTTGAGCTGCTTGCACTAAGCCCTGCCTCCCTGTGTTATATAAGTGCTTTTAAATTGGGGCAAGTGTGCCTGAGAGCCAGAGCAGGGGCAGGCCCCTCCCCCAGAATACCAGCAGAAACCCCACACATACACTGTCTATGAATCATAGAGAGCTGCAAAGCTTCAGCTCTAGGGGAAATAAGATCTAGCCTCTTTTAAGATGCAGACCAAAACACACCTAGTTAAACTTGCTACAAGTGGACAAGGTCCAAATTCTCCCCATTGCCAGGAAGGAGAAACTCTGCAGAGGACTGACTTGAGGGATAGAGCAGCCAAAACACAACAGCAGAGTGCACAAAGTATATGCTAGAAACACTTCCTGAAGTGTCAGGCCCTGGACATTATATGACATCTTTTTTAATATAGCCATTAGTCTCAGGAGCAGGGAACACAACAGGCATTCCTAACATAGGGAAGACAGAGACCTAGAGAAAATGCTAAGGTGGAGGAATTCATCCCATAGAAAGAACAAGAAGAGGTCATAGCCAGGGAACTAATCAAAATATGTAAGTAATATGTCTCAGCCAGAATTTAAAACAACAATCAGAAAGATACTAGCTAGGCTTGAGAAAAGCATAGGAGACACCAGGGAGCCCACAACCACAGAGATAAAAGATCTAGAGTCTAGTAAGGCTGAAATAAAAAAAAAAGCTATAACCAAGATGCAACACCAACTGGATATAATGACCACAAGGATGGAAGACTCAAAGGAATGAATGTGATATAAAAGATAAAATTATAGGAAATATAGAAGCTGAAAAAAAGAGGGGAAGAAAAAATATTGGATCACAAATGTGGACTTAGGGAACTCAGTGACTTCATAAACCATATTAACACTTGTATCATAGGAGTCCCAGGAAGAGAAGAGAGGGGAAAAGCGTGAGGTTTATTTGAGGAAATTATAGCTGAAAACTTCCCTAATCTGGGAAATGAAACAGACATAAAAATCCAAGAGGCACAGAGAACTCTCATCAAAATCAGCAAAATCAGGCCAACACCAAGATATACCATAGTAAAATTTGCAAAATACAGAGATAAGGAAAGAATCCTGAAAGCACTAAGGGGAAAGAAATCCTTAACCTACAGGGGAAGACAAATAAGGTTAGCAGTAGGTCTCTCCACAGAAAATTGGCAGGCCAGAAGAGAGTGACAATGATATATTCAACATGTTGAATGAGGAAAAGTATGCAGCCAAGAATACTTTATACAGCAAGGCTATCATTCAGAATAGAAAGAGAGATAGTTTCCCAGAAAAAGAAAAACTAGGGGAATTCATGACCACTAAACCAGCCCTGCCAGCAATATTAAAGGGGACTCACTGAGAGAAAGACCCAAAGCAACAAAGACAAGAATGGAACAGAGAAAATCTCCAGAAGAAAATGACTACACAGATAATTCAATGGCACTAAATTCATATCCATCAGCAATCACTCTGAAAGTAAATAGACAAAATGTTCCAATCAAAAGACGTAGGGTATCAGAATGGATAAAAAATAAGACCAATCTATATGCTGCCTACAAAAGACTCATTTTGTATTTAAGACGCCTGCAGATTGAAATTGAGGGGAAGGAGAAATATTTATCATGCTAATGGATATCCAGAGAAAGCTGGAGTAACCATCCTTAGACAAACTAGATTTTTTTAAATTTTTTATTGTTATGTTAATCACCATACATTACATCATTAGTTTTGGATGTAGTGTTCCATGATTCATTGTTTGTGCATAACACCCAGTGCTCCACGCAGAACGTACCCTCTTTAATACCCATCACCAGGCTAACCCATCCCCACACCCCCCTCCCCTCTAGAAACCTCAGTTTGTTTTTCAGAGTCCATCGTCTCTCATGGTTGGTCTCCCCCTCCAATTTCCGCCCCTTCATTCTTCCCCTCCTGCTATCTTCTACTTCTTTTATTTTTTTCTTAACATATGTCGCATTATTTGTTTCAGAAGTACAGATCTGTGATTCAACAGTCTTGCACAATTCACAACACTCGCCATAGCACATACACTCCCCAATGTCTATCACCCAGGCAACCCATGCCTCCCACACCCCCACCACTCCAGCAACCCTCAGTTTGTTTCCTGAGATTAAGAATTCCTCATATCAGTGAGGTCATATGATACATGTCTTTGTCTGATTGACTTATTTCACTCAGCATAACACCCTCCAATTCCATCCACGTCGTTGCAAATGTCAAGATCTCATTGCTTTTGATGGCTGCATAATATTCCATTGTGTATATATACCACTTCTTCTTTATCCATTCATCTGTCGATGGACATCTTGGCTCTTTCCACAGTTTGGCTATTGTGGACACTGCTGCTATAAACATTGGGGTGCACGTACCCCTTCGGATCCCTACATTTGTATCTTTGTGGTAAATACCCAGTAGTGCAATTGCTGGATCGTATGGTAGCTCTATTTTCAACTGTTTCAGGAACCTCCATAATGTTTTCCTGAGTGGTTGCCCCAGCTTGCATTCCCACCAACAGTGTAGGAGGGTACCCCTTTCTCTGCATCCCTGCCAACATCTGTTGTTTCCTGTCTTGTTAATTTTAGCCATTCTGACTGGTGTGAGGTGGTATCTCATTTAGGTTTTGATTTGGATTTCCCTGATGCCAAGCGATGTTGAGCACTTCTTCATGTGTCTGTTGGCCATTTGGATGTCTTCTTTGGAAAAATGTCTGTTCATGTCTTCTGCCCATTTCTTGATTGGATTATTTGTTCTTTGGGTGTTGAGTTTGATAAGTTCTTTATAGATTTTGGATACAAGCCCTTTATCTGATATGTCATTTGCAAACATTTTCTCCCATTCTGTCAGTTGTCTTTTGGTTTTGTGGACTGTTTCTTTTGCTGGGCAAAAGCTTTTTATCTTGATGAAATCCCAATGGTTCATTTTTGCCCTTGCTTCCCTTGCCTTTGGCGATGTTTCTAGGAAGAAGTTGCTGCAGCTGAGGTCAAAGAGGTTGCTACCTGTGTTCTCCTTTAGGATTTTGATGGACTCCTGTCTCACGTTTAGGTCTTTTAACCATTTGGAGTCTATTTTTTTTGTGTGGTGTAAGGAAATGGTCCAGTTTCATTCTTCTCCATGTGACTGTCCAATTTTCCCAACAACATTTATTGAAGAGACTGTCTTTTTTCCATAGGACATTCTTTCCTGCTTTGTCAAAGATTAGTTGACCATAGAGTTGAGAGTCCATTTCTGGGCTCTCGATTCTGTTCCATTGATCTATGTGTCTGTTTTTGTGCCAGTACCATACTGTCTTGATGATGACAGTTTTGTAATAGAGCTGGAAGTCCAGAATTGTGATGCCGCCAGCTTTGCTTTTCTTTTTCAACATTCCTCTGGCTATTCAGGGTCTCTTCTGGTTCCATACA
>NW_027397102.1:9518747-9655435 GCF_003265705.2 Callorhinus ursinus | reverse complement strand
TTTTTTTTCAAAAAGGGATTGATAAGATGTTGGTTGAAAAAGGGAAAAAGAAAAATTCAAAAAAAAAACAGTTAAAAAATTAACTTTGAAAAACTAATGAATCATGGTAAAAAAGCCATGAATTCTATGTGCAGTATTCCCCTAGAGCTGGAATTCTCCTGTTCTCCTTGATTGGTAAACTTGGTCTTGGCTGGCTGTTCATGCTGATCTTCTGGGGGAGGGGCCTGTTGCCATGGTTCCCAAATGTCTTTGCCGGAGGTGGAATTTCCCGCCCTTGCCGGTCCGGGCTAAGCAATCTTCTCAGGTTTGCTCTCGGGAGCTTTTGTTCCCTGCAAGCTTTCCGTACAGCTTTGGATGATGAGAGTGAAAATGGTGGCCTTCCAATCTCCACTCAGAGGAGCTGAGAACTTGGGGCCCCACTCCTCAGTGTGCCCCCAGAGAAAGGCAGTCAGTCACTCCCGTCTCCCTGGTCTCCGGCCGCACTCCGTGCTCACCCGGCCTGTGACCAAGCATTTCTATCTCTGGTACCCGACTCGGTGTGGAGTCTCCACACCCAGCAGATCCCTGCGGTGTGCTCTCCTGTGGCTCCTCCCGGGGGAGGAAGGGGAGTCTCCCTGGATCTGCCGCTTGTTGGGTCCCTGCTGGAGGAGCAGTGGCCCTACTGGGCTGCAAATCACATTTTATGGCAACCCCGAGCTGAGAGCCCACGCCTTGGCTCCGTCTCTGCAGGTGACTTCCCTGCTCCGACACCTGGGAGCTCTGCCACACTCAGGCACCCCCGGTCTTTCTGTGACCCCGAGGGTCCTGAGACCACACTGTCCCACGAGGGTTCCACCCCCCGCTTAGCCACTGCAGCGACGTCCCTCAGCGGAGCTGACTTCTAAAGTTCCAATTTTGTGCTCTGCTGCTCTATCACTTGCCAGAAGCGGCCGAAGGATGCTCCTTCCCCCGCCGTCTATCCTCCCGAATATCGCCTCGGATTCACTTCTCTGCACGTCCTACCTTCCAGTAAGTGGTCGCTTTTCTGTTCAGGGAGTTGCTATTCTTCTCTTCGATCTCCTGTTGAGTTCATAGGTGTTCAGAATGGTTTGATCCCTATTCAGCTGAATTCCTGAGACCAGACGAAATCCAGGTCTCCAACTCCTCTGCCATCTTGCTCCGCCCCCCGACGAACTAGATTTTAAACCAACGACTGTAACAAGAGATGAAGAAAGGCACTGTTTCATAATAAAGGGGTCTATCCAGGAAGAAGATCTAACAAGTATAAATATTTACACCCCTAACATGAGATCACCCAAACATATAAATCAATTAATAACAAACATAAAGAAACTCATTGAAAAGAATATAATAATATGAGGGGGACTTTAACACCCAAATTACAACAATGGACAGATCATCTAAGCAGAAAATCAACAAGGAAACAATGGCTTTGAATGACACCCTGGACCAGATGGACTTAACAGATATAGTCAGAACATTTCACACTAATGCAGCAAAATACACATTCCTTTCTAGTGCACATGGGATATTCTCCAGAATAGATCACATACCAGGTCACAAAACAGACCTCAACAAGTACAAAAAGATTGACAACCATAAGGGATGCTGAACTCTAGGAAACAAACTGAGGGTGCTGGAGGGGAGGTAGGGGGAAGGGATAATTGGATGATGGGTATTAAGGAGGGCACTTGAAGTAATGAGCACTGGTTGTTATATGCAACTAATGAATCACTAAATTCTACCTCTGAAATTAATTTAAAAAATGAGATCATACCAAGCATATTTTCAGACCACAACACTATAAAACTTGAAGTCAACCACAAGAAAAAATTTGGAAAGACCACAAACACATGGAAGTGAAAGTACATACTACTAAAGAATGAATGGGATAACCTGGAAATTAAAGAATAAATAAAAAATACATGGAAGCAAATGAAAATGAAAACACAACAGTCCAAAACCTTTGGGATGCAGCAAAGGCGGTCATAAGATGGAAGTACATAGCACTACATGTCTACCTCAAGAAATAAGAAAAGTCTCAAACACATAAATTTACCTTACTCCTAAAGGAGCTAGAAAAGGAACAGCAAATAAAGCCTAAATCCAGCAGAAGAAGGGAAATAATAAAGATTAGAACATAAATAAATGCTATAGAACCACTCCCTCCCCCTGAAAAAGAGAACAGATCAATGAAACTAAGAGCTGGTTCTTAGAAATAACTAATAAAGTTGATAAATCTTAGGTAGACTTATCAAAGAGAAAAGAAAAAAAAGGGCCAAAAAAAATAAAATCACAAATGAGAAAGGAGAGATCACAACCATCACTACAGAAAAGCAAACAATTATAAGAGAATACTATAAAAAATAACATGCCGACAAATTGGGCAATCTGAAAGAAATGGACAAATTCCTAGAAACATATAAACTACCAAAACTGAAATAGGAAAAAATAGAAAATTTAAACAGCATGAAAACCAGCAAAGAAATTGAATCAGTAGTAAAAAATTTCCAAAGAAACAAAAGTCCAGGGCCAAATGGCTTTGCAGGGAAATTTTTCCCAAACTTCTAAAGAAGGCTTAATACATATTTCTCAAACTGTTCCAAAACAAAAATGAAAGGAAAACTTACAAACTCATTGAATGAGGCCAGCATTACCTTGATTCTAGATAACTGTTGAATCACAGATCTGTACCTCAGAAACAAATAATACATTATATGTTTAAAAAAAGAAGAAGAAGGTAGCAGGAGAGGAAGAATGAAGGGGGGGTATCAGAGGGGGAGATGAACCATGAGAGACGATGGACTCTGAAAAAAAACCTGAGGGTTCTAGAGGGGAGGGGGTGGGAGGATGGGTTAGCCTGGTGATGGGTATTAAAGAGGGCACGTTCTGCATGGAACACTGGGTGTTATACTCAAACAATGAATCATGGAACACTAAAAAAAAAAAAAAAAAGAACTACAGGCCAATATCCCTGATGAGCATGGATGCAAACATTCTCAACAAGATACCACGAAATCGAATCCAATAGTACATTAAAAGAATTATTCGGGGGCACCTGGGTGGCTCAGTCGTTAAGCGTCTGCTTTCAGCTCAGGTCATGATCCCAGGGTCCTGGGACCGAGGCACTCATTGGGCTCCCTGCTCCGCGGGAAGCCTGCTTCTCCCTCTCCCACTCTCCCTGCTTGTGTTCCCTCTCTCACGGTCAAATAAATAAATAAAATCTTAAAAAAAAGAACTATTCAAAGAATTACTCCTCTCAAAAGATGCAGGAAAAGCATTGACAAAATACAGCATCCTTTCTTGATAATAACACTGAACAAGTAGAGCTAGAGGGAATATCCCTCAACATCATAAAGGCTATATACAAAAGCCACACAGCTAATATCATCCTCAACTTTCCTTTCCTTGTGAGGAACAAGACAGGCGTGTCCACTCTCACCATTGTTATTTAACATAGTACTGGAAGTCCTAGCCTCAGCAATCAGAAAACAAAAAGAAATAAATCATCCAAATAATCAAGGAAGAAGTCAAACTTTTACTGTTTGCAGAAGACGTGATACTGTATATAGAAAATTCAAAAGACTATACCAAAAAATTACTAGAACTGATATACAAATTCACCAAATTTGCAGGATAAAAAATCAATTTACAGAAATCTGTTGCATTTCTACACACCTATAATGAAGTAGCAGAAAGAGAAATCAAGGAATTGATCCCATTTACAATTGCACCACAACCCATAAGATATCTAGGAATAAACCTATAGAAAGAGGTAAAAGATCTGTACTCTGAAAATTAGAGAACACTTATGAAAGGAAGATGACACAAAGAAATGGAAAACCATTCCATGCTCATGGATTGGAAGAACGAATATTTTTATAATGTCTATAATACCTAAGGCAATCTACATATTCAATGCAATCCCTATCAAGATACCACCAGCAATTTTCACAGAGCTAGAACAAACTATCCTAAAATTTGTATGGAATCATGATAAACACAGAATAGTAAAAGCAATCTTGAAAAATAAAACCAAAGCTGGAAGCATCACAATTCTGGACTTCAAGCTATATTGCCAAGCTGTAGTCACCAAGACATTATGGTACTAGCAAAAAAGAGAGATAGATCCATGGAACAGAATAGAAAACCCAGAAGTGGACCCACAACTACATAGTCAATTAATCTTCAACAAAGGAGGAAAGAATATCTAATGGAAAAAAGACAGTTTCTTCAACAAATGGTGTTGGGAAAACTGGAGAGCAACATGCAGAAGAATGAGAACAGACCACATTCTTACACCATAAAAAAATAATTCAAAATAGATGAAAGAACTAAATGTGAGACAGGAAACCATCATAATCCTAGAGGAAAACATAGGCAACAGCTTTTTTGACATGGGTTCTAACAACTTCTTACTATACATGTCTCTGGAGGCAAGGGAAACAAAAGCAAAAATGAACTATTGGGACTTCATCAAGATGAAAAGCTTCTGCACAGTGAAGGAAACTGTCAACAATACTAAAAGACAATCAGTGGAATGGGAGAAGATATTTGCAAATGACATATCTGACAAATGGTTAGTATCTGAAATCTATAAAGAACTTACCACACTCAACATCGAAAAACCAAATAATGAAGTTAAGAAATGAACAGAGGTTATGAATAGACATTTTTCCAAAGACCTACAGATGACCAACAGACACATGAAAAGATGCTCAACATCACTCACTCATCATAAGGGAAATACAAATCAAAACCATGATGAGATACCACCTCACACCTGTCAGAATGGCTAAAATTAACAACACAGGAACAACAGATGTTGATGAGAATTCAGAGAATAAGGAACCATCTTACACCATTGATGGGAATGCCAATTGGTGCAGCCACTCTGGAAACCAGTATGAAGGTTCCTCAAAAAGTTAAGAATAGAACTACCCTATGACCCAGCAATTGCACTACTAGGTGTTTACCCAAAGATACAAAAATTGTGACTTGAAGGAGCACATGGACCCTCATGATGTTTATAGCAGCATTACCAACAATAGCCAAATTATGAAGAGTCCAAATGTCCATCGACTGTTGAATGAAGAAGTGGTGTATATGTACAATGGAATATTACTCAGACATCAAAAAGAATGAAATCTCGCCATTTGCAACAAACTGAAAAGAGCTAGTGTGTATTACGTTAAGTGAAATAAGTCAGTCAGAGAAAGACAAATACCAAATGATTTCACTCATATGTAGAATTTAAGAGACAAAATAGATGAACGTAGGAGAAGGGAAGGAAAAATAAAATAAGACAAAAACAGAGAGGGAAGCAAAACATAAAGAGACTCTTAACTGTAGGGAACAAACACAGGGTTGCTGGAGGTGAGGTAGGTGGGGCGATGGGGTAACTGGGTGATGGGCATTAAGGAGATCACTTGATGTAATGAGCACTGGGTGTTATATGCAACTGATGAATCACTAAACTCTACCTCTAAAACTAATAATACATTATATATTAATTGAGTCTAAATTAAAAAAATAAAATATTTCAATCTACAAGCTGCTGACAAGAACTTCATCAATGTCACCTCAGGCAATGGCCATTATGCAATACCCCAGGGCATACTTAGCAGACTACACACACTATTTCTTTCTGGCAAGTAAATTCCACAGGCCCATTGCCAGAATTGAAAATGCACAGATGTGCACTGACCTACGGGACACTTCCACAGGATTTGTATATGCTTTTGCCTGTGGCACTGCAACTAAAGAGGGATTAACAAAGCTGGAAAGCATGTGAGTGATGCCAATTTAGATAGTGATCAAGGGACACATTTTACTGGACATGAGGTCTAAGAATGGGCAGAGTCCTAGGAAATATTATGGACTATCCACCTGCCATACAATCCCAGTGCTGCAGGCCTAATTGAAAAGATGAATGGACTCATAAAAAACACATTAAATATTTTTTAAAGTTTTTATTTAAATTCCAGTTAACATACAGTTTAATATTAGTTTCAGGTGTACAATTTAGTGATTCAACACATTTATACAACACCCAGTGCTTATCAAAAGTGCAGTCCTTAATCCTCATCACCTACTTAACCCATCCCCCCACAGACATCCCCTCTGGTAACCATTGGTTTGTTCTCTATAGTTAAAAGTCTGTCTCTCTCTTTTCTGCAGTGAGGAATTCTCTAGTGTCTTCTTTTTTCAAGCCCAGCTAGTATACTTATAATTGTTGTTTTAAATTCTTTTTCAGACATCTTACTTATATCTGTATTGATTAGATTCCTGGCCATTACTTCTTCCTGTTCTTTCTTTCGGGATGAATTCCTCCATCTTGTTACTTTGTCTAGGTCAGTGTGATTTTTTGTGAGATTGTTAGGAAAGCCTGTTATATTCCTGCTCCTGAGAGTAATGGCTATGTTAAGAAGAGGTCCAAGACAGAAAAAAAAGGGGGGGTTCCTATATGCACTCTGCTGTTGTGTTTTGGCTACTCCTACCCTCAGGTCAGTGTTCTGCAGAGTTTCTCCTTTCCTGCAGAAGGGGGCTGATTGGACCTTGTCCACTGTGTGGCTTTAACTGGGTGTGTTTTGGTTTATTTGTTAAAAGAAGCTATATCAAAAAAAAAAAAAAGGGTTGCTAGATCCTATTTCTCCTAGAGCTGAAGCTTTGCCGCACTCTATGATCAGTAGACTTGCTGCTTGTGAGGGTTTTGGACTGATCTTTTGGGGGAGGGGCCTGCTGTGTTGATTATCAGGAAGCATTAACTGTAGTGGAGAAGCAGCTGCAGAGCGCAAGGGGTGGGACTTGGTGTAAGCAGCTTCGTTCTCCACTAAGGGGCACTGTGTTGCACACTGAAGTTGGTCAGTTCTGCTGGGTTGGGGGGTTACTATCTGGTCACCCTGCTCTCTCGTCCCTGAAGCGGGGAAGCTTGTGCCCACCACTCTTCAGGAAGCCCTCACAGAAGAGCAAACAATCACCCCTCTCTGTGTCCCCAGCTTCCATCAGATCCCTGCCTTCACCCTGTGGGCAAGCAGTCTGTCTGCCAGGGGTCACAGTACTCTTGTGGTTTATCTCAGGTGTACAGCTATGTTTCAAAACTCCAAATTTTAGGGACCTGTGTGGCGCAGACCTGTGCTGATCCTCTGGGGTAGGGTCTCGCCGTGCTTTTGTCATTTCCCAGTTTGTCCTAGAAAAGCAGTCACATGACTATGCAGTGGTTCAGAGTTTATGTAAAGCACAGCAAAAAGCCAGTACCAAGTTTTACTGCCCTCAGCTGGTGTCTGTGTTTCAATGCTAGGGAATGGGGCAGCATGTTGGCATCGCCAGTTCTTTTGTCCCTGGAGAGGCTGTGCCACCACTCCCAAATGCACTCCAAGAAGGGGAACTGTTTCTCCTTGTGTGACCCAGGGGATGCTCAGACCACGCTGCCTGATCCCAGGTCTCTGCCCTCCTACCTTGCAGTAGCACCTCTAAGCCCACGAGGCATGACCTCAGCGATGGCACAAGCTTCTAAAATTTCAGACTTAGCGCTCTGCTGCTTATAATAACTTGTGGTTGTCAGCCCCTCTCCTTTTCACAGTCAATGGTTTTAGGGAAGACTGTAATCCCCTGCCTACTGCTTCTCTCTCTCTCTCATTCCCTCTTGGTCCTCTCTCTGCAATCAGAAGTCTCTCCCCTCGCAGCACCTGCAGCTCTTTTCTCCCCTAAATCAACTCTCCACAGATCCTACCTTCCATGAGATGGTTGTTTTTCTACTTATAGATGTGCAGTTTTGTTCTCTCAGTCCTAAGATTGATTTCTTGGGTGCTCAGAATGATCTCACATTTACCTAGATGTGTTTGAGGGAAGACACAAGCTAAACGTCCCTCTACTCCTTCACCATATTAACTCCTCTTCCCAAAGCCCAAACAATAAAGAAAAAAATAAATATCAATGTGGAAATAAATGACAGACTAAAAACACAATAGAAAAGATCAGTGAAACTAAGAGTTGGCACTTTGACAAATAACAAAATTGATAAAACTTTAGCAAGATTCATTAGGAAAGAGAGAAGACTCAAGTAAATAAAATCACAAAGAGAGGAAGTTACAATTGACACCACAGAGATAAAAAGGATTGTAAAAGACTACTGCTAAAAATGATATGCCAACAAATTTGCCAACCTGGAAGAATTGGAAAATTTCTAGAAACATGCAATCATCCTAGACTGAATCAAGATTAAATAGAAAATATGAAGACAGATTACTCGTAATAAAATTTAATCAGTAATTTAAAAGCGCCCAACACACACAATTCCAGGACTAAGTGGCTTCACAGGTCAATTCTAACAACATTTAAAGAAGAGTTGTATTTATTCTTATCAAACTATTTTTTAATTTAATTCATTTAGCCAACATATACTACATCATTAGTTTCAGATGTAGTGTTCAGTAAATCATCAGATGCATATAACACCCAGTGCTCATCACATCACATGCCCTCCTTAATGCTTATCACCCAGTTACCCCATCCTCCCACCCAATTCCCCTCTAGCAACCCTCAAGTTGTTTCCTAAAGAGTCTCTCATTATTTTTCTCCCTCTCTGATAACTTCCCATTAAGTTTTCCCTCCCTTCCCCTATGATTCTCTGTGCTGTTTCTTATATTCCACATATGACTGAAACCATGTAATTCTCTTTCTCTGACTGACTTATTTCTCTCAGCATAATACCCTCCAGTTCCATCCATGTTGATGTATATGGTAAGTATTCATCCTTTCTGATGGCTGAGTAATAATATATATATATACACACACACACACCACATCTTTATCCATTTTTATCCATTTTTCTCTCAATGGACATCTTGCCTCTTTCCACAGTTTGGCTATTGTGTACTTTGCTGCTATGAACATTGGGGTGAAGGTGCCTCTTCTGACAACTACATTTGTATCTTTGGGATAAATACCTACTAGTGCAATTGCTGAGTCATACAGTAGCTCTATTTTTAATTTCTTGAGGAACCACCATACAGTTTTCAGAGTGGCTGTTCCAGCTTGCATTCCCACCAGCAGTGTAAGAGGGTTCCCCTTTCTCTCTATCCTCCACAACATTTGTTGTTCCCTGTTTTGTTAATTTTAATCATTCTGACATTTCTTGCACTGGAGACGTGTCTAGCAAGAACTTGCTATGACTGAGGTCAAAGAGGTTGCTTCCTGTGTTCTCCTCTAGGATTTTGATGGATTCCTGTCTCACATTGAGGTCTTTCATCCATTTTGAGTTTATCGTTGTGTATGGTGTAAAAGAATGGTCCAGTTTCATTCTTCTACAATTAGCTGTCCAATTTTCCCAACACCATTTATTGATGAGACTGTTTTTTTTTTCATTGGATATTCTTTCCTGCTCTTTTGAAGATTAGTTGATCATAGAGTTAAGGGTCCATTTCTGTGTTCTCTATTCTGTTCCATTGATCTATATGTTTGCTTTTGTGCCAATACCATACTGTCTTGCTGAGTACAGCTTTGTAATAGAGCTTGAAGTCTGGCATTGTGAAGCCACCAGTTTTCTTTTTCAATATTCCTCTGGCTATTTGGGGTCTTTTCTGGTTCTATGCAAATTTTAGGATTATTTGTTCCAGCTCTGTGAAAAATGTCGATGGTGTTTTGATAGGGATTGCATTGAATGTGTAGATTCCTCTGAGTAGCATAGACATTTACAATATTTATTCTTCCAAACCATGAGCATGGAATGTTTTTCTATTTCTTGGTGTCTTCCTTAATTTCTTTCATAAGTGTTCTGTAGTTTTTAGAGTAGAGATCCTTTACCTCTTTGGTTAGGTTTATTCCTAGGTATCTTTTGGTTTTTTGTGTAATTGTAAATGAGATAAATTCTTTAATATCTGGTTCTTCTATCTCATTGTTAGTGTATAGAAATGCAACCGATTTCTGTGCCAAGTTGCTAAATTACTGTACGTGTTCTAGCAATTTTGGGATGGAGTCTTTTGGGTTTTCCACATAAAGTATCATGTCATCTGTGAAGAGTGAGAGTTTGACTTCTTCTTTGGCAGTTTCAATGCTTTTTATTTCTTTTTATTGTCTGATTGCTGAGGCTATGACTTCTAGTACTGTGTTGAACAAAATGGTGAGAGTGGGCATCCCTGTCATGTTCCTGATCTTAGGGGAAAAGTTCTGAGTTTTTCCCTGTTGAGAATGATATTTCACTGTGGGCTTTTTGCATATGGTTTTTGTGATATTGAGATATGTTACCTCTATCCCTACACTGTGGAGAGTTTTAACCAAGAAGGTATGCTGTATTTTGTCAAATGCTTTTCTTGCATCTATTGAGAGGATCATATGGTTCTTGTCTTTTTTTTTACTCACGTGATGTATCATGTTGATTGATTTGGGAATGTTGAAATACACTTGTGGCCCAAGAATAATTCCCATGTGGGTGTGGTGAATAATCCTTTTAATGTATTGTTGGATTCTATTGGCTAGAATCTTGGTGAGAATTTTGGCATCCATGTTCAGCAGGGATATTGGTCTGTCATTCTCCTTTTTGATGGGGTCTTTGTCTGGTTTGAGGATCAAGGTAATGCCGGCCTCACAGAAGAAGTTTTAACATTTTCATTCCATTTCTATTTTTTGAAACACCTTCAGAAGGATAGGAAATTGTTCTTTAAATGTTTGGTAGAGTTCACCTGAGAAGCCATCTGGCCCTGGACTCTTGTTTGTTGGGAGATTTTTGATTATTGCTTCATTTCATAATCTCTCCTCTTTCATTCATGATTTCATTAATTTGCGTCCTTTCTCTTTTCTTTTTGACAAGTCTGGCTAGGTGTTTATTGATCTTATTAATTCTTTCAAAGAACCAGTTTCTAGTTTCATTGATTTGTTCTATTTTTCTGGTTTCTATTTTATTGATTTCTGCTCTAATGTTTATAATTTCTCTCCCCCTCTTGGGTTAGGCCTTATTTTCTGTTCCTTCTCCAGCTCCTTTAGGTGTAAGTTTAGCTTGTGTATTTGAGATTTTTCTAATTTTTTGAGAAAGGATTGTATAGCTAGGTACTTCCCTCTTAGGACTGCCTTTACTGTATCCCAAAGGGTTTGAATAGTTGTGTTTTCAGTTTCATTTATTTCCATTAATTATTTAAATTCTTCTTTAATTTCCTGGTTGAACCACTCATTCATTAGTAGGATGCTCCTTAACCTCCAAATGTTTGAGATCCTTCTAAGTTTCCTCTTGTGACTGAGTTCGAATTTCAAAACATTGCAGTCTGAAAATAGGCAGGTAATAATCCCAATCTTTTGTTACTGCTTGAGATCTGGTTTGTGACCAAGTATGTGATCTATTTTAGAGAATGTTCCATGGGCACTAGAGAGGAATGTATTTTGTTGCTTTAGGATAGAATGTTCTGTATGTAACTGTGAAGTCCATCTGGACCAAAGCCTTTGTTTCTTTGTTGGTCTTCTGCTTAAATAATCTGCCCATTGCCGTGAGAAGGGTATTGCTGTCCCCTACTATTATTGTAGTATTATCGATATACTTATCATACTTAACCCTCCTCAACCCTTACTACAGTCTTTGGTTTTAAATCTAATTTTCCTGATATGTGGATCACTCCCTCAGATTTCTTTTGATGTCCGTTAGCATGATAAATGGTTCTCTACCTGCTAGCTTTCATTCTGGGGATGTCTTTAGCTCTAAAATGAGTCCCTTGTAGACAGTATATGGATGGGTCTTGCTTTTTTATCCAATTTGATACCCTGTGTCTTTTGATTGGAACATTTAACCCATTTACATTGAGCGTAACTATGGAAAGATAAGAAATTAGTGCCTTCGTACTACCTGTAAAGTCCCTGTTTCTGAAAATTATTTCTTTCTTTCTGGTATATGTTACTGTTGGGTTCTTCACTTACAGGATCCCCTTTCATATTTCTTGCAGGACTGTTTTAGTGATCACAAATTCTTTTGATTTCTGTTTTTCCTGGGAGCTCTTTATCTCTCTTTACATTCTGAATGACACCCTTGCTGGATAACGTCTTTTTGGATGTATGTTTTTCTCATTTAGTACCCTGACTGTAACATGCCAACCCTTTCTGGCCTGCCAAATCTCTGGGGATGTGTCTGCTGCCAGCCTATTGTTTCTACCCCTATAGGTTAAGAACTTCCTATCTCAAGCTGCTTTCAGGATTTTCTCTTTGTCTCTGAAATTTGCAAGCTTCACAATTATATGTTGGGGTGTTGATCTATTTTTATTGATTTTGAGGGGGGGTTCTCTGTGCATCCTGGACCTGAATGCTTGTATCCTTCCCCAATTTAAGGATGTTCTCAGCTATAATTTGCTCAAATATACCTTCTGTCCTTCTCTCTCTTTCTTCTTCTTCATGGACCCCAATAATTCTAATATTGTGTCACTTTATTTTATCACTGATTTCTCAAAACCTTCCCTCATGGGCCATTAGTTGTTTTTCTCAATTTTCTTCAACTTCCTTTCCATCAACTTGTCTTCTATGTCACTGACTTTCTCTTCTGATTCATTTACCCTAGCTGTTAGAGCATCCAATTTAGACTGCATCTCAGAACATTTTTAGTTTCAGCTTGATTAGATTTTATTTCTGCACTAAGAGATTCTTTAGTGTCTTTTATGCTTTTTTTTCAGGTCCAGCTAGTAACTTTATAATCGTTATCCTGAATTCCAACTCTGACATTTTATTTATATCCATATTGATTAGATCTGTGTCAGAGAGTATTGCCTCTAGTTCTTTCTTTGGTTGTGACTTCCTCCTTCTAGTCATTTTGCCCAGAAACAGATGCATGAATGAGAGAAAAAAATAAAAAATAACCTCAAAATAAAAGAAATACACACTAGATAATTCCAAAGAGGACAGAAACCAAAGAAGATAAGGAAAAGGAAAAGGATGAAAGGGAAAAAAGAGAATATAATCTCCCAGGTGGACAAAACAGGGTGATCCATTTGGTCCTAGGTGATTTTGGTCTGTGTTAGCAGACACTAAATCCCAAAATTGTAAAGAAAACCAAACTTCATATATATATATATATATATATATATATATATATATATATATATAATTGAATACAGTGATAGGAAGCCAAAAATGAAAAATATATGTATAAAATATAAGTGTAAAAAATGAACGTTACAAAATAACTTAGGGGTACCTGGGTGGCTCAGTTGGTTAAGTGCCTGCCTTTGGCTCAGGTCATGATCCCGGAGTCCTGGGATCAAGTCCCACATTGGGATCCCTGCTCAGCGGGGAGCTTCCTTCTCCCTCTACTCTTCCCCTCTCTCATGCTCACACTCTCTCTCTCACTCTCACAAATAAATAAATATAAATTTAAAAAAATGATTTAAAAACAAAGAATTGATACAATAAGAAACTAATTGAAAAGAAAAAAAATAAAGGAAAATTTTAACCTGAAAGATAAAAACTCATGAGAAAAAACCTCGAATTCCATATATTATTTTCACCTAGCACTGGAGTTTTGCAGTCCTGTGTGCTCCATATACTTGGTGTTTGCCTGTTCTTCCAACTGGTCTTCTGGCAGAGGGGCCTGCTGCACTGATTCTTAGGTGTCTTTGCTTGGGTGGAGTTGCACCATCCCTTGAGGGGGCCTGGCTCAGTGTAAACTGCTTCAGGTTGTGTTAAGTGGCTTTTCTTCCTTGAAGATTTTCCATGCTGCTTTAGAGGATGAAAATAAAAATGGCTGCACCCTGATCTCCAGCCCCAGACCTGAAAGTTCATGGTCCCTTCTCTTCAGTAAACACTCAGAGATAAGCAGTCTTCCCTTTTGTGTGTGCCAAACTCTCCAGATTCCTGTGGTGTGCACCTGCACCAATCCTCCCAGGGGAAGGTGGAAGGTTGTCATGTTTCTGCCCTTTGCAAGACCCTCACACAGAAAGCTGTCATTGAATCATGCTGTGCTTCATGTTTTATGGTGAACCAAGCTTAAAACCCCCTCCCAGTCTCACTGAACTTAACCAATTTCCCTACTCCAATGCTTAGAAACTCTGCTGGCTCAGGCACCCCCATTCTTTCTGTGACCCTGGGTATCCTGAGGCCACACTGTACCACCTAAGATTCTGCTTCACTTCACCACCTAAGCACCATTCAGGCAGAGATGTCTCACTGGAGCAGATTTCTAAAGGTTCTGATTTTGTGTTCCAGGGCTATACCACTCACTGGTAACTAGTTTACATAGACTCCCTCCCCCAGCCATTTATCTTCTGATAAATCCCCCCAGATTCACTTCTCCATACCTGCTACCTTGTAAAAAGTGGTAGCGCTTTCTCTTTGTAGATTTCCTGCAATTCTTTTCTTATATCTCAGGTTGTATTCATAAGTGTTCAGAATGATTTGATAGTTATCTAGATAAATTCAAGACACCTAATGAAAGGAAGTCTCCTACTCTTCTACCATCTTGCCTCCTTGGGAATATTGCCAAATTTATTCTGAGTCCAGTATTACTCTACTATGAAAACAAAACAAAGAACCTACCAAAAAAAGAAAATTACATAAAAAAGCAAACTGAATTCAACAATACATTAAAAGAGTCATTTGCCATGATTAAGTGGGATTTATTCCAGGGATGCAAGGTTGGTTTAATGCTACCAATCAAACAATGTGATACTCCACATTATTAAAATGAAAAAGAAAAATCATATGGCCATCTCAATAAATGTGGAAAAAACATTTGACAAAATTCAACATCCATTCATGATAAAAGCTCTAAAAATGTGGACATAGAAGGAACATACCTCAACTTAGTAAAGGCCATAAATCTGACAACTCCATAGTTCGTATTATACTCAATGATGAAAAGCAAAAGACTTTTCCTCTAAGATCTGTAATAAGACAAGGTTGTTTACTACTGCCAGTTTTATTTAGCATAGTACTGGAGCCCAAGTCACAATAATCAGAAAGTAAAGAGAAATAAAGGCATCCAAATTAGTAAGGAAGAAATATCAGTATCTGCAAAAGAAATGATACTATATAGAGAAAATCCTAAAGATTCTGCTAAAAAAACATTAAAACTAATAAATGGGTTTAATAAATTTGCAGGAATTAATTTACAGAAATTTGTTGCATTAATTTACAGAATTGTTGCATTTGAACTAGCAGAACAAAAAATTAAGAAAACAATCTGTTAAAAATTACATAAAAAATATCTTGGAAAAAAACCAAGGAAGTAAAAGACTTGTACTCTAAAATTTTAAGACTTTGATGAAAGAAATATAAACTGACACACATACATGAAAAGATACACCATTCTCATGAATTTCAAGAACTAATATTTTTAGCATGTTCATATTACTGGAAGCAATCTATAGATTCAATGTGATCCCTATAAAAATACCAATAGGGTTTTTCACAGAAGAACAAATAATACTAAAATTCATGATGAACTGGAAGAGACCCATAATATCAAACTAATCTTGAAAAAGAGCAATCAAACTATACTATAAAGTTATAATAATCAAAATAGTAAGGTCCTGGCACAAAAATAGACACATAAATCAATAGAAGTGAATACACATCCCAGAAAAAAAACACACTTACACAGTCAATTAATCTAAAACAAAGAAGACAAGAATGTACAATGAGGAAAAGAAAGTCTCTTCAATAAATGGTGTTGGAAAAACTAGATAGCTGCATTCATAAAACGAGCCTGTACAAATTTCACATACTCTAATCAAAAATAAACTCAAAATTGATTAAAAATTTAAATGTAAGACCTGAAACATAAAACACCTTAAAGAAACATAGACAGTGAACTTTTGCACATTGGTGTTAACAGAAAAAAAAATATATATATATATATATATTTGATCTGTCTCCTATGGCAAGAAAACAAAAGCAAAAATAAGTAATTAGGGCTATATCAAACCAGAAGGGCTTTGCACAGTGAAGAAAACCAACAAAATGAAAAGTCAAGCCCACTTAATAGGAAAAAATATTTGTAAATTTTATATCTCATTAAGGGGTCAAATATGAACAATATATTTAGAACTCATACAAATCTACAGAAAAAAAATAAAAACAAAAAACTAAAAATACAATTAAAAATTGGGTAGACCTGAATAAAAGTTTCCCCAAAGAAGACCTACATATATCCAACAGAGAAATGAAAATGTGCTCAGCATCACTAATCATCAGGGAAATGCAAGTCAAAAACAAAATGAAATATTATCTCACACCAATCAAAATGCTTAGTATAAAAAAAAAAAACAAGAAATAACAACTGTGGTCAAGAATGTGGAGAAAAGGGAGACTTTGTTCAGTGTTGGTGGGAATGTAAATTGGTGCATACACTATGGAAAACAGTGTGGAGTTTTCTCAAAAAATTAAAAATATTAATATGATATGATCCATTAATTCCACTTCTGGATATTTACCCAAAGAAAATGAAAACACTTATCTGAAATGATACATGTACCCTATGTTTACTGAAACATTATTTACAATAACCAAAATATGGAAGCTATGTATATGTCAATTGATAAAATAAATAGATCAAGAAGATGTGATACATGATGTGCACATGCGCACACACACACACGAAATATTACTCAGCCATAAAATGAATAATACTTTGTCATTTGTGACACTGTTAGGCCTAGACCTAATACACTAAATAAGTCAGAGAAAGGCAAGTACTTACGATTTCACTTATATATGAGATCCAGAAAACAAAACAAAGGAAAAAAATAAAAACAAAAGCAGATTCATAAATATAGAGAACCAACAGGTTGTCGTCAGAGGGGAAGGAGATGGTGTGAATTAGTAGAAGGAAATCAAGAGGTGCAAACTTCCAGTTATAAAATGAATAAGTCATAGGGATATAATATATATAATACATAATTATATTTATATACATAATTATATATATGATTATATATATGATAATTACAGTTATCATGGTCAGCATTTCATAATATATATAAATGACAAATCACTATGCTGTAATCTGAAATTACTATAATATTGTATGTCCAGTATACTTCAGTAAAGACATAAATAATGAAATGAAAAAATAAATAAAGCAATAATGGCTGAAATCCTCCTAAACCTGGCAAAAGAAATGGATATCCAGATCCATGAGTTCCCAAAGACACAAAATAGGTTGAACTCAAATAGGACTACACTGAGAAACATTATGATTAAATTTTCAAAAATTAAAGACAAAGAAAGAATGGTGAAAGCAGCAAAAGAAAAAGGACACACAAAGAAACTCCCATAACACCATCAGCAAATGGAAACTTTCCAGGTCAGGAAAGAATGGAATAATATTTTGAAATTATTGGGGGAAAAAAGCCAACAAAGAATTCTATACCCAGCAAAGTTGTCCTTCAGAAATGAAGAAGAGACAAAGATTTTCCTGAACAGAAAAAGCTGAGGGAAATCACTACCCTTAGAACTGCTTTACAAGAAATGCTAAAAGGAGTTGAGTAGAAGTGAAATGATGCTAATTAACATGAAAATTCAAAAAGGTAGTGTAAAATTCACTGGTAATAATGAATATATAGTAAAAGTTAAATTCTGTAATATGACAGTTAGTGCATAATTCATTTACAATTATAGTTTAAAAGTTAAAAAACAAATGTAGTAAAAACAACCATGACTAGAGTAATTGTTATTACTTACGATATAAAAATATGTAAACTATAAAATCAATAACTTAAAAGGTAAGGAGAAAAATAAATAAATGTGTAAACGTTAGATATAGCATTAAGGTTCTTGTTAGTTTAAAATAGGGGGTTAACATTTTATTTTTTATAAGCTTCATGGTAACCACAAAGGAAAAGCCTATAGTTATTACACAAAGAAACATAATTTTAAAAAAAGTCAAAGCATACTAATACTAAAAGAAATCAGAATACAAAAAAGCATTTCAGGTTAAGAAGCAAGGAACAGGAGCAGCTTGGGAAGATGGCAGAGTAGGAGGACCCTGAGCCTGCTCCGTCCAACATTTTTGACTAGATATTGTCCACACCTAAGTCAACAAACCAGAGAGCAATCTAAAGACTGGCAGGATAAACTCCACAACCAAATATAGAGAAGAAGCTGCATCTTATAGGTTAGGAAGGTCAGAACGGCAGAGGGAGGTTGCCCACAGCAGGGAGAGAGCTGTACGCATGAAGAAGGTGAGAAATGAGCCTTCTCACTAGGGAGCTCACACTGGGAAGACTAATCCCCATAAGGTTTGACTTTAAAAACCAGAGGGGTTGGGGTGCCTGGCTGGCTCAGTCAGTAGATCATGTGACTCTTGTTCTAGGGGTTATAAGTTTGAGCCCCACATTGGGTGTAGAGGTTACTTAAAAATAAAATATTAAAAAAAAAAACAGAGTGGCTAAACTACATGAGCTTATAATATCAGTGCTATTTAGAACCTGGAGCTTTAAAAGTCTGCTGACTCAGCACTGGGTGAGCTGGGTGAGTGATATTTCCCTCACTGCCCTTAAAGAAACAGCAGCCTGCAAGGAGAGGCAACATAAAAAAGGCAGTTTATACAACGCTGGCGACAAACAGGAGACAGATCTGTTCATACTGATTTTGGAGCATGTAGGAGGACTTCTCCAAATTCAGGAAGCCAGCGGGCACCATTTTCCTCTCCCACCCCCCAGCATAAACAAAGTGCCACTTGCAAGGGGCAGGGCATCATAGACACTTGCTACTTAACCCACTAGCAGTGTACTATGTCCACAACTTTTCCTGAGGACTAGCCCACTCCCTGGGCTAGGGCAAATTTTGTAAAAGACTCCCATGTGTCCCAATTAACTGCAGGGTCCACAGTTGTCACAATATGCTATGCATATCTCCTGTGGTACACAGCTGTGCACCCCTATCCACCTGCCCTTGCTGTGCCCCACCACATGCCCCACTCACAATCATACAGCAGGCCTAGCCACCATTGCAAGCAGTGCCCAGCTGTGCACACCTAGGTATTTTCCTGTTTTTCTCCCAGCAGTATACTACCAGCAGCCATAGCATGCCCTGCTAAGGTGCACACCCCCAGTTACCTTTGCACTTGGGCCCAGCCCTGCTCAGCCTCACTACTCCTGCAGTCCCTAGCATTCAGCCCCCAGCCTCCACAGAACTTCAGGGGAGCCACGGTAGGATTAGTGGTCCAGTGAAAATTTTACTAATACTTTCACTCCATTCACTAGTTCCCTGGGGGGCATGACCCCTCAGAGCTGGCCTGTATGCATACCACTAACCCCACAGAAAGCAAAGACAGCTCACAGCAAGAAGAGTTAGTGCAGTAGCCTGCACTACAAAGGAAAATTAACTCAGACACAAAAGTAGGGCATAAGCAACACAGAAAGGATCCTCTCATGAAAGGCCAGGTTCTGGTGAGCAACATACACTGCACTGTAGGGCACTCCAGGCCCTCTTCTTCATAAAGCCACTACTTTCAAGAGCAGTTGACATAACTGACTTTCTTAACACAGTGATACAGACACAGAGAGGCAGACAAAATGAGGAGATAGAGAAATTTATCCTGAATTAAAACAAAAACAAAAACAAAAACAAGACAAGGCCACAGCCAGAGATCTAAACAGAACAGATATAAGTAACATGGCTGATAGAGAATTCAATGCAATGATCATAAAGCAATGACCACTGGACTTGAGAAAATTGGAAGACATGAGAGAGACATTTAACACAGAGATAGGGAATAACAGAACAGTACATAAAGAGCACAATAAACAAAAGGAGAAACATGTTTCATGGAATGAACAGCAGGATGGAAGAAGCAAAAGAATGAATTAGTGACCCCAAAGATGGAGAAATGGAAAGTAATCAAGCTGAAGAAAAGAGAGAAAACAAAATATGGAACATGAGAACAGACTTAGGGAACTCAGTGACTCCATCAAACAGCACATTTGTATTATAGAAGTCCTGGAAGAAGAAGAGAGTAAAGGGGACAGTAAATTTATTTGAAGAAATAATAGCTGGAAACTATCCTAATCTGCAGAAAGAAACAGATAATCCAGATCCAGGAGGCACAGAGAACCCCCAACAAAATCAACAGTAGCAGACCCGCACTAAGACATATTGTAACTAAATTTGAAAAATATACTGATAAAATATCTTAAAAGCACCAAGAAAAAAAAGTCATTAACTTCCAAGGGAAATCCTATAAAGCTAGCAGATTTTTTTCAGCAGAAATATTCCAAGCCAGAGGGGAGTGGCATGATATATTAAAAGTGCTGAATGAAAAAACCTACAACAAAGAATACTCTATCCAGCAAGGCTATCATTCAGAATAGGAGAGATAAAGAATTTCCCAGAAAAACAAAAATTAAAGGAGTCCATGACCACAAAACCAGCCATACAAGTAATATTTTTTAATATTTTATCTATTTATGTTTTATTTGACAGAGAGAGAGACAGCGAGAGCAGGAACACAAGCATGGGGAGTGGGATAGGGAGAAGCAGGCTTCCTGCCGAGCAGGGAGCCTGATGTGGGACTCGATCCCAGGACTGGGACCATGACCTGAGCTGAAGGCAGACACTTAACGACTGAGACACCCAGGCACCCAACCATACAAGTAATATTAAAGGGGACTATTTGAGCAGAAAAGAGAGTGGAAAAGTGACACTTTGGGGTAGGGATCACAAAAGCAGTAAAAATGAATATTTCTGTAACAATTCAGTCAAGGAACACACACAAATTAATTAAAACATGGGGGGAAGAAGAGAAAAGAATGGTTTCAAATTCAAATGAACATCAGCTTAATATAGACTGCTGTATACAGAAGCTGTTACATCCAAAGCTAATGGTAGCAAATTATCAAAAAACAATTATAAATATGCAAAGAATAAAGACAAGAAATTGAAATATATCACTAAAGAAAATCAACAAAACAAGAAAAATAAATAAAAGAAAGAATCAGAGGAAATCTTCATAAACAACCACAAAACAAATAATAAAAGGCAATAAATACATATCTATCAATAATTACTTTGAATGAAAATGGACCAAATGCTCCAATGAAAAGACATAGGGTGACAGAGAGATAGAAACGCTCGGTCACAGGCCGGGTGAGCACGGAGTGCGGCCAGAGACCGGGGACACGGGAGTGAATGCTTTTCTCTGGGGGTGCACTGAGGAGTGGGGCCCCGAGTTCTCAGCTCCTCCGAGTGGAGATTGGGAGGCCACCATTTTCACCCTGGTCCTCCAAAGCTGTACTGAGAGCTTGCAGGGAACAAAAGCTCCTGAGAGCAAACCGGAGCAGCTTGCTTAGCCCGGACCGACAAGGGCGGGGCAATTCCGCCTCCGGCAAAGACATTTGGGAACCACGGCAACAGGCCCCTCCCCCAGAAGATCAGCACGAACAGCCAGCATGCCAAGACCAAGTTTACCGATCAAGGAGACCGGGAGAACTCCAGCGCTAGGAGAATACTGCACATAAAATTCATGGCTTTTTTTACCATGATTCATTAGCTTTCAAAGTTAATTTTTTTAACAGTTTTTTTGTTAATTTTTCTTTTTCCCTTTTTCAACCAACATCTTATCAATCCCTTTTTTAAAAAAACATTTTTTATTTTTCATTTTTAGAGTCATATTTTATCACTGCATAGTAGTTACCCTTATTTTTGGCGTATATATATAAGTTGTTCTCTCTTTAAAATTTTGAGATACAGTTTCTTCTAACAGATCAAAATATACCCTAAATCACTAGTGTATGGCTTTGTTCTAGTCTCCTGCCTGATCACATTCTCTCCTTTTTTTCTTCTTTTTTTTTTTTAAATCATCTTTCTTTTTTCAAACAACTTCTTATCAATTCCTTTTAAAAAATCTTTTATAATTTTCATCTTTACAGTCATCTTCCATCCCTTCATTGTATCAACCCTTATTTTGTACATATATGTCTTTCTTCCTTTAAAATTTTAGGAGGCACTTTTTTCTAACAGAACAAAATATGCCCAAAATCTAGTGTGTGGCACTGATCTATGCACTAACCTGTTCATATTTGATCATGTTCTGTTTTTTTTTTGTATTGTTCTGTTTTTGTTTTTATCTATACTTTTTGTTTTTTTTTTTTCTCTTTTTTTTTTCTTTCCCTTTCTTTTCCCCTGGTTTCTGGTCTTTTCTGATTGTATAGAGTATATTTGCTGGAGACATTGTTTTGTTTTGTTTTTTTATGATCATACTATCTGCCCCTTTTTTTTCTCATTTTTTTATTATTATGTTAATTACCATACATTACATCATTAGTTTATGTTGTAGTGTTCCATGATTCATTGTTTGTGCCTAACACCCAGTGCTCCACGCAGAATGTGCCCTCTTTAATATCCATCACCAGGCTAACCTATCCCACCACCCCCTCCCCTCTAGAACCCTCAGTTTGTTTTTCAGAGTCCATCATCCCTCATGGTTCGTCTCCCCCTCCGACTTACTCCCTTTCATTCTTCCCCTCCTGCTATCTTCTTCTTCGTCTTCTTTTTTTTTAACATATATTGCATTATTTTTTTCAGAAGTACAGATCTGTGATTCAACAGTCTTGCACAACTCACAGCGTTCACCATAGCACATACCCTCCCCAATGTCTGTCACCCAGCCACCCCATCCCTCCCACCCTACACCACTCAAACAACACTCAGTTTGTTTCCTGAGATTAAGAATTCCTCATATCACTTAGGTCATATGATACATGTCTTTCTCTGATTGACTTATTTCACTCAGCATAACACCATCCAGTTCCATCCACGTCATTGCAAATGGCAAGATCTCATTCCTTTTGATGGCTGCATAATATTCTATTGTGTATATATAACACATCTTCTTTATCCATTCACTGTCAATGGACATCTTGGCTCTTTCCACAGCTTGGCTATTGTAGACATTGTTGCTGTAAACATTGGGGTGCACGTACCCCTTCGGATCCCTACATTTGTATCTTTGTGGTAAATACCCAGTAGTGCAATGGTGGGATCGTAGGGTACCTCTATTTTCAACTGTTTGAGGAACCTCCACACTGTATTCCAGAGTGGTTGCACCAGCTTGCATTCCCACCAACAGTGTAGGAGGGTTCCCCTTTCTGCTGGGGACATTGTTAACTGTTAGCATTTTGTTCTCTCATTCATCTATTCTCCTCTGGACAAAATGACAAGATGAAAAAAATCACCTCAGCAAAAAGAACGAGAGGTAGTACCATCAGCCAGGGACCTACTCAATACGGACATTAGTACGATGTCAGACTTAGAGTTCAGAATCATGACTTTAAAGATACTAGCTGGGCTTGAAAAAAGCGTGGAAGTTATTAGAGAAACCCTTTCTGGAGAAATAAAATAACTAAAATTTAACCAAGTCGAAATCAAAAAAACTATTGATGAAGTGCAATCAAAAATGGGGGCACTAAATGCTAGGATAAATGAGGCAGAAGAGAGAATCAGTGATATAGAAGACCAAATGATGCAAAATAAAGAGGCTGAGAAAAAGAGAGAGAAACAACTACAGGATCACGAGGGCAGAATTCGAGAGATAAGCGATATGATAAGACAAAACAACATTAGAATAATAGGGATCCCAGAAGAAGAAGAAAGAGAGAGAGGGGCAGAAGGTATATTGGAGCAAATCATAGCAGAGAACTTCCCTAATGTGAGGAAGGAAACAGGCATCAAAATCCAGGAGGCAAAGAGAATACCTCTCAAAATCAATAAAAAATTGGTCAACACCCCAACATCTAATAGTAAAACTTACGAGTTTCAGAGACAAAGAGAAAATCCTGAAAGCAGCTCAGGAGAAGAGATCTGTAACTTACAATGGTAGAAACATTAGATTGGCAACAGACCTATCCACAGAGACCTGGCAGGACAGAAAGGACTGGCATGATATCTTCAGAGCACTAAAAGGGAAAAATATGCAGCCAAGAATACTATATCCAGCTAGGCCGTCATTGAAATAGAAGGAGAGATAAAAAGCTTCCAGGACAAACAAAACTAAAGGAATTTGCAAACATGAAACCAACCCTACAAGAAATATTGAAAAGGGTCCTCTAAGCAGAGAGAGAGCCTAAAAGCACCATAGATCAGAAAGAAACACAGACAATATACAGTCACAGTCACCTTACAGGCAATACAATGGCACCAAATTCATACCTTTCAATAGTTACCCTGAATGTAAATGGGCTAAATGCCCCAATCAAAGACACAGGCTATCAGATTGGATTAAAAAACAAGACCCATCAATATGCTGCCTGCAAGAGACTCATTTTAGACCCAAAGACACCCCCAGATTGAAAGTGAGTGGGTGGAAAATCATTTACCATGCTAATGGACACCAAAAGAAACTGGGGTGGCAATCCTTATATCAAACAAATTAGATTTTAAAACAAAGACTGTAATAAGAGATGAAGAAGGACACTATATCCTACTTAAAGGGTCTATCCAACAAGAAGATCTAACAATTGTAAATATCTATGCCCCTAACATGGGAGCATCCAATTATATAAGGCAATTAATATCAAAAGCAAAGAAACACATTTACAACAATACAATAATGGTGAGGGACTTCAACACCGCCCTGACTGAAATGGACAGATCATCTAAGCAAAAGATCAACAAGGAAATAAAGCCTTTAAATGTCACACTGGACCAAATGGACTTCACAGACATATTCAGAACATTCCATCCCAAAGCAACGGAATACACATTCTTCTCTAGTGCCCTTGGAACATTCTCCAGAATTGATCACATCCTAGGTCACAAATCAGGTCTCAACTGGTACCAAAAGATTGGGATCATTCCCTGCATATTTTCAGACCACAATGCTTTGAAACTAGAACTCAATCACAAGTGGAAAGTCGGAAAGAACTCAAATACATGAAGGCTAAAGAGCATCCTACTAAAGAATGAATGAGTCTACCAGGAAATTAAAGAAGAATTAAAAAAGTTCATGGAAACCAATGAAAATGAAAACACAACTGTTCAAAATCTTTGGGATACAGCGAAGGCTGTCCTGAGAGGAAAGTATATAGCAATATAAGCCTTTCTCAAGAAACAAGAAAGGTGTCAAATACACAACCTAACCCTACACCTAAAGGAGCTGGAGAAAGAACAGCAAATAAAGCCTAAACCCAGCAGGAGAAGAGAAATAATAAAGATCAGAGCAGAAATCAATGAACTAGAAACCAAAAAACAGTAGACCAGATCAATGAAACTAGGAGCTGGTTCTTTGAAAGAATTAACAAGATTGATACACCCCTGGCCAGACTTAGCAAAAAGAAAAGAGAAATGACCCAAAGCAACAAAATCATGAATGAAAGAGGAGAGATCACAACCAACACCAAAGAAATACAAACAATTATAAGAACATATTATGAGCAACTCTATGCCAGTAAATTAGATAACCTGGAAGAAATGGGTGCATTCCTAGAGATGTATCAACTACCAAAATTGAACCAGGAAGAAATAGAAAACCTGAACAGACCTATAACCACTAAGGAAATTGAAGCAATTGGACAACCACATGCAGAAGAATGAAACTGTACCATTTCCTTACACCACACACAAAAATAGACTCCAAATGTTTGAAAGACCTAAACGTGAGACAGGAGTCCATCAAAATCCTAATGGAGAACACAGGTAGCAACCTCTTCGACCTCAGCTACAGCAACTTCTTCCTAGAAACATCGCCAAAGGCAAGGGAAGCAAGGGCAAAAATGAACCATTGGGATTTCATCAAGATAAAAAGCTTTGCAGAGCAAAAGAAACAGTCCACAAAACCAAAAGACAGCCGACAGAATGGGAGAAAATATTTGCAAATGACATATCAAATAAAGGGCTAGTATCCAAAATATATAAAGAACTTATCAAACTCAACACCCAAAAACAAATAATCCAGTTAAGAAATGGGCAGAAGACCTGAAACAGACATTTTTCCAAAGAAGACATCCAAATGGCCAACAGACACATGAAGAGGTGCTTAAGATCGCTCAGCATCAGGGAAATCCAAATCAAAACCTCAATGAGATACCACCTCACACCCGTCAGATTGGCTAAAATTAACAAGTCAGGAAATGACAGATGTTGGCGGGGATGCGGAGAAAGGGGAACCCTCCTACACTGTTGGTGGGAATGCAAGCTGGGGCAGCCACTCAGGAAAACAGTATGGATGTTCCTCAAACAGTTGAAAATAGAGCTACCATATGATCCAGCAGTTGCACTACTGGGTATTTACCACAAAGATACAAATGTAGGGATCAAAGGGGTACGTGCACCCCAAAGTTTATAGCAGCAATGTCTACAGTAGCCAAACTGTGGAAAGAGCCAAGATGTCCATCGACAGATGAATGGATAAAGAAGATGTGTATATATACCAATGGAATATTATGCAGCCATCAAAAGGAATGAGATCTTGCCATTTGCAACGACGTGGATGGAACTGGGGGATGTTATGCTGAGTGAAATAAGTCAATCAGAGAAAGACATGTATCATATGACCTAAATGATATGAGGAATTCTTAATCTCAGGAAACAAACTGAGTGTTGTTTGAGTGGTGTAGGGTAGGAGGGATGGGGTGGCTGGGTGATAGACATTGGGGAGGGTATGTGCTATGGTGAGTGCTGTGAATTGTGCAAGACTGTTGAATCATAGATCTGTACCTCTGAAACAAATAATGCAACATATGTTAAGAAAAAAGAAAAAGAAGAAGATAGCAGGAGGGGAAGAATGAAGGGGAGTAAGTCGGACGGGGAGACGAACCATGAGAGACGATGGACTCTGAAAAACAAACTGAGGGTTCTAGAGCAGAGGAGGGTGGGGGGATGGGTTAACCTGGTGATGGGTATTAAAGAGGACACATTGTGCGTGGAGCACTGGGTGTTATGAACAAACAATGAATCATGGAACACTACATCAAAAACTAATGGTGTAATATATCGTGATTAAGATAACAATAAAAAAATAAAAAAAAGATTAAAGCAGGAAAAATGGTATAGAACGTAAAAAGAAAAAAATAACAACAAAAAAACCCGACAACAATAAATCAGATCATTGAAACCAGAGGCTGGTTCTTTGAATAAAAATCAATAAAATTGATAAATTGATAAGCCAGACTTACCAAGAGAAAATTAAAAGAAAGGACTCAAATTAATAAAATCCAAATGGGAGAGGAGAAATAACACCGCATAAATACAATCATAAGAGAATATTATGAAAACATACATGCCAGGAAATTGGATAACCTAGAAGAAATAGGTAAATTCTTAGAAACATATAAATTATCAAAAGTGAAACAGGAAAATATAGAAAATTTGAACAGACCAATATGTAACAAAGACATTTTATTAGTAATCAAAAAACTCCCAACAAACAAAATTCCAGGGCCTGATGGATTTACAGGAGAATTCTACCAAACTTTTAAAGAAGAATTAATGCCTATTCTTCTTAAACCAATCAAAACAACAGAAAATTAGGAAAACTTCCAAATTCATTCTATGAGCCTAGCATTACCCTGACACCAAAAGTAGATAAAGACACCACTGATGTTGGCAAGGATGCAGAGAAAGGGGAACCCTATTACACTGTTGGTGGGAATGCAAACTGGAGCAGCCACTGTGGAAAACAGTATGGAGGTTCCTTAAAAAGTTAAAAGTAGAACTAACCTACAATTCAGAAATTGTACTACTAGGTATTTACCCAAAGTATGCAAAAAAACTGATTCAAAGTGGCATATGCACCTAGATGATATTTATAGCAGCATTATCAACAATAGCCAAATTATGGAAATAGCCCAAATGTCCATCAACTGATGAATGTATAAAGAAGATGTGGTATTTATATATGTTTATATATATGGTATTTATACATGGGATGTAGTGCAAGGGTGGTTCAATATTCATAAATCAATCAATGTGATGCATCACATCAATAAGAGAAAGTATAAGAGCTGAATGATCCTTTCAATAGATGCAGAAAAAAAATAGTCACAGTAGAACATCCATTCATAATATGTATATATATTACTTAGCCATAAAAAAGAATGAAATCTTGCCATTTGTAATGATGTGGATGGAGCTACAGTGTATTATGGTGAGCAGAATTAGTAAGAGAAACACAAATATATGATTTCACTCATATGTGGAATTTAAGGAACAAAACAGATGAACATAGGGAAAGACTAAAAGAGAGAGAGAGAGGAAGGCAAACCAGAAAACAGACTCTTAAGTATAGAGAACAAACAGGGTTGCTGGAAGGGAGGTGAGTTGAGGGGATGGGCTAAATGGGTGATAGGTATTGAGGAGGGCACTTGTGATGAGCACTGGGTATTAATGTAAGTGATTAATCACCAAATTCTACTCCTGAAACTAATATTACAAGATATGTTAAGTAGCTAGAATTTAAATGAAAACTTGAAATATTAAAAAAATAAACTGGGCCAATATTCCTGATGAACATAGATGCAAAAATTCTGAGCAAAATACTAACCAATTCAATAATATGTTAAAAGATGATTCACTATGATCAAGTAGGATTTATTCCTGGGTTGCAAGGGTGGTTCAGTATTCATAAATCAATCAGTGTGATGCATCACATCAATAAGAGAAAGTATAAGAGCTGAATGATCCTTTCAATAGGTGCAGGAAAAAAAAACTGTTACAGTAGAACATCCATTCATGATAAAAACCCTCAACAAGGTAGGTTTAAAAGGAACATACCTCAAAATAATAAAGGTCATATATTTTGGAGATATGTTTCATTTTAGTATTTTTCACTCTATTCAATTTTTGCTTTCACTCTATTCAAGTTTTGCTTTTTTTGCAATTTTGGGATGTAGTGTCTTCTAACATAGAGACCAAAATTCAATCAGGAACAAGTGGACCCTGCTTTGTTGACCCTGTGAGATTATAGTCCTCCTCCCCACGCTTTTTTTTTCTTTTTTCTTTTCTTTTTTGTTTTGTTTTGTTTGCTCAACTATTGTGGTTTCCAACTTCAGATTTGTCTAGGGTGTATTTTGCTTGGATCATGGTTGATACTTTGGACTCTGCTCACTTGCTCACTCACCCTTCTCTGGGCAAAATGACTAGAAGGAGGAATGCGCAATAAAAGAAAGAACCAGAGGCAATGCTCTCTGCCACAGAGCTAATCAATATGGATATAAGTTAAGATGTCAGAGAAAGAATTCAGGATAGCAATTATAAAGTTAATAGCTAGGCTTGAAGAAAGCATAAACAACAGTAGAGAATCTCTAAGGGAAGAAATGAGATCTAATCAGATTGAATTTAAAAATGCTATAACAGATTCAGTCTAAATTGGATGCTCTAACAGCTAGCTTGAATGAGGCAGACAGAATAAGTGATCTAGAGAACAGGCTGATGGAAGAGAAAACAGAGCACATGAAGAAAGGCTTCGAGAATTCAGATACTCTGAAAAGAAAAAAAAATGTCAGAATTATTGGGGTGCCTCAGGGGGAGGAAAGAAAGAGAAGGACAGAAGGTATATTTGAGCAAATCATGGCTCAGAATTTCCTTAATCTAGGGAAGGAAACAAGCATTTGTGTCCAAGAGGCAGAGAGGACCCCTTCCCAAAATCAATAAAAATTGATCAACACCCCAATATATAATAGTGAAGCTTGCAAATGTTAGAGCAAAAGAGATTGTCCTGAGAGCAGTGTGGGACAAGAGGCTTCCTTAGATACAGAGGGAGGAACATCACAATAACATCAGACCTATCCACAGAAACCTGCGAGGCCAGAAAGCGCTGGCATGATATATTCAGGGTACTAAATGAGAAGAGAATGTAGCCAAGAATTCTTTATCCAGCAAGGCTGTCATTTAAAATAGAAGGAGAGATAAAGAGCTTCCAGGATAGACAGAAACTGAAAGAATATGTGACCACCAACCCAGCCCTGCAAAAAATATCAAGGGGGATACTATAAACAGAGACCCCAAGAGTAATATAGACCAGAAAGAAAGACAATCTACAGAAACAAGGATTTTACAGGCAATACAATGACATTAAATCCATACCTTTCAATAGTTTCTCTGATAAATGGGCTAAATTCTCCAATCAAAAGACACAGGGTATCAGATTGGATAAAAAAGCAGGACCCATCCATATGCTGTCTACAACAGACTCATTTTAGACTTAAAGATACCTCCAAACTGAAAGTGAGGGGATGGAGAACAATTTACCATGCTAATGGACCTCAAAATAAAGCTGGAGTAGCAATCCTCATATCAGACAAATTAGATATTAAACCAAAGACTGTCATAAGAGATGAAGAGGGACACTATATTATACTTAAAGGATCTATCCAACGAGATCTAACAATTGTAAATATGTACGCCCCCAAAATGGGAGCAGCCAATTTTATCAACCAATTAATAAGTAAAGAAACACATTGATAATAATACAATAATAGAAGGGGACTTCAATACCCCACTCACATCAATGGACAGATCATCTAAGCAGAAAATCAACAAAGAAACAAGGGCTTTGAATGACACACTGGAGCAGATGGACTTCACAGATATTTACAGAACATTCCATCCTAAAGCAACAGAATACTCATTCTTCTCGAGTGCACATGAAACATTCTCCAGGGTAGATCACATGCTGAGTCACAAATCAGACCTCAACTGATGCCAAAAGATTGATATTATTCCGTGCATATTTTCAGACCACAATGCTTTGAAACTTGAACTCAATTACAAGAGGAAATTTGAAAGGAACTCAAACACTTGGAGGTTAAAAAGCATCCTGCTAAAGAATGAATGAGTCAATAGGGAAATTAAAGAATTTTAAAAAATTCATGGAAACTAATGATAATGAAAATACATAGGTTCAAAATCTCTGGGGTACAGCAAAAGCGGCCCTAAGAGGGAAGTACACTGAGATACAAGCCTCCCTCAAAAAATTAGAAAAATCCCAAATACATAAGCTAACCTTACATCTAAAGGAGATGGAAAAAGAATAGCAAAATAAAGCCTAAACTAAGCAGGAGAAGAGATATAATAAAGATTAGAACAGAAGTCAATGAAATAGAAACTAAAAGAACAGTAGAACAGATCAACAAAACTATAAGCTGGTTCTTTGAAATAATTAATAAGATAGATAAACCTCTGGCCAGACTTATCCAAAAGAAAAGAGAAAGGGGGGGGCACCTGGGTGGTTCAGTCAGTTAAACGTCTGCCTTAAGCTCAAGTCATGATCCTGGGTCCTGGGATTGAGCCCCCATCCAGCTTCCTGTTCAGCAGGGAGTCTGCTTCTCCCTCTGACCCTTCCCCCTCTCATGTGCTCTTTCTCTCTCATTCTCTCTCTCAAATAAATAAACAAAATCTTAAAAAAATAAAATAAAATAATTTTTTGTAAAATTAATGCACAATGAAACAAGGTTATTTGCTTTATGAATTATGCTAAATGTTTTATTATGTAAAGTATGTTCAATATTTCAACATATGAGTGTGTGAAATAGCTACTGAAATGAAGTGAAGAGCCTGGCATTTTGATAACTACTTAGAACTTTTTGAAATGGAATAGTTTACAAATAAGATGCTCTAGACAGATTGGGGTTTTCAGGGCCAAGAACATTGTGTGCAGTTTTGAAAATAAAGTGAGCTTCCTCTGCACATGTCTGAGTGGTGATTGCTTGATTGGACAATTCAAATTTCAGTGACATTCTCTGTGATCATTAAGAATCGTTGTACAGTTTAAAATTATACACTTGGTAGTCAATACATTTGTTATGAAAATGAAATTGTTACTTTCAAACCATAGCAACATAAAAAGCCTGGGGCTGTTATGACCCCTAGTGGAGATAGGTAAAAGTGCCACTAAGACTCAAATTAAAGTCAGCTATATTTTAAAAAGTACAACTGGAAGGCATTATGCTAAGTGAAATAAGTCAGAGGAAAAAAATACTATGATATCACTTCTGTGTAGAATCTAAAAAACCCCAAAACTCATAGAAAAATAAGTCAGACTTAGGGTTACCAGAGGCAGAGGGTGGAAGGAGAGGAGATTAGAAAAAGGTGGTCAAATGTACAAACTTCCAGTTATAAGATAACATAAGTGCTAGGGAAGTACTGTGCAACTTGATGACTGTAGCTAGCACTGCTGTATTATATATAGGAGTAATATATATATAGGAATAGTAAATAATGAATTCTCATCAGAAGGGTAATTTTTCCCTTTTTAATTCTTTCTTTTATTTTTATTGTATCTATTTGAGAAGATAGGAGTTAGCTGAACCTATTGTGGTAAACATGTCACAATATATGTAATTCAAACCACCATGCTGTGCACCTTAAACATTTGCACTGTTATATGTCAATTATTTCTCAATAAAACTAGGGGACAACTGTACAGAATACTGGAAGGAAACCTCACAGATGTGTAATTGTGTTTTGCAAGAGTCAGAGCAAGCATGATTTTAGAGATGGTTCAATGCTAAAAACAAAATATTTTAGGAATCCCAACAGAAGCGTTTGCTAAGAGGAGACATTCAGAAGATGAAGGGCCCTAAGAAACTTATGATGCTTAAGGTTGTCTCAATAAAGGAGCAATGGGAATCTCATTTATTTGTGAATGTTTGAGAACTCTAGTAGAGGCAGAACAAGTTTTGAGAAATCACCTTATGCAGAGAGACATTGCTAAATGAATGAAGGCAAAAATCACACACCCTCCATAATTACCTGTGGGTAAGACTATGCACAATAGATATCATCCAGTTTCCCATGAGTCTAAGTCAGGTTGCAGAAAAAGGAGTAAGTATGGCCAATTTGACCTAACAGGTGGATCTTATGCACTGGCAACTGGGGGACATGTGGAAAGAGACCACTAGAAATGACACCTGAAAGTGGCACTTTCCTTTAGTGTCCTAAATGTAAAAAAGCTGTTGAGATTTAGAAAACTAGACTAACAAAACCAAATAGACAAGGAGACTTACTCCTATGTGAACACATCGTGACAGAGGTGACACCTATATTGCAAGGGAAAATATTTTTTTCAATTACTGATGTTTGGTTCACTGGATATCCATATAGTAACAAAAATAAGTGAATCTTGATTTCTATTTTACATATACACAAAACTCAAGTGGGTTAACTAAGAGTATGTTTATGACCTTACAGTTAGGCAATGAACATGTAGAATACATGTACCAATAGCTGTTTTATTTTATTTATTTATTTATTTATTTATTTTTAAAAGATTTTATTTATTTATTTGAGAGAGATAATCAGAGAGAGAGAGCATGAGAGGGGGGAGGGTCAGAGGGAAAAGCAGACCCCCTGCTGAGCAGGGAGCCTGATGTGGGACTGGATCCTGGGACTCCAGGATCATAACCTGAGCCGAAGGCAGTTGCTTAACCAACTAAGCCACCCAGGCGCCCCCCAATAGCTGTTTTAATGTCAGCTTCTCTACTAAATCTATTATCTGCATCACTTTTGGGACTGTTTTTGTTGATTGATTTTTCTCCTCACTATGGGTTGTATTTTCCTGCTTCTTTTCATGCCTGGTACTTCTTTTTTTTTTTTTTTTGAGTATAGTTGATACACAAAGTTATATTGGTTTCAGTATACAATTTAGTGATTTGACAAGCTTATACATTTTGCAGTGTTCATCACAAGTGTAACTATCATCTGTCTCATTATTACATTGCTATTACAGTATCATTGACTCTATTCCCAATGCTGTACCTTTTATTCCTATGACTTATTTATTCCATACCTGGAAGCCTGGATCTCCCTCTCCTCTTCACCCATTTTGCCCAACCGTCCACCCCCCTCCACTCTGGCAACTCTTTGTTAGTTGTCTGTATTTATAGGTCTGATTCTGCTTTTGGTTTATTCATTTGTTTTTCCTTTTTTTCCTTAGATTCCATTTATGAGTGGAATCATATGATATTTGTCTTTCTGGGCCTGACATATTTCAGTTAGTATAATACCCTCTAGGTCCATCCATGCTGGCTCAAATGGCAAGATATCATCCTTTTTTTTCGACAGTATAATATTTTAATGCATATGTGTGTGTGTGTGTGTGTGTGTGTGTGTGTACATGTGTGCCACATTTTCCTTATCTATTTGTCTACTGGTGAACTTAGGTTGCTTTGATATCTTGGCTATTGTTAAAAATGCTACAATAAACATGGGGTGCATATATTTTTTTGAATTAGTGTTTTTATTTTTTTGGTAAATACCCAATAGTAGAATTATTGGATCATATGGTAGTTCTATTAATAATTTTTTAAGGAACCTCCATACTGGTTATTTTTTCACAGTGGCTGTACCATTATACATTTCCACCAGCAGTGCATGTGTTCTATTTTCTCCACATCCATGCCAACACTTATTTCTTGTCATTTTTATTTTAGCCATTTTAACTGGCACAACTGATATCTCACTGTGATTTTGATTTCCATTTCCTTGATTATTAGTAACATTGCACAACTTTCCATGTGTCTGTTGGCCATCTGTATGTCTTTTATGGAAAAAACGTGTCTATTTAGGTCCTCCACCCATTTTTAAATGATATTATTTTCTTTCTTGGTATTGAGTTGTATAAGTTTTATTTATTTTGGATATTAACCCATGAATATATCATTTGCAAATATCTTTTTCTCATTCAGTACACTGTCTTTTTGTTTTGTTGATGGTTTCCTTTGCTGTGTGGAAGTTTTTTATTTTGATGTAGTCCCAATGTTTATTTTTGTTTTTGTTTCCCTTGCCTTAGGAGACATATCTAGAAAAATGTTTCTACAGCCAATTTCAGAGTATTTACTGCTCGTGCTCTCTTCTAGGATTTTTATGCTTTCAGGCTTCACATTTAAGTCTTTAATCCATTTTGAGTTTGTTTTTTGTATAGTGTTAGAAAGTGGTCTAGTTTCATTCTTTTATATGTAGTTGTCCAGTTTTCCCAGCACAATTTATTGAAAAGGCTATCCTTTCCCCATGGTATATTCTTGTCTCCTTTGTCATAAATTAATTGACATTATGATCATGGGTTTATTTCTGGGGTCCCTATTCTGTTCTATTGGTCTATGTGTCTGTTTTTGTTAGAGTACCATACTATTTTGATTACAAGAGTTTTGTGGTATATCTTGAAATCTGATAATGTGATACCTCCAGCTTTGTTTTTCTTTCTCAGAATTGCTTTGGCTATTCAGGGTCTTCTGTGGTTCTGTACAAATTTTAATATTATTTGCACTAGTTATGTGAAAACTGCTTTTGATATTTTGAAAAGGATTGCATTGAATATGTAGATTGCTTTGAGTAATATGGACATTTTAACAATATTAATTCTTCCAATCCATTAGCTTAGACTATCTTTCTATTTGTTTTTCATCTTCAATTTCTTTCATTAGTACTTTATAATTTTCAGAGTACTGATCTTTCACCTCTGGTTAAGTTTATTCCTAGGGATTTTATTATTTTTGGTACAATTGTAAATGGCATTGTTTTGTTAAATTTCTGTTTCTGATACTTTATTATTTGCATACAGAATTTGTACTGACTTCTGGGTATTAATTTTGTATCCTGCTAGTTTACTGAATTCGTTTATTACTTCCAGTAGTTTTTTGAAGTCCTTAAGATTTTCTATGTAGAGTATCATGTCATCTGAAAAGAGTGAGAGTTTAACTTCTTTTTTACCAGTATGGATAACTCTTATTTCTTTTTCTTGTCTGATTGCTTCTAGTACTATGTTGAATAAACATAGTGAGGGCAGATATCCTTGTCTTGTTTCTAAACTTAGAAGAAAATTTCTCAATTTTTCACCATTGAATATGATGCTAGCTGTGGGTTTTTCATATATGGCCTTTATTATATTGAGAAAAATTTTCTCTCACTCCACTTTGTTGAGAGTTTTTATCATGAATAGATGCTGAATATTGTCAATTTTTTTCTTTTTCTCTTTTTTTATAAAGTTTTTATTAAATTCCAGTTACTTAACATATGGTACATTAGTTTCAGGTGTGCAATATAGTGATTCAACAGTTCCATACAACACCCAGAGCTCATCACAGCAAGTGCACTCCTTAATCCCCATCACCAACTGAACCCAGCTCCCTACCCATCTCCCCTCTGGTAACTATCAGTTTGTTCTCTATAGTTAAGAGACTGTTTCTTGGTTTGGTTTTCTCTCTCTCTTTTTCCCCTTTGTTTTGATTCTCAAATCCCATATATGAATGTAATCATATAGTAATTGTCTTTCTTTGACTGACTTATTTTGCTTAGCATAATACTCTCTAGCTCCATTCACATTGTTGCAAAAGGCAAGATTGAATTCTTTTTGATGGCTAATATTTATATATACATATATATATATAGAGAGAGAGATAGATAGATAGATAGATAGATTTCATTTGTTCTTTGTTGTTTTCTTTTAGATATTTTTAAATTCATGTTAGTTAACATATAGTGTACTATTAGTTTCAGGGCTTAGGGTTTAGTGATTCATCAGTTGCGTATAATACTCAATGCTCATTACATCTACATCAAGTGCCCTCTTTAATGCCCACCAACCAATTACCCCACTCCCCCACCCACCTCCCCTCCAGCAAACCTCACTTTGTTCCCTATATTTAAGAGTTTCTTGTGGGGGCGCCTGGGTGGCTCAGTTGGTTAAGCGACTGCCTTTGGCTCAGGTCATGATCCTGGAGTCCCAGGATCGAGTCCCACATTGGGCTCCCTGCTCAGCAGGGAGTCTGCTTCTCCCTCTGACCCTCTTCCCTCTCGTGCTCTCTATCTCTCATTCTCTCTCTCAAATAAATAAATAAAATCTTTTAAAAAAAGAGTTTATTGTGGTTTGACCCCTTTCCTTTTTATCTTATTTTATTTTTCCTTCCTTTCCCCTGTGTTCAATTCTGTTTCTTAAATTCCACATAAGAATGAAATCATATGGTATTTGTCTTTCTTTGATTAACTTATTTCACTTAGCATATTACACTCTAGTTCCATTCACATTGTTGCAAATGGCAAGATTTCATTCTTTTTGATGGCTGAGTAATATCCCATTACACACACACACACATTCCATTATATATATATTCCATTATACACACACACACATGCACACGCACACATATATATCACGTCTTCTTTATCCATTTACCAGTCCATAGACATCTGAGCTCTTTCCATATTTTGACTATTATGGACACTGCTGCTATAAATATTGGGTTGTGGAGGTAGGAAGGAAAGATGGTGGAGGAGTAGGGAACCCTATTTCAACTGGTCCCTGGATTTAAGCTGGATATCTACCAGACCACTCTGAGCACCCACGAAACCAGCCTGAGATATAAGAAGATCTGGATCTCTACAAACAGAATATCACAGGCAGTTGGTTTCGAGGTATGAAGTGGGGAGCCATGATTCTGTGGGCAGATATTGGAGGATAAACAGCAGTGGGAGGGTGCCTGACCATGGGTATCCTACACCGCCAGTGAGTGACAGCCTCCTGCACTGGGGATGGGGCACAGACTTGCCGAAGAGTAGCAGTGGGGAAAGGACTTCAGGGCAGCCCCCGGGGCAGAAACCCGGAGCGGCAGGGTCACGCCTGCAAACTGGGGGCGGCTGGCGGTTTTAGAAGCACAAAGGGCAGAGATGTGATCCAACCTGGAGGCAGGACTGGGGGTGCTGCGGAGGGACGCACAACCCAGGACGCTGCAGGTTATAGCAGCACTGACAGAAACGGAGACGGGTGGCCTGGAGAGCTCTCTGAAGAACAGACTGCGGTCTCTCTGCTCTGAGGCAGAGAGTTAAAAACAGTCTTTTCTGCCCTGACTCGTGGAAGAGACGCAGAAAGCCGCCAGAGAACAAAAGCCCCCAAAACTGATTCCCACTGAGCCCATCCCCCACCACAGGGAGGCAGGGCAACTCTGCCCAAACAGGGTTGCCTGAATAACAGTGGGGCGCCCCTCCCCCAGAAGACAGGCTGGGAAAACAAGAGGCCAGCAACCCTAAGGTACCTAGAAAACACGTGCATCTTGCTTAGGTTCTGGTCAGTAATTTGGACTCTATACATTCCCTCAAACACCCATCAACAGAATGACTAGGAGGAGGAGCCCCCAAAAGAGAAAAGACTCAGAGATTATGACTTATGCTGCAGATTTACAAATGGACACAGATATAACCAAGAGGTCGGAGATGGAATTCAGGCTAGCAATTGGAAAGACAATGGCTAGAATGGAGAAATCAATTAATGGTAACATAGAGTTTCTAAGGGCAGAAATGAAACCTGAATTGGCAGAACTTAAAAATGCTATCAATGAGATCCAATCCAATCTAGATAATCTAACAGCTAGGGTAACTGAACCAGAAGAACGAATAAGTGACCTGGAAGACAATATAATAGATAAAAAGGGAAAAGAGGAGGCCAGGGAAAAACAACTCAGAATTCATGAAAATAGAATCAGAGAAATAAGGGACACCATGAAGCATTCCAATGTCAGAATAATTGGAATCCCGGAGGGAGTGGAGAGACAGAGAGGACTAGAAGATGTATTTGAGCAAATCATAGCTGAGAACTTCCCTAATCTGTGGAATGAAACAAACATTCACGTCCTAGAGGCAGAGAGGACCCCTCCCAAGATCAAGGAAAACAGGCCAACACCCCGGCATGTAATAGTAACACTTGCAAATCTTAGAACCAAGGAAACCAAGTTAAGGGCAGTTAGGGGGAAGAGATTCCTTACATACAGAAGGAGGAACGGCAGAATAACATCAGACCTATCCACAGAGACCTGGCAAGCCAGAAAGGCCAGGCAAGATATATTCAGGGTACTAAATGAGAAGAACATGCAGCCAAGAATACTTTATCCGGCAAGGCTGTCATTTAGAATGGGTGGAGAGATGCAGAGATTCCACGACAGGCAGAACCTGAAAGAATATTTGACCATTAAGCCGGCCCTGCAAAAAATATTAAGGGGGTTTTTATAAAAGGAGAAAGACCCCAAGAGTGATATACAACAGAAATTTACAGGGACAATCTGTAAAAACAACGTCTTCACAGGCAACATGATGACAATTAATTCATATCTTTCAATAATCACTCTCAATGTGAATGGCCTAAATGCTCTCATAAAACGGCACAAGGTTGCAGATTGGATAAAAAGACAGGACTCATCCATATGCTGTCTACAGGAGACTCATTTGGAAACTAAAGATACATCCAGACTGAAAGTGAAAGGATGGAGATCCATCTTCCATGCCAGCGAACCTCAAAAGAAAGCTGGGGTAGGAATTCTTATATCAGACAAACTAGATTTTAAACTAAAGTCTGTAATTAGAAACACAGAAGGACACTATATCATTTTTAAAGGGTCTATCCAACAAGAAGATCTAACAATTGTAAATATCTATGCCCCCAACATGGGAGCAGCCATCTACATAAGCCAACTGTTCACCAAAATAAAGAGTCATATTGATAATACGTTAATTGTAGGAGACCTCAATACTCCACTCTCAGCAATGCACAGATCATCTAAGCAAAAAATCAACAAGGAAACAAGAGCTTTGAATGATACATTGGACCAGATGGACCTCATAGATATTTACAGAACATTCTACCCTAAAACAACAGAATACACATTCTTCTCGAGCACACAGGGAACTTTCTCCAGAATGGACCACATACTGGATCACAAATCAGGTCTCAACTGATACAAAACGATTGAGATTATTCCCTGCATATTGTCAAACCACAATGCTTTAAAACTGGAACTGAATCACAAGAAAAAATTTCGCAGAAATTCAAACAGTTGGAAGCTAAAGACCACTCTGCTCAAGAATGTTTGGGTCAACAAGGAAATCAAAGAAGAACTTATACAATTCATGGTAATCAATGAGAATGAAAACGCATCAGTCCAAAACTTATAGGATACTGCAAAAGCGGTCCTAAGGGGGAAATACATAGCCATCCAAGCCTCACTCAAAAAAGTAGAAAAATCCTGAATTCACCAACTAACTCTACACTTTAAAGAACTGGAGAAGAAACAACAAATGATGCCAAAGCCATGCATTAGAAGAGAAATAATTAAGAGTAGATCAGAGATCAATGAATTAGAAACCAGAAATACAGTAGAGCAGATCAACGAAACTAGAAGCTGGTTTTTTGAAAGAATTAATAAGATTGATAAACCACTGGCCAGACTTATCCAGAAGAAAAGAAAAAAGACCCAAATTAGTAAAATTATGAATGAAAGGGGAGAGATCACGATTAACAGCAAGGAAATAGAAACAATTATTAGAAATTATTATCAACAACTATGTGCCAATAAACTGAGCAATCTGGATGAAATGGAGGCCTTCCTGGAAACCTATAAGCTACCAAGACTGAAACAGGAAGAAATTGAAAACCTGAATAGGCCAATAACCAGGAACGAGACTGAAGCAGTGATCAAAAACCTCCCAAAAAACAAGAGTCCAGGGCCTGATGGATTCCCTGGACAATTCTACCAAACATTCAAAGAAGAAATAATACCTATTCTACTGAAGCTGTTTCAAATAATAGAAACAGAAGGAAAACTTCCAAACTCATTCTATGAGGCCAGCATTACCTTAATACACAAACCAAGCAAAGACCCCATCAAAAAGGAGAATTTCAGAGCAATAGTCCTGATGAATATGGATTCCAAAATCCTCAACAAAATCCTAGCTAATAGGATCCAACAATATATTAAAAGGATCATCCACCATGACCAAGTGGGATATCCCCAGGATGCAAGAGTGGTTCAACATTCACAAATCAATCAATGTGATAGAACACATTAGTAAGAGGAGGGAAAAGAACCATATGGTCCTCTCAATTGATGCAGAAAAAGCATTTGACAAAATACAACATCCTTTCCTCATTGAAACTCTTCAGAGTACAGGGATAGAGGGAACATTCCTCAAGTTCATAAAAGCCATCTATGAAAAACCCACAGTGAATATCATCCTCAATGGGGAAAAGCTGAGAGCCTTTCCCTTATGATCAGGAACATGTCAAGGATGCCCACTCTCGTCACTATTGTTCAACATAGTACTAGATGTCCTAGCAACAGCAATCAGAAAACAAAAAGAAATAAAAGTATTCAAAATGGCAAAAAAGAAGTCAAACTCTCTCTTTTCACAGACAACATGATACTTCATGTGGAAAACCCAAAAGACTCCACCCCCAAATTACTAGAATGCATAGGGCAATTCAGTAATGTGGCAGGATACAAATTCGATGCACAGAAATCAGTTGCTTTCTTATATGCTAACAACGCAACTGTAGAAAGAGAAATTAGAGAAACAATTCCATTTCCAATAGCACCAAAACCCGTAAGATACCTCGGAATAAACCTAACCAAAGAGGTAAAGGATCTATACTCTAGGAACTACAAAACACTCATGAAAGAAATTGAAGAAACAAAAAGATGGAAAAATATTCCATGCTCATGGATTGGAAGAATACACTTTGTTAAAATGTCTATGTTACCCAGAGCAATCTATAACTTCAATGCCATCCTGATCAAAATTCCAATGACATTTTTCAAAGTGTTGGAACAAACAATCCTAAAATTTGTATGGAATCAGAAAAGACCCCGAATTGCTAAGGAAATGTTGAAAAAGAAAAACAAAGCTGGGGGCTTCACGTTGCCCGATTTCAAGCTATATTACAAAGCTGTGATCACCAAGACAGCATGGTACTGGCACAAAAACAGACATATAGACCAATGGAACAGAATAGAGAACCCATATATGGACCCTCAACTCTATGGTCAAATAATCTTTGACAAAGCAGGAAAAAACATGCAATGGAAAAAAGACAGTCTCTTCAATAAATGGTGCTGGGAAAATTGGACAGCCACATGCAGAAGAATGAAATTTGACCATTCTCTAACACCCATTCACAAAGATAAAATCAAATTGGATTAAAGACCTCAATGTGAGACAGGAATCCATCAAAATCCTAGAGGAGAACATAGGCAATAACCTCTTTGATATTGCCCACCGCAACTTCTTTCAAGATACATCTCCAAAAGCTAGTGAAACAAAAGCAAAAATGAACTTTTGGGACTTCATCCAGATAAAAAGCTTCTGCACAGCAAAGGAAACAGTCAACAAAACAAAGAGGCAACCCACAGAATGGGAGAAGATATTTGCAAATGACACTACAGATAAAGGGGTGGTATCCAAGATCTATAAAGAACTTCTCAAACTCAACACCCAAAAAACAATCAAGTCAAAAAGTGGGCCGAAAATATGAAAAGTCACTTCTCTGAATAAGACATACAAATGGCTAACAGACACATGAAAAAATGTTCATCATCATTAGCCATCAGGGAAATTCAAATCAAAACCGCATTGAGATACTACCTTACACTTGTTAGAATGTCAAAAATGGACAGGGAAAGAAACAACAAATGTTGGAGAGGTTGTGGAGAAAGGGGAACCTTCTTCCACTGTTGGTGGGAATGCAAGTTGGTACAGCCACTTTGGAAAACAGTGTGGAGGTTCCTCAAAAATTTAAAAATAGAGCTACCCTATGACCCAGCAATTGCACTCCTGGGTATTTACCCCAAAGACACAGAGGGAGTGAAATGAAGGGCCATATGCACCCCAATGTTCATAGCAGCAATGTCTGCAATACCCAAACTGTGGAAAGAGCTGGGATGCCCTTCAACAGATGAATGTATAAAGAAAATGTGGTCCATATATACAATGGAATATGACTCAGCCATCAGAAAGGATGAATACCCAACTTTTACATTCACATGGATGGGACTGGAGGAGATTGTGCTAAGTGAAATAAGTCAAGCAGAGAAAGTCAATTAACATATGGTTTCACTTATTTGTGGAACATACGGAATAGCATGGAGGACACTAGGAGAAGGAAGGGAAAAATGAAGGGGGGGAATTGGAGGGAGTGATGAACCATGAGAGACTATGGACTCTGAGATACAAACTGAGGGTTTTAGAGGGGAGGGGGGAGCGGGGATTGGTTAGCCTGGTGATGGGTATTAAGGAGGCACATACTGCATGGAGCACTGGGTGTTATATGGAAAGAATGGACTGTGGATCACCACATCAAAAACTAATGATGTATTGTATGGTGACTAACATAACATAATAAAATTAAAAATAAAATAAAAATAAAATAAAATGAGCCATTGAAATGAACAAGTCAGGAAATGGCATATGTTGGCTAGGATTCAGAGAAAGGGGAACCCTCCTACACTGCTGTGTGGGGATACAAGCTGGTGCAGCCACTCTGGAGAACAGTATGGAGGTTCCTCAAAAAGTTCAAAATAGAGCTACCCTACATTCCAGGAATTACACTACTAGGTATTTACCCCAAACATACAAATGTAGTGATCTAAAGGGGCCCCTGCACCTCAATGTTTATAGCAGCAATGTTCACAATAGCCAAACTATGGAAAGAGCTCAGATGTCCATTGACAGATGAATGAATAAAGAGGATGTGATGTACATATATACAGTGGAATATCATGCAGTCGTCAAAAAAATTGAAATCTTGCCATTTGCAATGACATGGATGGAACTAGTGGGTATTATGCTGAATTAAATAAGTCAATCAGAGAAAGGCAATTATCACATGATCTCACCAATATGTGGAATTTAAGAAACAAAACAGGATCATAGGAGAAGAGAGGAAAAAGTAAAACAAGACGAAACCAGAGAGGGAGACAAATCATAAGAGACTCTTAATCATAGGAAACAAACTGAGGGTTGCTGGAGGGGAAGAGGGTGGAGGGATGGGGTAACTGGGTGATGGACATTAAGGAAGGCATGTGATGTAATGAGCACTGTTTGTTATATAAGGCTGATGAATCACAGACCTGTACCTCTGAAACCAATAATACATTATATGTTAATTAATTGAATTTAAATGAAAATGTTTAAAAAATAAAAATTAAAAAAAATTAAAATGAGCCATGAGGATGGGGACCAAATCTGATATGAATGGTGTCTTTATTAAAGGAGAAAGAGATATCAAGGTGCATATTCACAGGAGGCAACCAGGTGATGAGGAAGAAGCGCATGGTCATCTGCAGACCAAGGAAAGAGGACTCAGGAAACCAAACTGCCAACCCCTTGATCTTGGGCTTTTAGCCTCCAGAATCATGAGATAATAAATTTCTGTTTAAAAAAAACAAAACAAACAAACAAATAAAACATTGGGTTTCATGTGCACCTTCGGATCACTATTTTTGTATCCTTTGGATAAATACCTAGAAGAGGGCACGTGATGTAATGAGCCCTGGGTATTATATAAGATTGATGAATCACTGACCTCTACCTCTGAAACTAATACATTATATGATAATTGAATTCAAATTGTCATCATGCACTGAAATAAAGCTCTCAGTTACCAATCTGGGCAGTTGTGCAGGGCTGCCTCTACAATGGAGAGTAGCAGAAGCTGAATTCTGCCCATAGCTTTTATTTTATTTTATTATTAAAAATGCAAGGACAAAAAAGCATGGGGAAAGAATACAAAGAGACGGCAACTATCTTGAAGCTGAAAAGCAGGCCTGCACCTTCCCCTACACGAGGGCACGCAGGGAGGCAGTCATGGGATAAGGGAGGAATGGGGTGTTTGTGCTAGCAATTGCCTGAGGCAGGAAGGGGAGCTGAGTGTTACTTTCTTTCATAGCTCCTAATCTATGCCCTGCCCCAGGAGATGACGGGATCCTGTTCGTACCAGGCTATTGTGTTCAGTAGTTCAAGAACAGGAATGCTGCTGATGTTTCAGCTGCTTCCACAATCACCATTTAGGGTTTACAATACATTTTCTAAGAATAACTCCACAGTTCCCCTTTTTTGTTTACTGGGATTTGCAGGTGGGCTATTAAAGGAGGTGGAGAGGATCTGTGTGGTTGCTACAAGTGTGTATCGGGTCCTTCAGGCAGAACAGCAGGAACAGCTTGCCTTAATGATTATAACGAGAAAGAAAATCATTAAAAGCAGTATAGTTATGTAAAACCAAAAGGGGAGATTGAGCCCAGAGAACCAGTTTTTTGGATTGAGCCAGGTAGAAATGTCATTGAGAGTATTAATGGTAGCTTGTTGACTTTCTTGTTGGAGTTCCTGTATTTGTAAATCTTGCCATATGGTAAATAAACACCCCAGGAGGTAACTAAAATATTACCCATAATTACCTAAAACCGAAGGAGAAAAAAAGGGGGCGGGTGGAGAGGCCTATTAAAATACAACTGCTGTAATAGCTCTTTTGACCAAAATCTATCCATAGCCTCAAGATTACTTGTCAATGACAAATACAAATCTTAAAAATATTCTACACAAATATTAGTAAAAAAATTAGTCATTAGAGCAGTTAATTTTACTTGTTCCATCTGCCAGAGACACAATTTGAATTCAATTGTGTATATATTAGTTAATTTTGTAATGTATCCGATTCATGGCATAATTTTTTGGAATAGAAGCTTTAGGGTCTCTGTGTCTGTGTCTGCGTTTATATATGTCTATGGGTGTGTGTTATATATGTGTGATTTTTCTCTACCTCTGAATGGTATTGTCAAAATTAATTTATACTAAAAGTTTTGTTTAATTGGCTTAAGAAAAATAAGTACTTATCAAATTAAATATTTCTAAACTCTAAGAAATATAATAGAAACTGATCCAATGGTTTTCAAGTTTGCATGATCTGGGATAACATTCAATAAATAAAAAATAGTTGTTAGTTGGTTTAAAATGACTTCAGAGTTATCAGCATTAAACATAAAACAGACATACAATTTTATTTCACCTGAGTTTATTAGTCAAATAAGCTCATTTTATCTCTGTTAAAAATTTGTCATGATGGCTAGCCATATTAGTGTCTTATGACATTTTCATAAGTAATATAAATTTAATTGTTAAGAATTGATAAATTAAATAAATTTAAGTGAGGTAAAAGTGTTTAAGTGAACTTTTCAACATCAATTATGTTTTGTGATATGGCTACTTAAATAGTTTTGTCACCAGCTAGACTCCAAGACCTGAACACTGCCTGCTTGTACTCATTGACCTTTGTCCCACTTTTTCCCTTAAGCACTTCCTTCCAGCTTATCTCTCTTTTTTAAAATTTATTCATTTCTTTGAGGGAGGAGGGGCAGAAGGGGAGGGAGAGGTACAAGCAGAGTCCACCCTGAGTGTATCCCCACATGGGGCTCAATCTCATGACACTGAGATCATGACCTCAGACAAAACCAAGAGTCACATGCTCAACCAACTGGCCACCCAGGCTCCTTTCCAGCTTATCTCTTAACTCAGGCAAAAGGAAACTGAAACCACCCTTCTAGAAATAGCAATTGCCCTGACAAGGCCTGCAGCCAACCCAGACAACCCAGACCAGTTTGATAGTAATCCTCATCTTGTACCTGCCCAGATGGTCCACGGAATGACCTCTAGAATGACCAACAACTACCTTTACCTCATTATAATACTAAAATCTCTGCCCGAGGAGGAGCACAAACTCATCCATATAACATACAATGTATGTATAACCATGTTTCCTTAAGGTAGATGCACAGCCTTATGCCCACCTCTACGTATGATGGCAAGGCTTCCCTATCTAAATATTCATCCAGCCCTAAATAAAAGGAACCCAGGCATCCCTCACTTGGGAAGACATGGCTTTGGAAGTTATTCCCCATGACCTCCTTATTTGCTGCAAATAAAGTTTACTTTGTGCAGCAACTCTGCCTGGTGTATCTGTGACTGAGCAAGGAGCAAACTCATGGTGGTTTGGTTAGTTTCCCATATCTCTTCAGTAACTTACACCTTTAGAGTTTTTCTAAATTAAGTTAAATGATGGAAATTAATTGAATATCTAGATTCTTTCTCTTTTTTTTTAAGATTTTATTTATTTATTTGACAGAGAGAGGGAACACAAGCCGGGGGAAGTGGGAGAGGGAGAAGCAGGCTTCCCACTGAGCAGGGAGCCCAATGCGGGGCTTGATCCCAGGATCCTGGGATCATGACCTGAGCCGAAGGCAGACGCTTAATGACTGAGCCACCCAGGCGCCCCTAGATTATTTCTAAATAAGATAAAATACTGAAACATTAATTACTGAACATAGTTTCATTGACTTCCAGCTTATTACAGAGAAGCTAAAGATATTTGGGTGTGTTAGCAAATATGTCCAGTACTATGTTAAAATTATAGTAAAAAATCATATGCTTCCAGAAATTATGAAATGTATTCATAAATTTGTCAATCTACAGAAGCTGACATAACAGACAGATCACAGTTTATAAATCTTTATGACTTTTTGTTTTAACACTGTTAGTTCTTTAAAATTTTGTATTTCTTTCCAGATTTAAGGAAACATCTTCTCCTAAGTTATCTATGACTTACCACAATTTGGCAAAGTATATTTTTGGGAACAAAATTTAAACAATTCTTTTTTTTTATTAATATCTATACTGATCCCTCTAGAATTTGAACTTTCAGTGAGTATTCTTATTTTCAAGGCAATATAGTTATTTGCATGAATTCAATAAGAATCTCTTCTTCTTGTAATAGGACATAATTGGAAACATTAGCTATATTACCAAGTCTCTGACTGGAATGCCATATCTGGGAGAAATATGCATGGACTCAGATATGACTAGACATCTTTAAGGAACTAAGGTTGAATTTGTGAAGCCAATAAAGCCCCTTGGAAAAGTCGGCCTGGTACTTTGCTGCCCGGGTTCTCAGCAGCCTTACCAGGTGAGTAAGAAAGGGCATTTCCTGGCAGGCCCAGGAACCTCAGGATATTTTAGGGACTTCAAGAAGATAGGAACTGGGGCGCCTGGGTGGCTCAGTTGGTTAAGTGACTGCCTTTGGCTCAGGTCATGATCCTGGAGTCCCGGGATAGAATCCCACATCGGGAGTCTACTTCTCATGCTATCGGTCTCTTATTCTCTCTCTCTCAAATAAATAAATAAAATCTTTAAAAAAAAAGAAGATAGGAACTTACTCAAACCCATAGATAATGCAGACAAAGTCTAATAGCAAATCTTTGGCTTGCTATTATCAAGAGGCTTTTGAGAGTCCACTGTGACATTCCATGTGAAAATGTCCAGTAAAGCAGACTTAAAAGAGCCTATATAGTCAACACACTATTCTTGTATCAGTTTAATGAAACTTGATTTATTTTGCAGCCATATCAGTCTTACTTTGATTATCTCTGATTGAAATGGGGAATGGGGGTGAGTATAGGGGGAAAATATGTTTCAGTGGAAAGCTATAGTACACCCTTGTTGATATCATATTCTAGTCCTCTTAATTGTCTTTAAAATTTTGTTGCTTGCCTGTAAACTGGACCGGACGTTGAATTCTAGTTTTCTGCAGTAGCTGGCTACAAATCTCCAAACTAATGTTTCCAATTTTTCTCCGATCCTTCTGACTTGGAATTATTAAGAAATGTCACCTTTTTCTGAAGCTATGCAAGCTAAAGTTGGATAACTTAATAAAAACTTCAGAGAAATTGATGTGCGAAACAGAGGCAGAAAGAAATGTAGATAAAATTAAATCTCCTTATAACCTGTAGCCCGTTGACAAATACTTCAGATAGGCAGGTTATAACATTCCTCCAGGGTCCTGAGTCTTCTTTAACATATGGAAGTCCTTTTGGAACTTCCCTTATCTTTATTTCTCCCCACCCCAAAGTATATAATCAGTTGCTCCTCACAATCCCGGGGCAGCAGAGAGCAGCAGGGAGCAGCAAGGAGAAGTGGCAGCAGCTCATTTTGCTCATGAGTCCTGTCCCCATGCTTTAATAAAACCATCATTTTGCACCGAAGACATCTCAAGAATTCTTTCTTGGCTGTCAGCTCCGGACCCCACCAACACAACAATATTCAAAGAAATTGCATCAAAATCAGTACAACAGCTCATGTATAAACAGTCTTTATTCCTATTACTATGTGCACTCCTCAGAAAGATTACTAGAGACATTCGAACATAAAACAGGATACTCTGTCAAGTTGCCACGGCCTGTCCTCACTTCATCTGAAGATGTTTTGAGCATGACATCTAGAGATCTCAACTGGCCAATTCAGACTGAGTTTATAGTTGGCTCTGATCATTATGATGAAGGATAGTTGGAAGAAAGGCAGGCAGGGACAAGGGGTTTACTCTATGAGGAAACTGCCCTTAAAAGGATTTTATACCACCCTTGAAGGAGTCCTCCACCCTTTCCCATGTGATAGGCAGGTGACAAAAACCTGATTGGGTGACAGGCTCTTGGAGGGTTAATCAGATTAATACAGCCCACCAACAAGCCTATCAAAACCCCTAGACTTAGAAACTCTGCTGACAACTTTCTCGGGTTCCCTCCCTCTTTGGGAGCTTTGTACTATCACTCAAACTTTACTATTGCTCAATAAACCTTACTTTGCTGCCCACCACTCTTCGTCTGGTCTACCTCTTCATTCTTCAAAGCGGCATGACCAAGAACCACAGGCAGTAAAGGAGAAGAAATCCTGTAACAATTAGCCATTGCTTTTCTTCTGTTTCCATAGAATTGACTCTTATTACATACCTGGCATATGTATTTGTACCATATAAGCCTAACTTTGGGAGCCCACCTGCCTCCCTGCCTCCTGAAATGAGACATGACCCTTTAACTAAACTGACCTATACTCAAGACTAAAAGACTGGTTCAATGCGATATGGAGCAATCTAACAACTCAGGTCAGGTTCAAACCTACTTACACCAACTATTCCAAGATGTTAAAATATTCCACAATATTACCCAAACTTTGAACAGATTCCTAGGGCCCCTTAGAACCCTGACCTATTTTCATGACTGGAAACTTGAAGTTTGGGACAACGGCTAAAACTGGGTTTCAGATTATTGCTTCTATACTTGTTATAGGATTTGCTATTGTAAGTCCTATTTCAACATGTCCTTTCTTGTTTACAACACACCCTTACCCCTGACTTTTAGCATATCTTCTACCCAGGCCATTAAAAGCCTTAACATTAAATCTGATGCCTCCAGCATCACAGGGTGGATTATAGTGTAAACCTTGACATTGATTTTTCTTTTTTTTGTGATGCAAGTACCTGAATTAAACTTTGATTGCTGAGACATGCACTTCAAAGGGGCATCCACTTAGAAATGGCTATCTGAATGAACACTCTGGCAGCCACATGGTGTGATTAAGAGCCAAATTGCTGCCCCCCCTCCCACCAGCTCCTTTGATTTCCATAACCAGCCATTTGGGCTGCTGGTTTGTTTCTTGTTTTGTTTTTTGTCTCTTCCTTGCTTTAAATTTCCACTCATATTTTGAATTTACTACTAAAGAGTGAAACTGTGAAACCCCAGCACCCCCTCTCCTGAATCCAATTAAAGCAGAACCCCAGGCCTGTGCATGCTCTCTCTGCCCCCTCACAACAGTGCTGTGTGGCCCCAGGTGTGCTGTGTAAATTTCAGGATTTGTAATCAATAAATCTGTCTCTTTCAAAGTTTCCTAATTGTTATTGTCAAGTACATCTTGCAATCATAAGCTCCTTGTTAGTGTGGTCCAGCCACAATATTGGTTATTGATAACTTGAGACCAGCACAAAACAATTCCTTAGCATATTATTCATAGTTGTTTTAAATTCCCAGTCTGATAATTCCAATATTTCTGCCATGTCTGGTTCTAATGTTTGTTTTGTCTCTTCAAATTGTGTTTTTCACCTTTTAGTGTGCTTTATAATTTTTCTTGATAGCTGGACATAATGTATAAGGTAAAAGAAGCTGCTAAAAACAGGCCTTTAATAATGTTGTGATGACGTGTGGGGTAAGGGGAAGTGTTCTATAATACTGTGATTATTCTCAAACTTTTAGTGGGCCTATGCCTCTGGATTGTAAACTTCACATTTTTTTTTTCTTTCCCTTTAGGTGGGACCAGATGGTTAGAGCGGGCTGGAGTTGGATATTTCCCTCCTTGCCTGTGGAAGGCCAGAGCTGACTATATTGGGTACTTTGTCCACTGTAGTTAGGTTCTGATGACATTACAGCAGGTTAGGCTCTGGTTAACTAGCTCTTACTGAGGACAGGCCTTGTTAAGAATAGAGTGCTCTGGCATATTTCAAAATGGTTCCTTTTCCTCTCTCCTCGCCAGAAGCAGGAAAGAATTTTTCTCCGATATTTACTGTGTAAGCCTGGTCTAGCTCCTGTATTTAAAGGATACAAAATTGTGGGGGCTTTTCTACAACTGGTGGCCCTGGAGTTTTTAAATCTCAAAATTGTCCATACTGAACTTCTAGCAATTTATCAATTACATTTCTAATTTTCCTACCCTGGCACTGGTCCCTGTGGTGGTTTCTGCTCATGAGTCTCTACTCTGGTAAGTTATTATTTTATGTATTTGCCTGTAGGTCTCTCCAGTTCTGGGGACAGTTTGCCCTGTGTCCTCACCAATCTTGAAGATACTAGAATATTTGATTTTTCAGTCTGTTCAGCCTTTTAACTTGCTGTTATAATACAGTGATAGCTTCCAAACTCTTTACATAGAGAACTGGATGTTAGGACACTGTTTTAGGGATAGGAATGGGGTTGAACAAATGGCATGAACTACTTGGATAATTGTGACTTGCTTTTATGTTGTGAGGCATTTGTGTGAGTTGATTTGACTTAAAGCATAAAAGGCAGAATGCATAACTACTAGGTCTCTGGTGACCTACTTTTGAATGATATATGAATGGATGGACACTAAATTTTAGAGAAAATTTTTAGTAAAAGGGAGAGGAAAAAAGGATGGTTATTTTGGCATTCTATGTATCTGTATCTCCTCATTCTTAGCTAATATGTATGGTAACTTGGCATTTTCCCATTACATTCTATCGAGACCACACAGTTCATTTTATTTATTCCTCTTCTATGAAGATCCTAAATCACACTGCTGTAAAGAACAGTAGAAACTAGTAGGATGTCTAGAGAGGTTAATAGTAATATGCCCCCCTTACCCTTTAAGCCTATCTATGTCTATAACCTATTTGATTTGATTATTGAAAAAAACTCTAACATAAGAAAGTCTCAATCAAGTTCATTACATCACTAGGTTAACTGTTTATTTTTTAATCAAGTTTAAAAAAAAAACTTTAACTGGTCTAAGCAATCTAGTTTGCTTTGATAGGAAATGTACTAGAACAGTAATTTTTAAAATAGAAAAAGGAAAGACACAGACACAAAACAGAGTTGTTTTTTTTTACCTTTACAAAAGGTCTTTTTAAAATTTAATTCCAGTATAATTAAAATATAGTGTTAGTTTCAGGTGTACAATATAGTGATTCAACAATTCCATTTATCACCAGTGCTCATCACAACACACTCCTTAAAGCCCATCACTTATTTTACCATCCCTCCACCCACTTCCCTTCTGGTAACCATCAGTTTGTACTCTACAGTTAAGAAGTCTGTTTCTTGTTTTCTCTCCCCTCCCTCTCTCTCTGTCTCTCCCTTGCTTATGTGTTTTGTTTCTTAAATTCCACATGTGAGAGAATACATGGTATTTGTCTTTCTCTGACTTACTTATTTCACTTAGTGTTATACTTTCTAGCTCCATCTGTGTCATTGCAAATGGCAAGATTTCACTATTTTATATGGATGAATAATATTGCATTTCATACATATGCCATTTTTGGGGTGTCTGGGTGGCTCAGTGTGTTAAGCGTCCGCCTTTGGCTCAGGTCATGATCTCAAGGTCCTGGGATTGGGCCCCATATTGGGTTCCCTGCTCAGTGGGGAGCCTGCTTCTCCCTCTGCTGCTTTCCCTCTTGTGCTCTCTGTCATGTACTCTCTTTGGTAAATAAATAAATAAAATCATACATATATATATAGCATATATGTGATATATATATATATATACATATATATATATATATATATATATATACATACACCATTTTCTTTATTCACTCATCTACCAGTGGACACTTGGGCTGCTTCCATAATTTGGTTACTGTAAATAATGTTATAAACAGGGGTGCATGTATCCCTTTGATTTAGGGTTTTTTATTCTTTCAGTAAACACCCAGTAGTGTGATTCCTGGATTATAGGATAGTTCTATTTATAGCTTTTTGAAGAACCTCCAAACTGTTTTCAATAGTGGCCGCAACATTTTGCACTCCCACCAACAGTGCAAGAGGGTTCCCCTTTCTCTACATCCTTGCCAACACCAGTTGTTTCCTGTGTTTTTTTTTTAATTTATTTTAGCCAGTCTGACAGGTGTGAGGTGATATCTCACTGTAGTTTTGATTTGCATTTCCCTGATGACGAGTGATGATGAGGATCTTTTTATGTCTGTTGGCCATCTGGATGTCTTCTTTGAAAAAATGTCTATTCATGTCTTCTGCCCATTTTTTGACTGAATTATGTGTTTTTCTGTTTTTGAGTTGTGTCAGTTTTTTATATATTTTGGATAGTAACCTTTTATCTGATATTTCATTTCCAAATATCTTCTCCCATTCCATAGGTTGCCTTTTATTTTGGTGATCATTGTCTTCACTGTGAAGAAGCTTTTTATTTTGATGTAGCCCCAAGAGTTCATTTTTACTTTTCTTTTCGTTGCCTCAGCAGACACATATCAAGAAAAATGTTGCTAGGCTGATGTCCAAAAAATTACTGCTTATGCTCTCCTCTAGGATTTTTATGGTTTCTTGTGTCCATTTAAGGCTTTAATCCATTTTAATTTATTTTTGGTGTATGGTGTAAGAAAGTGGTCTGCTTTCATACTTTTGTATGTGGATGTCCAGTTTTTTCAACACCATTTGTCTAAGAGACTGTCTTTTTCCCATTGGGTATTCTTTTCTGCTTTGTGGGAAGATTAAGTGATGATATAATTGTGGGTTCATTTCTGGGTTTTCTATTCTGTTCCATTGACCTATTTTTGTGCCAGTACCAACTGTTTCGATCACTACAGCTTTGTAACATAACTTGAAGTCTGGAATTGTGATGCCTCTAGTTTTGCTTTTCTTTTCAAAATTGCTTTGGCTGTTTGGGGTCTTTTGTGGTCCCATATAAATTTTGGAATTTTTTTTCTTCCAGTTTGTGGAAAATACTGTTGGTATTTTGATAGGAATTGCATTAAATGTGTAGACTGCTTTGGGTAATAGAGACATTTTAACAATATTTGTTCTTCCAATTCATAAACATGGAACGTCTTTTCATTTCTTTGTGTAGTCTTCAATTCCTTGCATTGTTTTATTGTTTTCAGATAGAGGTCTTTCACATCTTTGGTTAGGCTTATTCATAGGTATTTTATTATTTTTGGTACAGTCATAACTGGGATTATCTTCTTAATTTCTCCTCCTGCTGCTTTACTATTAGTGTATAGAAATGTCAAAGAATTCTGCACAGTGATTCTGTATCCTGTGACTTTACTGAATTTATTTATCAATTCTAGTAGTTTTTTGGTGAAGTCTCTGGGTTTTCTCTATATAGTATCATGTCATCTGCAAATAGTGAAACTTTTACTTCTTCCTTACTGATTTGGATGCCTTTTATTTATCTTTGTTGTCTAATTACTGTGGCTAGGATTTCTAGTATTATGTTGAATAAAAGTGGTGAGACTGGACATCCTTGTCTTGTTCCCGACCTTAAGGGGGAAGCTCTCCGTTTTTCTACATTGAGTATGATGTTCTCTGTGGGTTTTTTTTTTTTTCATATATGGCCTTTATTATGTGGAGGTATGTTCCCCTCTAGACCTACTTTGTTGAAGGTTTGTTTTTTTTTTATCATGAATGGATGTTGTACTTTTTCAAATGCTTTTTCTATGTGTATGGAGAGGATTATTTGGTTTTTATCCTTTCTCTTATTGATGTGATGTATCACATTGATTGATTTGCAAATATTCAACCACCCTTCCATCCTGGGACTAAATCCCACTTGATCATGGTGAATGATTTTTTTAAATATATTGTTGGATTCTGCTTATTAGTATTTTGTTGAGGATTTTTTTTGCATCTATGTTCATCAAAAATACTGGCCTGTAGTTCTATTTTTTTTGTATGTCTTTATATGGCTTTGGTATCAGGGTGATACTGGTGTCATAGAATGAAGGGAAGTGCTCTTTTCTATTCATTGGAATACTTTGTGAAAACTAAATATTAACTCTTCTTTAAATATTTGGTAGAATTTCCCTGTGAACCCATTTGGTCCTGGACTTTTGTTTGTTATGTTTTTGATTACTGATTCAATCTCCTTGGTGGTAATCAGTGTGGTCAAATTTTATATTTCTTACTGCTTCAGTTTTGTAGTTTATATGTTTCTAGGAATTTATCCATTTATTCTATGTTGTCCAATTTGTTAGCATATAGTTTTTCATAATATTCTCTCACAATTGTTTGTATTTCTGTGGATGGTTGTTAGTTCTCCTTTTTCACACGTGATTTGGTTTATTTGAGTTCCTTCTTGCTCTCTCTTTCTTTCTCTCTCCCTGAGTTTGGTTAGAGGTTTCTCAATTTTGTTGACCTTTTCCATGAACCATTTCATCTCCTGGTTTCATTGATCTGTTCTATTATATTTTTTAAATTTTCTTTATAATTTTTCTGCCTTTACTGTTTATTTCCTTCCTTCTTCTGGATTTGGGTTTTGTTTCTGCTTCTTTCTCTAGCTTTCTTAGATTTACGGTTAGGTTGTTCTGTTGAGATTTTTCTTGCTTCCTTGAGGTAGACCTGTACTGTGATAAACGTTACTCTTAAAACAGCTTTTGCTGCATCTGAGAGGTTTTGGATCTTTGTGTTTTCATTTCCATTTGTTTCCATGTACCTTTTTATTTCTTCTATGATTTCTTCTCTGATTTCTTGGTTGACCCACTCATTGTTTAGCATGCTTTTTTTACCTACACGTATCTGTGATCTTTCCAGATTTTTTTTTGTGTGTGTGCTTGATTTCTAGTTTCATTGTGTTGTGGTCAGAAAAGATACATGGTATGACTTTGATTTTTTTTTTTATTTGGTGAGAGCTGTTTTGTGACCTAATATGTGATGTATTCTGGAGAATGTTCCATGTGCACTTGAAAAGAATGTGTATTTTGCTGTTTTAGGATGGAATGTTCTGAATATATATGTTAAATCCATCTGGTCCAGTGAGTCCTTCAAAGCTACTGTTTCCTGGTTTATTTTCTATTTGGGTGACCTGTCCATCAATGTCAGTGGGATGTTAAGTACCCTAGTATTATTGTATTACTATTGATTAGTTCCTTTATGTTTGTTATTAGCTGCTTTAAATATAAGGGTGCTCCCATGTTGGATGCATAAATATTTACAATTGTTCTGTCTTCTTGATTGTCTCTTTTATTATATATTGTCCTTCTTTGTCTTTTTTACAGAATTTGTTTTGAAGTCTATTTTGTCTGATATATGTGCTCAAGCTTTCATTTGACATCCATTTGCGTGGTGTTTCTCCATCCCCTCACTTTCTATCTTTAGGTCTGAAATGCATCTCTTGTAGGCAACATATAGATGGATTTTGTTTTCTTACCCACTCTGTCACTTTATGTTATTAGAGCATTCAGTGCATTTACATTCAAAGTAATTATTGATAGATATGTATTTATTGCCATTTTGTTACGTGTTTTGTGATAGTTTTTATAGCTTTTTTCTCGAACGTTTCTTCTCTTTCTCTCTTCCATGGTTTGTCTTCTTTAGTGATATATGTGGATACCTTACTCTTTATTTTTTGCATATCTATTACTGTTTTTTTGATTTGTGGTAACCACTCAGTTTATATATAATATCTTCTGCATATAGTTGTCTATTTTAAGCTGATTGTCACTTAATTTCAACTCATTCTTTACTTTTCTCCCCTCCACCTTTCAGATATTTGATATTATATTTTACAACCTTTTATTTTATGAATACCTTGACTGATTTTTATAGAAATACCTATTTTTTACTGTTTTTTTTTTTTTTTTTACTTTTTATGCTTTCACTTATGGTCTTTCTGTTCCAATCAAAGAGTACCCTTTAATATTTCTTAGAGGGCTGGTTTAGTGGTCATGAATTCCTTTGATTTTTGATTGTCTGGGAAACACTTTATCTTTCCTTCTATTCTAAATGATTGTCTTGCTGGATAGAGTATTCTTGGCTGCAGATTTTTCCCTTTCAGTACCTTGAATATATCATGCCACTCCCACTCCCATGCCACTTGGAAAGTGTCTGCTGAAACATCTCAGTAGCCTTATGGGGTTTCCCTTGTATGTTACTGTTTTTTTTTTTTTTTTGTCCTGCTGCTTTTATTTTATTTTTTTCCTATCACTGTATTTTGCCAATTTAGTTACAATATGTCTTGGTGTGGATTTGCTTTTGCTGGTTTTGTTGGGAGTTCTCTGTACCTCCTAGATTTGGATATCTGTTTCCTTCCCCCCATTAGGGAAGTTTTCAGCAATTTTCTGTCCCTTTTTCTCTCTCTTCTTCTGGGACTCTTATAGTACAATCATTATTATGTTTGATGCAGTCACTGAGTTCCCTAAGTCTATTCTTGTTTTGAATAATTCTTTTTTCTCTTTTTTTTTCAGCTTGATTACTTTCCATTACTCTATCTTCTAGGTCAATAATTCCTTCCTCTGCTTCTTCCAGCCTGCTGTTCATTGCATCAGTGGTGTTTCTAATCTCATTTATTATATTCTTCATTTCTGATTGGTTCTTTTTTAATCTTGTGTTTTCTCAAGTTTGGTGAGTATCCTTAGAATTATTGCTTTAACTAATACTCCATGAAGCATGTTACTTATATCAGTTTCACTTAGATCTCTGGCCATGGCTTTGTCCTGTTCTTTCATTTGGGACAAATTTCTCTGTCTTTTCATTTTGTCTAAGTCTCTGAGCTTGTTTATCTGTGCTAGGGAAGTCAGCTATGTCTCCTATTCTTCCGGGTAATGTCCTCATGAAGAAAAGTTCCTGTAGCAGCCTGCTGTGTATTGTCTCTTGTTCTCCAGGGCCTGGTGCTTCCAGGAATGTCTCCAGTGTGTGCTCTGTGTGTTCTGCTGTTTTGTCCTTGCCATGTTATCCTTCAGGCCAGTCATCTGGAGAGTTTGTCTTTGCCTGTTGTGGGCAGTGTTTGGCCCCTGGCCTGAATGTGGCACATTTTAACCACATCTGCTCAGGTCTGCTTATGAAATGATACTTGTCACCACTGCTGCCAGAACTGAGGCTCTGCAAAACTCCTGGGCTGGGATATATTGTGTTGGCAGGGACTTGGGAAGAACAAGAGATGTAACTGACTTCTTCTGGGGGAAGGGACACACTGAGCTGAGTCTGAGGCAAGCATAACTGGGAAGGGTGATTTCACCAGAGCACAGGGTAGAGCTTGGTGTAAGCAAGTTAGCAAGTGTCATTGCTTCCCTAGTTCCCACAGGTTGACCTGTGCTTCTGCTGTGGTGTAGGGGTGGAAAATGGGAAATCAGGGTGGGAAATCAGTTCTCTTGTTCCTGGAGGGGGTCTGTCTGTAAATGCTGCCTCTCTGAAACAAGTTCTGAGATGAGCAAATACCTTCCCACTCTGTGCCCCAGGTACTCTCCATATCACTCTTTCCTGCTGTATGTCCATGGGCTGTTTGCCCTTCCTTCTCTCCAAGAGCAAACCCAATGTCCCCTGGACTCTATCCCAGCCAAACCCACTGATCTTAAAACTCCAGGCTTTAAGCCTCACTGATTGTAAGAATGCAGGAAATCAGCCTCTCTCACTTTCCAAACCAATTGCTATGGGAATCCATTTTCCCAGTTTGCTCCTTTGTGTGTTAGTCTCTCACCCTTCTTTGCAACTTTGGCTCCCCCCCCACCAGAGCAGCCATGATCTGTTTCTCTCCCAAACTCTATCTCCACATTTCCTACCTTTTTAAATGTGGCCTCTTCTCTACCTTTAGTTGTAGAATTTGTTCTACCAGTCTTCATGTTGATTTCTGGGGTATTTAGGATGATTTGATAGTTATCTAGTTGTATTCATGGGATGAGTTGAGCCTAGGAACGTTCTATTCCACCACTATCTTCCCCTCCTAACATCTCAATAAGATAATTTTCTTTTTCTTTTCTTTTTAAGATTTTATTTATTTAGGGGCCCCTGGGTGGCTCAGTCGTTAAGGGTCTGTCTTCAGCTCAGGTCATGATCCCAGGGTCCTGGGATTGAGCCCCACATCGGGCTCCCTGCTCCACGGGGAATCCTGCTTCTCCCTCTCCCACTCCCCCTACTTGTGTTCCCTCTCTCACTGTGTCTTTGTCAAATAAATAAAATCTTTAAGATTTTATTTATTTATTTGACAGAGAGATAGAGAGAGAGAGCACAAGTGGGCAGAGAGGCAGGCAGAGGAAGAGGGAGAAGCAGCCTCTCCACTGAGCAGGGAGCCCGACGGGGGGCTCGATCCCAGGACCCTGGGTTCATGACCTGAGCCGAAGGCAGCCACCTAACTGACTGAGCCACCCAGGCACCCCTAAAATGATTTTCCATACTCATTATAAACCCTATTAGCTGAAGAAGCCTGAATATCCTGTTTCTTGCATCCCAAAATACCTCAGCAGGGAGCAAGCACCAAACAGTTTGGCTTCAGGGCGCCTGGGTGGTCCAGTTGCTTAAGCGTCTGCCTTCAGCTCAGGTCATGATCCCAGGGTCCTGGGATCAAGCCCCACATCTTATTCCCTGCTCAGCTGGGAGCCTGCTTCTCCCTCTGGCCCTCCTCCTGCTAGTGTTCTCTCTCTCTCACTCTCCCTCAAATGAATGAATAAAATCTTAAAAAAAGTAGACATAAATAGTTTGGGCTTCATTCCATTCCATACATCTTATGAAAACAATTTCATTTTTTCCTTTTTTAATTTTAATTTTTTAAAAAACTTCCATTTTTTCTAATATATAATTTGATTATGTATAACATTTCACAAAATTGATTCTAGTTTAAGCTGCAAAAACTTATTTATTTATTCAGTCAGTCAGCCAGTCAGTCATTTTAATCCTGCAAAAGCTTAAACAATTGACTTTGCTGTCCTAGAGGGAAGAAGTCTTATTTTATATCTCAGATCTTCCAGTCAATGGCCTCTCCTAAAGTAGATGCTTAAGAAATGTTTCCTTTGAGTCATCTCCAGTGGATTCTGGGGAGATCTATGCAAGAGTTAGCAGTTACAATATTAGAGGAGGAGTACAAAAAGTGGAATTAAATGAGGGAAAACACCCTTTCTTCTTTAAGGGAGAATGGGCCAGTAAATTGTCATCTAGTGAACATCCACTGTGAGCAGGTGCTGAGGCATGAAGTTATGAGAAACACCTGTTGTCTATATAATAGATCACCGAGTACCTTGACCCATTCTGTTTGAATATGATCATTCTTTTAAAAAAAATATTGTATCAACTTCACTTGCCCTTGAAACTTATCAAATTGACTGGTGTGAACTGATGACTTTTACAGCTTATGTCCCCTTGTTTTTAATTAAATTATCCTCTCTCCCATCCGGCTGTTTTTTGAGCCCATACGTTTTGGTTAACTTCCCACTCTTGGCCATAAGATGGTAGCATTCCCTAATGTATTGCATTGTAGTTCCACTGACACATTGCCTTCTACAGTTAAATTGGGTAAAAGATTATGTTCTGCAACTGCTCAAGTTTTTTATTTGTTTGGTCTTAGAAAAGTCCAGACTCCTAGGATCTGCTTATACTAGGAGACTTTCTGAAACAACTCACAATTCTGATTAAAATTGTTGGTCAACTTTTTTTTGTTGTTGTGGTTGGTCAAGTTTTTCCTTCAGGGAGGTATTCATTTTTTAAAATATACTTTTTATTTTATTATAATTGCTTTTCATCATGATAAGTGTACTCTTTAATCCTCATCCTTTATTTCCCCCATTCCCCCACCCAGTTCCCTTCTGGTAACCCTCAATTTGTTCTCTATCACTAAGAGTCCCATTTCTTGGTTTCTCTCTCTCTCTCTATTTTTCCCTCTGTTCATTTGTTTTGTTTCTCAAAATTACACGAGTGAGATCATATGGTATTTGTCTTTCTCTGTCTTCTGTCACTTAACATTATACTCAGTAGTGGGAGAAACTCACTTTATCCTCTTGAATTGTTCCCTACTGGATATAATTATATCTGTTTATTTTAGGATTTTAGGCATTTTCTTGTAATATATAAGCTGATCTAGTGATTTGCTGTAGGTGATTGGTGGTCAATAATCCGAAGTGACTTAATGCCTAGTTCCAAGATTGGGATGACAACAGCTAATGTAACTTTTCGTGCATATGTTGGTAGCAATGAGGCCATTAAACAAGGTTATTAAATTATTTTGATTTCAGGAGAGATGAAACACCATAGATAAAATTTTTCTGTTAATCATCTGGTATTTGATTATCCACTCTTCATTCAATAATAATTTATTTTAGAGATTAACAAGATTTTTCTTTATTATAATGCTTACATAATAAAAAAATGCATCTTTGTGGTAAAAAAATAAAACATGAAGATGTGTAAAGGAGAAGATGCAAATCTTTTTTCCTCAAATTCCAAGCTCCAGAGATATTCACTATTAATAATTTGGCATATATTCTGAGCAAAAAAAAACTATATATGTTGATTTTCTTTGTTCATTACAAATTAAAATAACACACACTATTATTGGTATGTATTATTATATATGTCTATCTGGAGTATATAGTTTTACAACTTGCAGTTTTACTTTTGAAACAAAAAATAATTTAAGTCCTAAACCGATAATAATTTAAGTTTTATTTTGAGGTGAACACCACAACATGAGAAAACTAGACAGAAATGTTTGTTAAATATGCAAGTCTACATCCCAGGACTAGTCCTGTCTTAGAAATTTCTGACTTGTGTTTGCAGTTTGTCTCCTTTGTGTATGACTATATTTTCCCCCAATCGTGTTGGCTTGCTTCATCTCTCGCTGTTTTCATTCTGGACTTCCTTAGGTAGCTAGGGTCACAATCTAATCAGCTATCTCAGAATCTCAGTATTTATCTTCTCACTTGACTAGTACCTTGGTCATGCCAGCCATAACAATTTATAAAATGGGGAATTAAACACTTTCATAAACCACTGCTTCGAGAGGCCCACCTGATAAGTAGAGGTGAAAGAATTTAAACTATAAACAGATGTGTTTTTCTCCTTAATTATTACAAGCAATGATGGACTTCACCACTCATTATTTAGAAGCGCACCTTTCTCTAGTCTTCATTATTCATGAGATGCTTAAAGGTAAATAAATAAAAAAATACTTGTGTAATTGTAACTGCCATTCTTTATTTTTTAAATTTAATTTAATTTTATTATGTTATGTTAGTCACCATACAATACATCATTAGTTTTTGAGGTAGTGATCCATGATTCATTGTTTTCATATAACACTCAGTGTTCCATGCGGTATGTGTCCTCCTTAATATCCATCACTGGGCTAACCCATACCACCACCCCCTTCCTCTCTAAAACCCTCAGTTTGTTTCTTGGAGTCCAGTCTCTCATGGTTCATCTGTCCCTCCAATTCCCCCCCCCCTTCATTTTTCCTTTCCTTTTCTTAATGGTGCTGGGAAAATTGGACAGCTATATACAGAAGAATGAAACTTGACCATTCTCTAACACCATACACAAAGATAAACTAAAAATGGATGAAAGACCTCAATGTGAGACAGGAATCCATCAAAATCTTAGAGGAGAACATAGGCAGTAACCTCTTTGACATTGGCCACAGAAACCATCTCCAAAGGCTAGTGAAACAAAGCAAAAATTAACTTTTGGAACTTCATAAATATAAAAAGCTTCTGCACAGCAAAGGAAGCAGTAAACGAAACAAAAAGGCAACCCACAGAATGGGAGAAGATATTTACAAATGACACTACAGACAAAGCACTGATTTCCAAAATCCATAAAGAACTTCTGAAACTGAACACCCAAAAATACAGATAATCAAGTCAAAAAATGGGCAGAAGACATGAACAGACACTTTCCCAAAGAAGACATACAAATGGCTACCAGACACATGAAAAAATGTTCATTAGTCTTCAGGGAAATTCAAATCAAAACCACTTTGAGATACCACCTTACACCAGTTAGAATGGCAAAACTTGACAAGGCATGAAACAACAAATGTTGGAGAGGTTGTGGAGGAAAGCGAACCCTCTTACATTGTTGGTGGGAATGCAAGTTGGTACAGCCACTTTGGAAAACAGTGTGGAGGTCCCTCAAAAAATTAAAAATAGAGCTACCCTATGACCCAGCAATTGCACTACTGCTTATTGACCCCAAAGACACAGATGTAGTGAAAAGAAGGGCCATATGCACCCCAATGTTCATAGCAGCAATGTCCGCAATGACCAAACTGTGGAAAGAGATGCCCTTCAACAGATGAATGGATCAAGAAGATGTGGTCCATATATACAATGGAATATGACTCAGCCATCAGAAAGGATGAATACCCAACTTTTACATCAACATGGATGGGACTGGAGGAGATTGTGCTAAGTGAAATAAGTCAAGCAGAGAAAGTCAATTATCATATGGTTTCACTTATTTGTGGAACATAGGAATAGCATGGAGAACATACTGTTCAAGTCTTCTTCCCATTTTTGACTGTAACACCATAAGAAGGAGAAACTCAAAATGGATGAAAGACCTCAATGTGAGACAGGAATCCATCAAAATCCTAGAGAAGAACATAGGCAGTAATCTCTTTGACATCACCCACAGCAACTTCTTTCAAGATACATCTCCAAAGCCTAGTGAAACAAAAGCAAAAATGAACTTTTGGGACTTCATCAAGATAAAAAGCTTCTGCACAGCAAAGGAAGCAGTCAATGAAACAAAGAGGCAACCCACAGAATGGGAGAAGATATTTGCAAATGACACTACAATGTGCTGATTTCCAGGATCTATAAAGAACTTCTCAAACTCAACACCCAGTTTTATCTTTTAAACAATATTTTGAATCCACTATTTTTTAATTTCACTGCACAGTTTATGAATGTTTTCTGAAACATGTTAAATAGACACACCTATGTGAACAAGGGGAACTAATAACATAAATTGGTTCCAGTCTGCTGAATAACTTTAATTCTTTTGCTTCTTTGTTTTAGTTTTTATTTTAATTCCAGTTAGTTAACATACAATGTAATATTATTTTCAGGTGTAGAATTTAGTAGTAGAAAAACTTTAATTCTAAGTTGATTTATCAAAAAAAAAATTTCATGGAATGGCTACATTTAGCATTCATGGCGATAAACTCCAAAAGTACAGAAACCATCGTTTTCTTTATTGTATCCTCAGTAGATGGTAGTCAATAAATATTGGATGGATGAAAGGATAGATAGATGGATGTTGAAAGAATGATGTTGCAGAATTAGTCACATTGTATGTGAATTTCTCATCTTTGAAATCCAAGATACAAAGACTGACTGCCAGTAGAACCAAGAAATGTTCTTACTTCAACCACTGAAGTCTAGGGGTATTCGAGGTGCATTCTGAATAATTAGGCAAGTTAGAAGAGAACACATTTAGTTAACACTATGCCCACATTATTAGATATACAGGTAGTCATAATGGACCAGTATCTTTATTCTGGGGAACATTCTTTCAGGATATCATCTCGATATAATTCTGTAAGGACTGTCCTTGTCTATTCTTTTTAATGGGATGTAATTGATATGCTATAAAAATCACCTTTTAAAACTATAATTCAGTGTATTTTTTGTATATTTCCAAGGTTTACAAGCTTTACTGCTAAACTAATCCCAGACTACTCCATTTCTTATCTAAAAAAACTTTATTAATTAGTAGGAACTCCTAAGTCTTTTTTTTTAAGATTTTATTTATTTATTCATGAGAGACAGAGAGAGACAGAGAGAGAGAGAGAGAGAGAGAAGCAGGCTCCCAAGGAGCAGGGAGCCCGATGCGGGACTCGATCCCAGGACCCTGGGATCATGACCTGAGCTGAAGGCAGACGCTCAACCATCTAGCCACCCAGGCACCCCTCCTAAGTCTTTTTTCATCACTTCTTTAACCACTAATTAATTTTGCCTCTCTGTATTTCCTTATTCTGCACTTTCATATAAGTGGAATCACATAATATGGGGCTTTATGTGTCTGGCTTCATTGACTTAGCATAATGTTTTCAAGATTCTTCCACACAGTAACATGACTCAGTATTTCATTTTCTCCATGGCATAGTAATATTCTTTTGTATGGATATAACACATTGATTTCTGCATTCATCACTTCATGGGCATTTGGTTTTTTTTTCCAATTTTGACTATTATGAATAATACTGCTACAAACATTTCTTTACAACTTTTTGTGTGGTTATGTATTTTAATTTCTCTTGGGTATATACCTAGGAATGGAATTGCTGGGTAATATTTATAACTTAATATATTATTATTTGAGGATTTTCCAGGATGTTTTAGAAAGCAGCTGTATCATTTTACATTGCCTTCAATAGTTTATGAGGGTTCTGATTTCTCTACATCCTCACCAAAACTTATTATTTTCTGTAATTTTTATTATAAGCATTTGAATGTTGTGAAGTAGCATCTAACTGTGGTTTTTGTTTCCACCTCTCTAATGATTATCATGATGTTAAGTATTATTTATGTGCATGTATATTTATTTAACATTTGTATATCATCTTTGGAGAAATTTCTATTCAAATCTTTTGCTCATTTTAATTTTCTTTTGTCTTTTTAGTATTGAGTCATAAGTGTTCTTTATCTATTCTAGATACAATTCTTTTATATTTTCTTCTATTGTATGTTGCCATTTACTTTCTTTTTCTGTTTTTTTCAGTTTTATTGAGTTATAATTGACAAATAAAGTTGTGTATATTTAAAGTGCACAATGTAATGATTTTATATGTGTACATAGTGAATTAATTGCCACAATTAAGTTAATTAACACACCCATCACTTCACATAGTACTTTTATTGTGTGTGGTGACAATGTTTAAGATCTACTATCCTAGGACTCCCATGCCCACGGACCAGGAGTCAGTGGGAGAAGAGGTGGCATGTGGAGCTCCCGTCCAGCTCTGTCCTCCCAAACCTGCTTGGTGGCTGGGCTTGAGAAGTTTCTATGGAGCTACCAGTGGGTTGTGGCTCTCCTGGGCGTATGATCAGTGCTGGGGTGTTACAGTGAGCAAGACTATGCTTGGAAGTGACCTTGGGCATCACATGCTTTAAAACTCATTTCACAGATTCAAGTAAGGACCTAAAGACCATCAAGTGTGTCCCTGTATATACATACAATTATTCAACCTTAATAAAAGAAGGAAAGGGAGCCTATGGAGATAGCAATGGAGTAAGAAGACCTAGGCTACCTCATCCCAGGAAAATAACTAAATAACTCTCAAATCATCCTAAATACTCCAGAAATGGACCTGAAGATTGACAAAACAAACTCCACAATTAAAGGGAAAGAAGAGGTCACATTGAAGAAGGAGCAGTAGACATAACTGACTTTTCTAACAGAGAAGAAGGCAGAGACTTAAACAAAATGTGGAGATAGAGGAATTTATCCCAAGTGAAAGAATGACATAAGGCCATGGCCAGATATCTAAAGGAAAACAGATAGAAGTAACATGCCTAATGGAGAATTTAAATCAACAATCATAAGGATACTCACAGGGCTTGAGAAAAGAATGGAAAACATTAACGAGAACCTTAATGCAGACATAAAAGAGTTAAAAAAAATCAATCAGAGATAAAGAGTGCAATAAATGAGATTGGAAAAAAAGCTTGATGCAATGAACAGCAGTCTGGAAGAAGCAGAGGAATGAATTAGTGACTTAGAAGACAAAATATGGAAAGTAATGGAGCCTAACAAAAGAGAGAGAAAAGAATTATACAACATCAGAACACACTTAGGGAAACCAGTGACTCCATTAATGTAATAACATTTGTATTATGGGAATCCCAGGAGAAGAAGAGAGAAAAGGGAGAAGAAAGGGAGAATAAAATTTATTTGAAGAAATAACAAATGAAAACTTCCAAATTTGGAGAAAGAAACAGACATCCAGGTCCAGGATGCACAGAGAACTCCCATCAAAATCAACAAAAGCCAGCCAATACCAAGATATGTTGTAATTAAGTTTGCAAAATATAGTGATAAAAAGAAAAAAAACAACTTAAAAGCAGCAAGACAAAAGAAGTCCTTAATTTATAAGGGAAGACCCACTAGACTAGCTGGATATGTCTCCACAGAAACTTGACAAGTTAGAAGAGAATGGCATGATATATTCAAAGTGCTGAATGGGAAAAATCTTCAGCCAAGAATACTCTATCCAACAAAGCTATCATTCAGAATAGGAGAGATAGCATTTCCCAGACAAACAAAAATTAAGGAGTTCATGACCACTGGATCAGCCCTCCAAGAAATATTAAAGGGGATTTTTTGAGTGCAAAGGAGAGATCAAAAGTGACAAAGACAAAAATGGATCAGAAAAAAAATCCCCAGAAACAATGACAAAACAAAAAATAAATTGGTGATAAAAACATATCTTTAAATACTTACTTTGATAACAAATGGGCTAAATGTTCCAATCAAAAGACATAGGATGTCAGAATGGATAAAAAATAAAAATTAAAAAATTAAAATACTCACCTATATGCTGCCTGTAAGTGACTCATTTTGGAGCTAAAGAAATCTGCAGATTTAAAGTGAAGTGATGGAGAAATATTTATCATACAAATGGATGTCAAAAGAAAACCAGAGTAGCAATACATATAGTGAACAAACTAGACTTTAAAACAAAGACTGTAACAAGAGACAAAGAAGTGGCCTATATCATAAGGTGGGGATAATCCAACAAGAAGACCCCAAAATTGTAAATATGCATCCAACATGGGTCCACACAAATATATAAAACAATAACAAACATAAAGGAACTGACTGATAAAAATACAGTAAGAAAAGGGGACTTTAACACCCCACTTGCATCAACGGACAGATCATCTAAACAGAAAATCAACAAAGAAACAATGGCTGTGAATGATATATTCGACCAGATGGTCTTAACAGATATATTCAGAACATGGTATCCTAAAACAGCAGAATACTCATTCTTTACAAGGGCACATGAAACATTTTCCAATATAGATCACATATTATTTCATAAAGCAGACCTCAATGAATACAAAATGATTGAAGTCATACCATGCAACTTTTCTGACCAAAATATAAGGAAACTAGAACTCAACCACAAGAAAAAATGTGGAAAGACCACAAATACATGGAGGTTAAACAACATGCTACTGAGCAATGAATGGGTCAACCAGGAAATTAAAGAAAAAATTAAAAAAAATACATGGAAACAAATGAAAATACAAAGGTCCAATACATTTGGGATGCATTAAAAGCACTCTTAAGAGGGAAGTATATATCAACACAGGCTTACCTCAAGAAGTAGGAAAAATCTAAAATAAACATTCTAACCTTACACCAAAAGGAGCTAGAGAAAGAACAATGAACAAAGCCTAAAGCCAGCAGAAGGAAGGAAATAATAAATATTAGAGCAGAAGTAAAGGAAATAACTAAAAAAAAATTAGAATAGATCAATGAAACCAGAAAATGGTTCTTTGAAATTAAAAATTGATAAAACTACAGCCAGACTTTCAAAAAGAAAAGGAAAAGGACCCAAATAAAAATCACAAAAGGGAGAGGAGAAATAACAACTAACACCCTGGAAATACAAACAGTCATAGGAGAATATTATCAAAACTATATGCCAACAGGGCGCCTGGGTGGCTCAGTTGGTTAAGCGACTGCCTTTGGCTCAGGTCATGATCCTGGAGTCCCTGGATCAAGTCCGGCATCAGGCTCCCTGCTCGGCAGGGAGTCTGCTTCGCCCTCTGACCCTCCCCCCGCTCATGTGCTTTCTCTCTCTCTTTCTCTCTCTCAAATAAATAAATAAAATCTTTAAAAAAATTATATGCCAACAAATTGGACAAACTGGAAGAAATGAATATATTTCTAGAAACCTATAAACTACCAAAAGTGAAACAGGAAGAAACAGAAAATTAATAGACCAATAACCAGCAAAGAAATTATATCAGTACTCAAAATACTCCTAAAAAACAGAAGTCCAAAACCAGATGGTTTCACAGAGAATTTTACCAAACATTTAAGAAGAATTCATACTTATTCTGCTGAAAATATTCCAAAAAATACAAAAGGAAGGAAACTTCCAAATTCATTCTATCAGGCTAGAATTACCCTGATTCCAAAACAAGATAAAGACTGCACTAAAAATGAGAACTACAAGCCTATATCCCCGATGAACACATAAAACAGTAGCAAAGCAAATCCAACAATACATTAAAAAATTATTCACCACAATCAAGTGCGATTTATTCCTGGGTTGCCAGGGGGGTTCATACATTCACAAATCAGTCAAAGTAATACACCACATTAATAAAAGAAAGGATAAGAAACATACGATCATTTCAATAGAGGCAGAAAAAATATTTGACGAAATAAAACATCCTTTCATGATAAAACCCCTCAACAATTAGGTCTAGAGGGAACATACCTTACAAAATAAAGGTCATATATGATTCCTGAGATTAAGAATTCCTCATATCAGTGAGGTCATATGATACATGTCTTTCTCTGATTGACTTATTTCACTCAGCATAACACCCTCCAGTTCCATCCACGTCGTTGCAAATGGCAAGATCTCATTCCTTTTGATGGCTGCATAATATTCCATTCTGTATATATACTACATCTTCTTTATCCATTCATCTGTCAATGGACATCTTGGCTCTTTCCACAGTTTGGCTATTGTGGACGTTGCTGCTATAAACATTGGGGTGCACGTACCCCTTCGGATCCCTACATTTGTATCTTTGTGGTAAATACCCAGTAGTGCAATTGCTGGATCTATGGTAGTTCTATTTTCAACTGTTTGAGGAAACTCCATACTGTTTTCCAGAGTGTTTGCACCAACTTGCTTTCCCACCAACAGTGTAGGAGGGTTCGCCTTTCTCCACATCCCCGCCAACATCTGTTGTTTCCTGACTTGTTAATTTTAGCCATTCTGACTGGTGTGAGGTGGTATCTCATTGAGGTTTTGATTTGGATTTCCCTGATGCCGAGCGATGTTGAGCACTTTTTCATGTGTCTGTTGGCCAGTTGGATGTCTTCTTTGGAAAAATGTCTGTTCATGTCTTCTGCCCATTTCTTGATTGGATTATTTGTTCTTTGGGTGTTGAGTTTGATAAGTTCTTTATAGATTTTGGATACTAGCCCTTTATCTGATATGTCATTTGCAAACATTTTCTCCCATTCTGTCGGCTGTCTTTTGGTTTTGTGGACTGTTTCTTTTGCTGTGCAAAAGCTTTTTATCTTGATGAAATCCCAATAGTTCATTTTTGCCCTCGCTTCCCTTGCCTTTGGTGATGTTTCTAGGAAGAAGTTGCTGCAGCTGAGGTCAAAGAGGTTGCTACCTGTGTTCTCCTTTAGGATTTTGATGGACTCCTGTCTCACGTTTAGGTCTTTCAACCATTTGGAATCTATTTTTGTGTGTGGTGTAAGGAAATGGTCCAGTTTCATTCTTCTGCATGTGACTGTCTAATTTTCCCAACACCATTTGCTGAAGAGACTGTCTTTTTTCCACTGGACATTCTTTCTTGCTTTGTCAAATATTAGTTGACCATAGAGTTGAGAGTCCATTTCTGGGCTCTCTATTCTGCTCCATTGATCTATGTGTCTGTTTTTGTGCCAGTACCATACTGTCTTGATGATTACTGCTTTGTAATAGAGCTTGAAGTCCGGAATTGTGATGCTGCCAGCTTTGCTTTTATTTTTCAGCATGCCTCTGGCTATTCAGGGTCTTTTCTGGTTCCATACAAATTTTAGGATTATTTGTTCCATTTCTTTGAAAAAAGTGGATGGTATTTTGATAGGGATTGCATTAAATGTGTAGATTGCTCTAGGTCGCATTGACATCTTCATAATATTTGTTCTTCCAATCCATGAGCATGGAACGTTTTCCCATTTGTTTGTGTTGTTAGTTCTATTTTTTATTTTTTGAGATACCTCTTCGATTATTTTTTTCACAGTATTCTCATAATTGTTTGTATTTCTGTGGTGTTGGTTTTTATTTATCTTCTGTCATTTGTGATGTTATTTATTTGGGTCTCTTTCTCTTTGACATTTTCTAGAATTGATCCTATAGTAGGATATAAAACAAGTATTAGCAAATTTAAGAGAATTGAAATATTAAGTACAGTCTCTTAAAGTTTTTATTTAAATTCCATTTCGTGTAGTAATATTTTCTGGTATTGAATTCAGCAATTCAACACTTACATACAACACCTAGTGCTCACAAAACAAGTGCCATCCTTAATCCACAGTAGCTATTTAACCCATACCCCACCCACATCCCTTCTGGTAATCATCAGTTTGTTTTCCATAGTTAATTAAGAGCCTGTGTCTTGGATTTCCTCTCTTTTTTCCCCCATGATCATTTATTATGTTTATTAAATTCCACATATGAGTGAAATCATATGGTATTTGTCTTTCTCTGATGACTTATTTCACTTAACATAATACTCTCTAGGTCCATCCATGTCATTGCAAATGACAAGATTTCATTCTTTTTGATGGCTAATATTCCATTGTATATATATATACCATATCTCCTTTATCCATTCATCAGTTGATGGATATTTGGGCTCTTTCCATCTTGTATAATGCTTCTATAAATATTGGGATGTATGTATTCCTTTGAATTGGTATTTTTGTATACTTTGGTAAATACCTAGTAGTGCAATTGCTGAATCATAGGGTAGTTCTATTTTTATCTTTTTGAGGAAACATCATACTGTTTTCCAGAGTGGCTGCACCAGTTTGCATTCCCACCAGCAGTGAAAGAGAGTTCCCCTTTCTCTGCATTCTCATCAACACCTGTTGTTTCCTGCACCATTAATTTTATCCATTCTGACTGCTGTGAAGTAAATATCTTATTGTAGATTTGATTTGTATTTCTCTGATAATGAGTGATGTTGAGCATCTTTTCATGTGTCTCTTCGCCATGTGTATGTCTTCTTTGGAAAAATGTCTATTCATGTCTTCAGACTATTTTTTAAAATTTAAAATCAATAAGCAACTTATAGTATAGCATTAGTTTCAAATGTAGAGTTCAGCAATTCATCAGTTGCATATAACACCCAGTGGCCATCACATCACGTGCTGTCCTTATGCCCATCACCCAGGTACCCCATCTCCCCACCTACCTCCCCTCCAACAACCTTCAGTTTGTTTCCTATAGTTAAGAGTCTCTCATGGTTTGTCTCCCTTTCTGATTTCTTCCCTCCCTTCCGCTATGGTCCTCTGTGCTGTTTCCTTTATTCCACATATGAGTGAAACCATAAGATAATTGTCATTCTCAGATTGACTTATTTTGCTGAGCATAATACCCTCCAGTTCCATCCAAGTCAATGTAAATGGTAAGATTTCATCCTTTCTGATGGCTGAGTAATATTCTACTGTATATATATGCCACATCTTCTTTAACCATTCATCTGTCAATGGGCATCTGGGCTCTTTCCATAGTTTTGCAATTGTGGATATTGCAGCTATTAGCATTGGGATGAAGATGCCCCTTCGGGTCACTACATTTGTATCTTTGGGGTAAATACCTAGTAGTGCAATTGCTGCATCCTAGGATAGCTCTATTTTCAACTTTTTGAGGAACCTCCATACTGTTTTCCAGAGTGGCTGTACCAGCTTGCATTCCCAAAAGCAGTGTAAGAGGATTCCCCTTTTTCCACATCCTCAACACCATTTGTTGTTTCTGACTTGTTAATTTTAGCCATTCTGACTGATGTGAGGTGGTATCTCATTGTGATTTCGATTTGTATTTCCCTGATGCCAAGTGATGTGGAGCATTTTTTGATGTGTCTGTTGGCCATTTGTATCTGTTATTTGGAGAAATATCTGTTCATTTCTTTGGCCCATTTCTGACTGGAGTTTTTCTTTTTTGGGTGTTCTTTATAGATTTTGTTCTTTATAGATCTTGGATACTAGCCCTTTATCTGATATGTCATTTGCAAATATCTTCTCCCATTCTGTAAGATGCCTTTTAGTTTTGTTGACTGTTTGCTTTGCTGCGCCAAAAGGCTTTTACCTTGATGAAGTCCCAATAGTTCATTTTTGCTTTCGGTTCCCTTGCCATTGAAGACTTGTCTACCAAGAAGTTGCTGTGCCAGAGGTTGAAGAGGTTGTTCTTCACGGCCAGTCATCTCTGTGGCTCCTTCTTTCCTCTCCAGCTGAGCATTGGTCCTGGGGAATCGCTGACACTGGGAAGTGAACTCATGCAGGAGAGGCCGCTCAGCCCCAGCACAGGCAGCTATGGGCAGACGGCTCCTTGTGGGGTGCTTTAGAATGTCGCTGTATTTTTAAATTATCTTAGGAATAAAATAATCATCCATATCTATCCCCCCACCCCACCTAAGGCCCCAAGATGGCCACCTCTGTGTTGCGTGGGCCCCTTTAGCCCGGGTCACATGCTGATGGGGATGACGAAGCGACAATCACTGTGTCCTTCCACCTCTGTCTCAGTTTTCCAGGATTAGAGCCAAGGCTTGTCTCCCCCACAGATCACACCACCCCCAGCCATGCTGGAAGCTCTGCCATTCCATGATGCCCCATGACACCCCACCCTGACCCCAGTGCTAGTGCTCACAGCCAGCGCTGCAGGTGGCGACCCTGAGGACAAGGTTTTTGTTCCTTCACTTCCTGCTGCCATGCAGCAGGTGACACACCCCAGGCCCCAGCCACCCTGCCAGCCCCTGCACACAGGGCCAGAGTCCCCTATGCAGGCATGACAGGGACTCGGGGCCAGGCCAGAGGATGGGAAAACCAGGAGCCCACCGATGGCTCAGGATACACTGGTTGTTTATTCATTTTGCAACTGCCCGCCTCTCTTTCTGCCCCAAATGATATGTGTGTGTGTGGTTTCGAGACACCAAGAACAGTCTCACCCATGATGCCTTTCCCTTTGCTTCAGTCAAGGTGAGGGAGCCTGGGGAGTGTGGCTCGTGAGTGTGGCGGGAGGTCTAGCTGGGAGCAGAGGAAGCAGGGCTGAGGGGACCGACCTGGGTTCCAGGTGCCTCTGCACTTGTCTCCCACCCGTCAGGGGTGTCACTTGGGGTGCAGAGAGCCGCTCCTGGCCCCAGTTGTTTACTACAGGCCTGACTTGAGGGTGGGTTCCACGAGTGTACACGTGCGTTTCCTACCATCCCCTTCTCCTCTCCTTGGTTTTCAGAAATCTCCCCAGGAGAGGCAGAGTTGGGGAGGGGCCAGGAGCAGCAGGCAACGGTCTCGCCTCCCGGTCTTTATCAGCAAGTGGGGTGAGGGGCCTGTGGGCACTCCGATTCTCCTCGGCTGCTGAGTCACAGTTTGTTCCTGTCCTCTGCCTTGTAGTCAGGCAGCTATAGGCTTAGCAAACGGTTATTTCCTTGTTCTTCCCGAGACGCTGAAAGGATGGAAGGGGCAGGGAGCCTGGGCACCAGCTGCTCTGCAGATCAAGACAGGATGAGCCCAGGTGCTGTGGGGCCCAGACAGGGCCGCTCCCTGCAGCCCACACAGCTGCCCTGATTGTAACTCCCATCTTGAGATCTAAGCTCTGTAGCTGAAGGGTCAGGTCTGGTGGAATTTCAGCCCTTGTACCAACCACTGGTTCCCTCTAGCCCATCAGCTCCCTGCTTCCTTCCCCCTGCCCCACGAGAACCAGTCCTGGCCTCAGACATAACAGCCAGCAGAGGTAAAGGCTGCGACCCCAGGGAGACACATAGAGAGACACAGAGTGAGGACACTGAGAGCTGCTCCCATGGCCGTTGCTTTTCAGTGTCTGGGGCACCCTCTGCAGCACAAGGCAAGACTATGGTCTGGGGAAACTAGCCGCTCCAGGTCACCTGCACAGGTGCTCGAAGCCGCCCTGCCTGGGCCATGCTGCTGCAGCCGGCCCTGCAAGCTGTCTTCGCAGGAGGAGGTGCGCTGGCCTACCGTGTCTGTCAGCTGCAGAGCACATCCTCTGAGAACGTCTGCGCATCCAGGGAACTTGGGGTGACCAGGCAGCTAGAGTGCCACTGGCTGGGAAGTCCTTCACTCTGCTCTCTGTAGCCGAATCCACTTGCCAGGCTGCTGACTGGCAGCTCTTTTGAGGAGGTCTGAATCCGCAGTCTGTGATGGAGGAGAAGGCACCCTTTCTCACACGGAGTTTTGTTAACTGTGAGCAGGGTCCGTGCGCTGTCAGTTTGAAGTACCTCTGGCTGACATGTGTGCATACGCACACACTTTTGCACACACACCTGGGCACTCACACGTGTGCACATGTTCTAAGGTAGAACCACAGTTGCCCCCCCCCTCCTGCTCACCGCCCCCCCGCCCCTGCCCTGGAGTAGCCACCGGAGCAGCCTCAGCAGCTGGCCGCACCAACCCTGTGCCGTTCAGGCCACCGAGCTGCCAGAGCTGATGGTGCCTTCTCCTCACTTGGAGGCTTCCCTGGATCGGCCACAGTGGACTTCGAGATGACATTGACAAGGGCTTGGGCACTTGGGAGTTCCGATGGTATGTTTGGTTGGGCTCCGAGATGTGCCACAGCCCCTTCTAATTTCCCACCTAGAGAGAGACTTCATGTTTGGACCAAAAACCCTGGTAACTGAGTTTCCACATCTGTCAGGTCCATTTTTGGCGAGGTCAACCACTTCAGTCTGGACTGTGGCACGCTGTGGCCTTGGCTGCCCTCACCTGCCACCCTCTCCTGCTTCTTTCTACTTGAGTGTTCTTCTAACCCTTTGGGATTGTTTGACTTTGCTAACTGCTCTGGCCAGCTAAGCCCCACATGAAACCCATGATTGCTGTGTCCTCGGAGGTCTGGCCCGAAAGGCCTCAGTCAGTCTCAACTGCAGTAAGCAGGACAGGAGTGACTTCTCTCTTCCCTGGGACTGCCCTGGGGGTGGGACGGGAGCCTGGCCCCTCTCCTCCACTGGTGGCATTTGTTCTTACGCCTGTGGTGCTCTTTGGGGCCGGCAGAGAGTTAGGGCTGTGACTTTGCATATCTGTCTCATCCACACTGTCCCCTCCCATACAAAAGATCATCAGCCAGCAGGCACTCAGATGTTACAGGACAAGTCAGGCAGCTGTATAAGGCTCTGGGAAGAAATCTGAAGGAAAGCCATTGAGAGGAATCTCCCTGGGGTCCAAGGCTTCGTGGTTGCCCCTCCTAGAGCCCCTTATCCCAAAGATGGGGACTCAAATCCTGCCGGCTTGGGACCTTGATCATTCCCTCTGCTTGGTTGTCTCCCTGTGGGGCTCCTGCAGCTTTCAAGGAGACTCCTCTACAAACTGCGCTCACACCAGCCTCGGTTAGGGATGGAAGACAACCCAGACGACACCTCCTAGAGGGAGGTTATAGCCACTACCACCTCACAGACCCCCAGACAAATTGGACGGCCCAGGTCTGCAGGCCAGACACTGGGAGGGGCATTTTGGTTTCATTATAGCAGAGAAGTCGTTCCAGATCGAGATTGGTTTTTCCACCTAAACTTTTGAAAAATAATCTTTTTCAGAAATTAATCCAAAGTTTCTTAAAGCATCTGTCTCCATCTGAAAAATCCATATATAAGCTTAAGAGTCACCAGAACACCCACACACAGCTGCCCTTGGATACACAACTGTAGAACTGGGTTAGCAAACATAAAACCTGGAAAGATCCACACATGTCATTTTTCTCTTGTAATTTCTGCATGTGGGTACCTCGTGAAGAGATGGAGCTCTCGGACACAGATAGCACACATGACCGTGACCTGTGATTTATGGGGTCAGGTTTAGAGCACGGCAAGCTTTTGTCCTAGCCTGTGCCTGGCAGGCCTATGCAAGAGCAGGCGGCTTCTCTGCAGGAAGGCAGACGAGGCCATGGGTCTGGGGGCACCAGAACCACCACAAAGAGGGGCTGAGGGGCTAAGAACGAGAAGTCCCTTCAGGTCTCAAGGACTCACAGTTCATTGTTTCATGAAGAACCATTCCAGAAGCTCATACTCTGCGTGTAAGCTCCAGAGAGGAAAAACCAAACTGGACAGGAGATGGGTTTCTGCTCTTCCAGAAAGAGCCCACTTGAGCTTCTCAGAGAAATGACAGGGTCACTGTCTCTGAAACCTAGAGAAAAGCCAGAGGACCACATTCCATGGATGGGGCCTAGGGAAGGCAAGAGCCTGGATGCTACCTGGTTTGGTTGTTTCAGCTGCTTGGTGATTTGTCGGGGTCGGTGCCATGGGACTGTCGATCGTCAAAAGTGAATCCAGACTTTTGCAACTCGGCAGCCCCAGAGAGCCAAGAACACATCGTCCAGCCTGGTGCATGTGAAAAGCGACATCAGCCTTGGGTCTTTGGTTAATTGTTAACATTCATCAACCAGGAGCAGCTCAGAAGCAGGCAGGTTGAGGACCACGGAAGAGCCGTGATGGCCCAGGCAAAGTGGCTTTGAGCCCAGTGCTTCTGGAGCTGCTGTCCAGCCTGTGTGTGCTGTGCACTGGAGCGGGAGCTGATGGCGGTCCTGTTCCTTCAGAAACCCCAGCTGATCTAGAATCTAGAATGAGCAGGACGTGGAAGGGCAGCTTCCTCAGTGCAGGGGTTCACAGGGCCTGATGTCATAGGGAGGCTCTGCATCGACATCCCGCAAGAGAGAATGGGGACCACCTGGCCACAGGCCTGTAGTTCTCATCGGTGCCAGGGGGACTGGCCCCTCCTTCTCAGAGTTCCAGAACCATAGCTCCCCTGAGTTTGCCTCAGGTTAGGGGTGACGGGCCCCCAGGGGTCAGCCCCACATGACAGGTCCTCAGAGGGCAGTCTGGACTGGCTGCTGGGTCTGGAGGGCTGACTGCGGTGTTACAGAGATCCAGACTCTAAAATGTGTTTGTCTGTTTCCACTGTCTACTGGACCTGGATGTTCTTGGGTCTTAGAACCACACATTTCAGTTATCCTAACCCATCTCTGCCTCACGTATCTACATTGTAAGGAAGAAATCCCCTCTTTGTCCAGGTCTCAGATTGGGTGGTGCATCCAGAGCCTGTACCCAGGATAAAATCAGGCAAGTTTAGGAGTCTGTATCTTGGGGGAGTGCCCACCGCGCCCCACCGTGGGTATGGAAGTCAGCCATTCCAGGAACATGGAATGTGGTCGTGTGTGCTCAGGGGTACTGTAGTTTGCTGGGCTGACATGAATCTTCAGCTTTTTAAAAACCTCCATGTAGCCGTACACAGAGCCTGCACCAGCCAGCCTGCAGCACACACCCCCAGGGGCAGAAAGCAGGGTCCCAGCATCCTGAAAGTGTGAGCCTGGACAGGGAGTGAGCCAGTGGGCGGCCCTTTGCAGCAGGAGCCTAGAGCAGCCTGCTCTCTCCCAGAAACCCAGAAAATCAAGCTTCCCTAGGTGGACACTGACAGGAGAAGTGGGGGTGCACAGAGAAAAGAGGGGGCACCCTGCAGCTGTAGTGACATACAGGAATAAAGTCCACCTTTTTCAAGGGCAAAATGTTCAAATCTTAAGAGTGTTACTTAAAACACAGCCATAACCTTTGTTCCTTCGGCTCGTCCCATCTGGGATAATGTGAAACCCTTTTATCATTAACTCATGAAAAATCAGATAACCTCTCCTCCCATCATGTCTGGAATTCAAGACGTGGGGCTGGATGGAAAGTGTTGGTGAGAATGCCAATGGCCACTCTCTGTTTCTGGGCAGCAGGACGAGGCTGGGGGCCCAGACCCGTGGGAAAAGAGAGGGATGCTGGGCAAGAGCAGGAGACCTTCTCTGGAGGTGGGTTGGGGTGTAGAGCAGAGACCTGCATTGGTTCCTGCAATCCTACGTTGCTCTGAGAGATTATCTTCTAGACAGGAGCCTCGCTGTCAGGTGAGGGGTGCCTGCAAATAGTCAAACACAGCTGAGTGGATAAGTTCCAAGGCCCTTAAGCCATGTTTTGGCTCTTTTGGGGGTTTGTTTTCAACCGACACCTACCACAGAGGTTGCTCTGAATGAGCGAGCTAACCCACCAGCTGCGTCCTGGAGGCACAAGTCTCTCACACCTCCCCTTATAGCCCCACAGCCCTGGCGCAGCCTCTTGGTCTGGGCTGTGCCTCTGCCCACACAGGGGAGGTGTCCCATTATCTTGGGCTCTCCCCTGCTTCCCCTGGGCTGTGCCGTGGCTTCTCGAGGACAGAGGTGTGCCACACCTGGGGTCCAGGGCCCCACTGGGCCAGCACTCTGCAGGTATCTCGGCAGCAAAAGGCTCTGGCCATTCACTGGCCATCATGCACATCTCAGAGGCCAATTTCAAGGACACTTTGTCCATTTAGAAGAGAGCAAACAACTGAGCTGTCACATGAGTTCTTTTATATGTCCATGGTGTCTGTCAGAAGTGGCATGGCCCCACAAAAAGAACCAGGCTGTAATACAAGGTGGGCTTCATTTGGGGTCCTGACTCCACCTCATTTCCCTTGTTTGCTTTTGTGAAAGTTACCAAACCAATCTGAGTTTAGGTCCTCGACTGCAACAGGGATAGTGGAAAGATGTGCCCTGCAGGCTGGCCAAGGGTCCCTGAGCCCCGAGAGGATGACCTCTGCCTGCTGGTTGAGGGTCCCTGGACACCCATGTAGGAAGCATCCCCTGCAGAAGACTCTGGGGCTTGTAGCTATCCCATCCGTACCCTCTGTGGCCCTCCTTTGGGACAGGACTGCCACGTGCTTGTGTTTTGGATCAGGAAACCAGCGTTGAGGAGGGGCAGTGGCTTTCCTGGCAATGGGGGCTCCATGTCCAGAGCTGTCCCTCTGTGCTGTGTGTCTTAGGGTCACAGGGTGAGAGAATATGGCTTTCACCACATTTCCGGCACTTGCACTTCCTATCTGGGGTCAGATTTGTCTCGCATGCAAGGCTTCTGCCCCCCCGACCTGGTGCACAGGACTCAGGAAAACCCAGCCGTTTGCAGTCCACTGACGGCAACACTTGCTACTTTCAACCAGAACTTGCTTGGCATCACAGAGTCTAGAGTTTACAAGGAAGCAGAACTCACGAGATCCACTCCCTCGGCTCATGGTGGGAGCAGACACACTTCCAGAGCCGCTGCACCAGATGGAGATACCAGGGCCTGGGGTATCAGCACCCAGCTCTCTGCACCTGAGAGGGTCTTCAGAGAGGTGATTAAATCAGAACAAGAGCATCAGAGTGGGCCCTGACCCGGGTGGGCTCCCTCTGGCTCCAAAGCACCTTGTTGAATCCACCAGGAAGAAAACACCTCAGGAAGGAAGCTGCCCTCTGCCCCTTCACTTGAACTGGGTTGGCAGTCCAGAATAAAACCGAGCAAGCCCGCTTTGCTCACCCCCGGGGCAGAGTAGCTGCGACTCTTGCCTCAGGTCCTTGGGTCACCCGCCCTACCCTGTACCCTCTCCGCTAGTCCCCGTGACCCCATACTGTGGTGCTGAGACATTGGCACCACGTTCCAAATTCCATCTGGTCTACATGCTCACTGACTTCATGGCTTCTAAGTGCCCGGCAGGGCTGACGCCAAGAACCAGGGTGACGGCCAAGGACGTCTGAACACACAGGTGGTGTGCTCTCCACTGCGACGGCCACCCCGCACGTCCATGCCTCAGGGGCCTGTGCACTCTGCGGCTGTGCAAGATGATACGCACGACCCTCCAGGAGAGAGCCTTGTCAGAAGCCTCTTCGAGCACTGTCACCAGGACAGGCTTGGAACACCACTGTCAGGTGGGTGCAGAGGTGGCCTGGCACCAACCTGCCGTTCTCCTCTCACTCCTCCCCCAAGGCCATGGCTGACGTCAAGGGCCTATGGTCCGACCACAGTGCTTTCAGGCTTGGGAATTCACGTATTCTTTAAAAACCCTCACAGAGTCTATACAAAGCAAATGACTTTTAGTTTTACAGATTTTACAAAGAATGCTTCTTGAAGCTGGAGCTGTTGCAGGAGAACGTGTAGGTTTGCCTGAGGCCAGTTGGACACAGACAGATACCCCTGTGTGACCAACTAGTGCCTGTCCATCTTCGTCATTCTCTAAGGTCACACCTGACCTTCCAGCCCCATTTAGACTTGGGTCTTCAGGGTCTTGAACAAGCTTCCCTTTGAGTCCTGTCTGTTCCCCATTGTAGAAGGTTGTCCAACCCCCACCATGCGAGGCTGTGTGCTGCCCGCCTGTATGGGCCATCCCTGCCCCATGATGCCAGGTCATCCATCTTTCATCATGTGTGCTTGCTTCTCCACTGCGTGAGGGCTTCCGGTCTCCATTATGTGAGGGGCTCCAGACAGAAGGCTCACAGAAGGATGGGGGTCCATTTCCCTCCCTGGGACACTGGAAGCCTCCTGGGCGTCCCAGTGGGTGCTGGCCCAGGGCCACTCTCGGGGCCTCTGAACTGGTTCCTGAAGGATTGCAGCCAGTTTTAAGTGATGCATGTGGACCGCCCCCGAATGCTGCTTTGGGGTTTTGGCTCCAGAGGTGACGTGCTGAGGGGCACATGACTAATATGAGCTGCCAAAGGGCCCAGGTCTGAAGTCGTGCTCTCCATCCTCAATGTTACCAAATACATCAAGTCCAGTAAAAATGGGGTCTGAAACAGTGGGGTTTCAGACACTCCTTCCCCTGGGAAGGGGGCCCTTGGCACCCACCTGCCTCCCTTCCTTCTGGATCAGAGAGCTTCCTGCACAGCCGCCCCCTCACATCGTGAACACCCAGCCCCCCCGCCCCCCCCCCCCCCCCCCCCCCCCCCCACTCATCTGCCTTTCCCCACCGCTGGCAATGCCTGGACCCTTGATGCTCCCCCTGGCCTGGGATGTCATGTCCTGGCACAGAATGGCCAGTAGGGACCAGCCCTGGGGGCCCTGCCTCTGCATCCAGACAGGTGACTTTTTGATCAAGAATAGCAAACACTCGAGCTGGATAGAGGCTTCGTGCTAGTTCTTTTCCTTTTATCTTTTCTTTTTTTCTTTTCTCTTTTCTTCTTCTTTCTTTCTATCTCTCTCTCTCTCTTTTGGAATTATTATTGAGGTAAAATTCACATAACATAAAATTAACCATTGCAAAGTGTTCAATTCAGTGGCATTTAGTGTAGTCATAATATGCGCCCCCCCCCCATCCATCTAGTTCCAGAACATTCTCATCCGCCAGAAGGAAATCCGGTGCCCGCAAATTCAGTGTCTCCCTGTAGAAAGTGACGCTTGGAAGACTTCCACAGCTGAGTCGAGCTGTCTGTGCATAGAAGTCTGTCCAGGGTCTGGGCCCCGCTCCCGCCCCCAGTGCTGCTTAGGGGGGTACTTTGTGGGTAGCCCGGGGTTCAGACCAAGAGCAGGTTTCTTGAGGAAATCTTATATTTTTATGTATTTCCCTCTTAGAACCACCTTTGCTGCATCCCAATGATTTTGAATAGTTATGTTTTCATTTCCATTTGTTTCTGTGATTTTTAAAAAAATCTTTAATTTCCTGATTGACCCATTCCATTCTTTTTTTTTTTAAAGATTTTATTTATTTATTTGACAGAGAGAGACAGCGAGAGCAGGAACACAAGCAGGGGGAGTGGGAGAGGGAGAAGCAGGCTTCCCGCCGAGGAGGGAGCCCGATGCAGGACTCGATCCCAGGACCCTGGGATCATGACCTGCGCCAAACGCAGACGCTTAACAACTGAGCCACCCAGGCTCCCGACCCATTCCATTCTTTAGTAGGATACTCTTTAATCTCCAACTGTCTGAGTTCCTTCCAAATTTCTTCTTCTGATTGAGTTCAAGTTTCAAAGCTCTGTGGTCTGAAAATATGCGGGGAATAATTTCAATCTTTTGGTACTGCCTGATAGCTTTTTTGTGACCCAGTATCTGATCTATTTTGGAGAATGTTCCATGTGCCCTGGAGAAGAATATGTATTCTGTTGCTTTAGGATGGAATGCTCTGTATATATCTGTGAAGTCCATCTGGTACAGGGTGTCATTCAAATCCTTTGTTTCTTCTTGATCTTCTGCTTAGATGATCTGTCCATTGCTGTGAGTGGGGTGTTGAAGTACCATACTATTATATTATCATCAATGTGTTTCTTTAATTTGGTTGTTAATTGGTTTATATAATTGCCGGCTCTCAAGTTAGGAGCATAACTATTTATAATTATTAGATATTTTTGTTGGATAGACAATTTATATATGACATAGGGTCCCTCTTCATCTCTTATTACAGTCTTGGTTTAAAATCTAATTTTTCTGACATAAAGATTTCTATCTCAGCTTTCTTTTGATGTCCATTAGAATGATAAATGGTTTTTCACATCCTGCCTTTCAATCTGGAGGTGTGGTTGGGTATAAAATTATTCTCTTGTAGACAGTATATTGCTGGGTCTTGCTTTTTTATCCAATCTGATGCCCTGTGTCTTCTGATTGGAGCATTTATCCATTTACATTCAGAGTAACTATTTAACCATATGAATTTAGTGCCATTGTATTTACCTGTAAAGTCACTGTTTCTGTATATTGTCCTTGTTCCTTTCTGGTTTATGTTACTTTTGGGCTCTCTCTTCACTTAAAGGATCCCTTTTAGTATCTTTTGCAGGACTAGTTTAGTGATCAACAATTCTTTTAATTTCTGTTTCTCCTGAAAGCTCTTTATCTCTCCTTCTATTCTGAATGACAGCCTTGCTAGATCAGGTATTCTTGTCTGCATGTTTTTCTTATTTAGCACCATGAAAATATCATGCCAGTCCTTTCTGGCCTGCCAGGTATCTGTGGATAGGTCTGCTGCCAGCCTTATGTTTCTACCTGTGTGGTTTAAGGACCTCTTGTCCTGAGCTTCTTTCAGGATTTTCTCTTTGTCTCTGAAATTTGCATCTTCACCACTATCTGGTATAGAGTATTGATCTATTTTTATTAGTTTTGAGGTAGGTTCTCCGTGCCTCCTTGGCTTAAATGTCTGTTTTCTTCCCCAGATTAGGGAAGTTCTCAGCTATAATTTGCTCAAATATAACTTCTGCTCCCCTCTCTCTCTCTTTCCTCTACCTCTGGGACCCCAATTATTCTAATATTGTTTCACTTTATGGTATTGTTGCTCTCTCAAATTCTTCCCTCATGATCCAGTAATTGTTTATTTCTTTTTTCTCAGTTTCTTTATTCTCCATAATTTTATCTTCTATATCACTGATTCTTTCTTCTGCCTCATTTATCCTAGCAGTAAAAGCCACCATTTTTTATTGAATCTTATTAATAGGCTTTTTTATTTCAACCTGATTAGATTTTAGTTGTTTTATTTCTCCAGAAAGGGATTCTCTAGTGTCATGCTTTTTTCAAGCCCAGCTAGTTTTTTATAATCATTATTCTGAATTCTAGATCTGACATTTTACTAATACCCATATTTATTAAGTCTCTGAGAGTACTGCCTCTTATTCTTTTTTTCTGAGAATTTTTCCATCTTGTCATTTTGTCCAGAGAGGAATAGATAAATAAGAGAACAAAATATGAATATATATCAACAATGACCACAGTGATATATACACTAGACAAATCAGAAGAGATCAGAAACCAACAAAGAAAAGAAAAAGGAAAAAATTATATGGCTATAATCGAACAGGTGGACAGAACACGGTGATATACCAGAGCCTGAGTGTATTTTGGTCTGTTTGTTAAAAGACATTAGGTCCCAAAATTGTAAAGAAAGAAAAACTTATCTATCTCTCTATATGTATATATAGATAGATATATATAATATATACACATACACACAAAACAATTATATATGTATATATACAAAATATATATATATACAAAAACAATTATATATATGCAAAATAAAAATTGAATACGATGAAAGGAAGCCAAAAATGAAGAATGTGTATATAAAATGTAAATGTAAAAATGAAAATTAAAAAAGTCATAAAAAATGCTGATAAAATAAGAAACTACTTGAAAAAAAAACAAAGTAAAAGTATATTTTAAACTGAAAGACTAAAATATCATGAGAAAAAACTTCAAATTCTATATACTATATTCCTCTAACACAGGAGTTTTTCAGTTCTGTGTGATCTGTAGACTTGCTATTAGCCAGATGTTTCTGTTAGTTTTCTGGGGGATAGGCTGATTCTCAGGTGTCTTTGCCCAGGTGGATTTGCACTGCCCATGTCAGGGGGCCAGGCTCAGTGTAAGTGGCTCTGTGTTGCTCTATGTGGCTTTTTCCCTGAAGGCTTTTTCTGCCACCTTAGAGGATGAAAATAAAAATGGTAGCATCCCAATCTCCAGCCCCAGAACAGAAAGATCCAAGTCCCCACTCCATTGCACCCTCAAGGAAAAGCTGTCAATCATTTTTGTAAGGGCACCAAACAGCAGACTAGTGCAGTGTGCACCCACGCAAATCCTTCTGGGGAAAGGAGGAGGGTTTCCCCACAGTTCTGCTGCTTGCTGGGCCCCTGCTTGGACAGCATTGCCTGACTGTACCATGTTTCGTGGTTTATGGCAACACTGAGCAAAAGCCCACTTCTTGGTTCACTGATTGTAGCTGGTTTCCCTGCTCCCATGCTTGGGAACTCTGCCACACTCAGGCACTCCCATTCTTTCTGTGACCCCAAGGATCCTGAGACCACACTATCCCACCTAGGATTCTTCCCTGCTTCACATCTGAGCACCTTTCAAGTAGGGACATCCCTCACTTTCACCAGAGAAGACTTCTAGAACTTCAGATTTTGTGCAGTGCTGCTATATCACTTTCCAGTAGCAGCTTACAGAGGCTCCACCCCCCGCGGTTTATCTTCCAAAATATCTCTCAGATTCACTTCTCTGCACCCCCTACCTTGCAAAAAGTGGTTGCTTTCTTATTTGTAGAATTGCAGGAATTCTTTTCTTAGATCTCAGGTTTAGTTCACAGGTGTTCAGAATGATTTGATAGCTTCCTAGCTGAATTCAAGGGACCAGATGATAGGATGGTCAGTTACTCTTCTGCCATCTTCCCTCCTTCTGCCCATTTTTTAACAGGATTACTTGTGTTGAATTTGAGAAGGTATTGAATTTGAGAAGTTCTTTATAGATTTTGGATATTAAACCTTTATCAGATATGTCATTTGCAAATATATTCTCCCATTCCTTAGGTTGCCTTTTAGTTTTGTTGATTGTTTCCTTTGCTGTGCAGAAGCTTTTTATTTTGATGAAGTTCCAATAGTTTGTCTTTGCTTTTGTTTTCCTTGCCATAGGAAACATATCTAAAAAGAAGTTGCTATGGCCATTGTGAAAGAAGTTGCTCCCTGTGTTCTCCTCTAGGATTTTAAAGGTTCCCTTTCTAATTTATGTATTTAAACCATTTTGAATTTATTTTTGTGTATGGTGAAAGAAATCAGTCCAGTTTCATTCTTTTGTGTGTTGCTGTCCCGTTTTCTTAACACCATTGTTGAAGAGACTGTCTTTTTTTTCATTGGATATTCTTTCCTAATTTGTTGAGGATTACTTGACTATATACTTGTGGCTTAATTTCTGCATTTTCTGTTCTGTTCCATAGATATGTAATTTTTTTGCCAGTACCAAACTGCTTTGATTACTAGAGCTTTGTACTATAACTTGAAATCTGGAATTGTGATGCCTCCAGTTTTGTGTTCCTTTTTCAAGGTTGCTTTGTCTATTAGGAGTCTTTTGGTTTCCATACAAAGTTTAGGATTGTTTTTCTAGTTCGGGGAAAAATGCCATTGTTATTTTTATAAGGATTGAATTAAATGTGTAGATTGTTTTGGGTTGTATACACATTGTAACAATATTCGTTCTTGCAATCTATGAGCACGGCATGTCTTTCCATTACACTGTGTCATCTTCAATTTATTTCATCAGTGTTTTATAGTTTTCAGATACAGGTCTTTCGCCTCTTGGGTTAGGTTTATTCCTAAGTATCTTATGGCTTTTGCTGCAATTATAAATGGGATTTATTCCTTAATTTCACTTTCTGCTCCTTCATTAATGGTGTATATAAATGCAACAGATTTTTGTATATTGACTTTGTATCCTGTGTCGTCACTGAATTTGTATCAGTTCTAGCAATTTTTTGGTGGAGTCTTTCAGGTTTTCTATTAAGAGTGTCATTTATCTGGGAATAAACTTTGACATCTTCCTTGCTGATTTGGAAACCTTACATTTCTTTCTGTTGTCAGATTGCTCTGCTTAAGACTTCCAGTATTATGTTAAATAATAGTGGTGTGAGTAGATATCTTTATATTGATCCTATTCCTAGAGGAAAAAGTCTCAGTTTTTTCCCCATTGAGGATGATATTTACTGTGGGTTTTTTTATATATATGGCATTTATGATGTTGAGGTATGTTCCCTCTATTCCTACTTTGTTGAGGGTTTTCATCATGAATGGATGTTGTACTTTGTCAAATGCTTTTTCTGCACCTATTGAAATGATCATATGTTTTTTATCCTTACCTATATTAATGTGGTGTATCACATTGATTGATTTGTGAATATTGAACCACCCTTGCAGTTCAGGATAAATCCCACTTGATCGTAGTGAATGATTCTTTTAATGTATTGTTTTATTCAGTTTACTAGTATTTTATTGAGAATGTTTGCATCCATGTTCATCAAGGATATTGGCCTGTAGTTCTTTTTTTTTTTTTTTTAGTGGAATCTTCTCTGGTTTGGTTTCAGAGTAATTCTGGCCTCATAGAATGAATTTGGAAGTTTTCTTTCCATTTCGATTTTTTTGTAATATTTTGAGAAAAATATGTATTTACTCTTCTTTAAATGTTTGTTAAAATTCACCTGTGAAGCCTTCTGGCCCTGGACTTTTGTTTCTTGGGAGATTATTGATGACTGGTTCAATTACTTTGCTCATTATCAGTTTGTTCAAATTTTTTCTTTCTTCCTGTTTCTGTTTAGGGAGTTTACATGTTTCTAGGGGTTTATCCATTTCTTCTGGGCATTCAATTTTGTTACATATTTTTTTTCCCACAGTATTCTCTTATAATTATTTGTATTTCTGTCGTGTTGGTTTTTCTTTCTCTTCTTTTTTGGTGATATTTTTATTTGGTTCTTTTTTCTCTTTAGTAAGTCTCGCTAAGGGTTTATCGATTTTATTAAATTTTTTTTAAAGAACTAGTTCTTGGCTTCATTGATCTGTTCTTTTGCTTTTGAGTTACTATATCTTTTATTTCTGCTTTCATCTTTATTATTTCCCTTCTTCTGCTGACTTTATGCTTCATTTGTTGTTCTTTTTCTAGCTCCTTTAGGTGCAAGGTTAGGTTATTTATATATTTTTCTTGCTTCTTATTGTACACCTCTTTTGCTCTATACAACCCCCTTGGGAGCACTGTCGTGTTTTGATTTTCTTTTGTTTCCATGTATTTTTGAAATTTCTTCTTTGGTTTCCTCATTGACCCATTCATTGTTCAGTAGCATGTTGTTTAACCTCCATGTATTTGTGTCTTTTCCAGTTTTTTTTTTCTTGTGTTGACTTTAAGTTTCATAGCATTGTGGTCAGAAAGTATGCATGGGGGGCTCTTGGGTGGCTCAGTCATTAAGTGTCTGCCTTCGGCTCAGGTGATGATCCCAGGGTCCTGGGATCGAGCCCCGCATCGGGCTCCCTGCTCCACGGGAGGCCTGCTTCTCCCTCTCCCACTCCCCCTGCTTGTGTTCCTGCTCTCGCTATCTCTGTCTCTGTCAAATAAATAAATAAAAAATCTTAAAAAAAAAGAAAGTATGCATGGTATAATCCCAATCTTTTTGTGCTTGTTGAGGCCTGATTTGTGATCTTATATGTGATCTATCCTGGAGATTGTCACATATGCACTTGAAAAGAATGTGTATTTTGTTTTAGGATGGAATGTTCTGAATATATCTGTTAAGTCCATATGGTCCAGTGTGCCAAACCCATTGTTTTCTTGGTGATTTTCTGCTCAGATGATCTGTCCATTGATGTAAGTCTGTTGTCAAAGCCCCCTACTCTTATGGTATTATTATCAATGAGTTCCTTTATGTTTGTTATTAAAAGTTTTATATATTTGGGTGCTCCCATATTCAGTGCATAAATATTTACAATTGTTAGATCTTCTTGTAGCATAGTCCCCTTTAATATGATGTAGTGCCCTTCTTCATCTCTTGTTAGAGTTTTTGATCTAAAGTTCAGTTTTTCCTGTATTTAAATTTTTACTCCAGCTTTTTTGACATCCTTTTGCATGATAAATGTTTCTGCATCCCCTCACTTTCAATCCCCACTTGTGTTTAGGTCTAAAATGAGTCTCCTTTAGCGAGCATATAGATGGGTCTTGTTTTGTTTTGTTTTTTTGTTTATTTGTTTGTTTTGTTTTAATATATTCTAACACGCTGTGTCTTTTGATTAGAGCCTTTTGTCCATTTACATTCAGAGTAATTATTGATAGATATGTACTTAGTGTCATTTTACTCCTTTTGTCATTGTTTCTGGAGATTTTGTCTGTTCCTTTATTGTCTTTGTTATTTTTGTCTTTTTTTTTTCCTCTCAAAGAGTCTCCTTTAATATTTCTTGCTGGGCTGATTTAGTGTTCACAAACCTCTTTAGTTTTTGTCTGGGAAACTCTTTATGTCTCCTTCTACTGTGAGTGATAACTTTGCTGGACAAAATATTCTTGGCTGCAGATTTTTCCTGTTCAGCATGTTGAATATATCATGCCACTCCCTTTTGGCTTGCCAAGTTTTGTGGAGAGATATCCAGTTAATCTTATGTGTCTTCCTTGTAAGTTAAGTACTTCTTTTGTCTTTCTGATTTTGAGATTTTTTCTTTATCACTATATTTTTCAAATTTAATTACAATGTGTCTTGGTGTTGGCTTTCTTCAGTTGATTTTGATGAGAGTTCCCTGTGCCTCCTGTCTGTTTCCTTCCCCAGATTAGGGAATTTTTTATCTCCTATTTCCTCAAATAGATTTTCTTTCCCATTTTGTCTCCCTTCTTCTTCTGGGACTCCTGTTATATGAATGTTATTACATTCGATGGAATCATTGATTTTCATATGTCTACTCTTGTGATCCATCAATCTTCTTTCTCTTGTTCAGCTTTATTTTCCATTATTTTGTCTTCTATATTATTTATTTGTTCCTTTGCTTCTTCCATACTTGTGTTCATTGACATTGATCATGTTTCCAATATCCATTATTGTATTTTTCATTTCTGACTGATTCTTTTTTAAATCTTTTATCTCTGCAGAAGGGCATCCATGGCATCTTCCATTCTTTTTTCAAGCCCAGAGAATATCCCTATGATTTTGCTTTAAATTCTCCATCAGACATCTTAATTATATCTGTTTCACTCAAATCTGTGGCCATGACCTTATCTTTTATTTCATTTGGGATAAATTCCTATCTTGGCATTTTGATTAAGTCTCTTTCTTATCCTCTGTTAGAGAATCCCATTATGTTTGTTGGTCCTAAGATTAATGGCTTTATGAAGAAGGGTTAATATAGTGTTCCAGGTCTTGTACTTCAGGTTGTGTCTCTGTTGTGTGCTACATCCACTCTGCTGTTGCATTTTGGCTCTGTCCTTCAGGCCAGTCTTCTGCAGATGCTGCTCTCATCTTCAGTGGGCAGTGTTTGTCCCTTATCAAGAATGTGGTGAGTTTTAAGTAGGTATGCTCTGGTCTATTTGTGAAATGAGACATGATATTACTTCCACTATAATGGTAGCCCTACAGAATTCTTTCATTAGGGAACATGGTGTGGTTAGGGGTTTCTGCTGATCTTCTGGAGAAGGGGCCCACCATTCTGCAACTGAGGCAAACTTGACCAAGAAAGACAGTACCATCAAGTACATTTTCTACCTAAAATGGTATGGTAAGAGATTTTAAAAATAGGAGTAAAATTGGAAAATTAACAAACACATGGAAACTAAACAACCCAATCCTGGAACAACCAATGGGTCAAAGAATAAATTGAAGTTGATATTAAAAATGTATCTTGACACAAATTAAAATGAAAACACAATATATCAAACCCTACTGGGCATAGCAAAAACAGTTCTATGAAGGAATTTCACAGCTACAGTTGCATACTATAAAAAGATCTTGAAAAAGCAACCTCACTTTATACTTCATTACCTAGAAAAAGATCAAACTAAGTCAAAGTTATCAAAAGCCAGGAAATAATGAAAGCTAATTTTCATTAGGGTAGAGACAAATTAAAGAATAGGAAAACAATAAAAAAGATTAATAAAACTAGGAGATGATCCTTTGAAAAGATATAAAAATTGTGAAGCCATTAACTAGGTTAATGAAGTAAAATGAGAGAAGAACCAAATCAATAAAACTGCAAATGAAAGAGAAGACATTATAACTGATAATGCAGAAATACAAAAAAAAAAAGATATGAGTTTTACCAGATACACTCCAGTAAACTGTAGAGACTAAAAAAATGGAAAAAAAATTCTAGAAACATAAAAACTACCAAGCCTTGTTCAGGAAAAAATAGAAAATATAAACACCAAATAATGAGTACGAAGATTGAATCAGTAATAAAATATCTCCAAACACAATAAAGCCCTGGCCTTACTAGATGTACAAATGCTAACTGGCATTACTGTTAAATTATATCAAATACATATAGCAGAATTAACACCAACCCTTCTCAAACTCTTCCAAAAATTGAGGAAAGAAAACGTCCAAATTCATTTTACCATCACTACATTACCCACATAGCAATGCCAAATGAAAAGATTAGAAGACCCCAAAACGATATTTTACTATCCCTGGTGAATCTAAATGCAACATTTTTCCGTGAAATATTAACAAAAAGAATTTAATAGCATTTATAAAGATTATTTACCATGACCAGGTAGAATTTATCCCTAGGATGCAAGAATGGTTCAACATATGAAAATAAAACTATGTGATACACTAAGATAAAAAAATGATCATCTCAATGGATGCAGAAAAATCATTTGACAAGTACCACATCCTTGCATTGCAAATCTCTCAAAAACTTGTGTATAGAAGGAACATACTTCAAAGAAATAAAGGTCACAGTGACAAATACAACCAAACTCATACTAATCATGAAAAGTTGAAAGTTTTACCTGTATGGTCAAGAACAAGACAAGCATGCACACTTTCAGCACTCTTATCCATTATAGTACTGTAAGTCTTAGATGGATCAATCAGGCAATAAAACGAAATAATTAGGGCGGGGGCTATCAAATTGTCTCTATTTGCAGATGACATAATTTTACATATAGAAAATCCCGAAGACTCTACCACAGACTTGTTATATTTAATCAACAAATTCAGTCAACTTGCAGGACACCAAATCAACATAATAATCAGTGGTGATACAATTACATTTCTGAAAAATAAAGAAAGCAAATGGTAGAACTTGGGGAAGATGCTGGAGTAAGAGGACTCTAAGTTTACCTTGTCCCAAGGATACAACTAAAGAACACCTGCAGCAGTGTAAATTGCTCAGTAAATGGACCAAATATTGGAAAAATAAACTCCACAATTAAATGTAGAGAAGAAGCCACATCAAAATTGGCAGGAAAGGCAGAGATGTGGTCAGGAGCTAAACATACTGGTAGGACTCTTTGTGGAGAGTGGAATGCCATGGGTACAGAAAGGGGAAAGAAACAGAACCTCACACTGGGGGACCTGCAAGGGCAAGGTGAATCCCCATAACATTTGGCTTTGAAAACCAAAGGGGCCAGTTTTTACGAGTTCTTACAAGCAGCGAGACTTAAAACCTGAAGTTTAAAAAAAAAAATCAATGGCTCAGCTCTGGAAGAGCCAGGAAGGCAAGAGGAAATTGAGTCCCTGCCCATAAAGAGAAAGCATAACAAACATCCTATATGGACAGAGCATATAAGCAGAAATTTGAAAGGTGCCCGGGGCATATGGAAATGAGTGTTATTTATTCATCTTAGATCCTGTCCCAGATGAACAGAAATTGCTAGGGAATTCCTCCTCCAGGAACAAAAGAACAATTTACCTCCCCAGCGCCCAGCCTAAACACAGGGCCACCTTGAGGACTGGCTATCAAACTTGCTAGCACAGCTGTCCAGCTTTCACATGTTGTGTTCCTGCCAAAACACTCCTCCAGACATTGCCTCTGTCCCAGCACTACAAGGCCACTCACATGGTACTCAAAGCTTGCTGGCACTGCCCCCTTGCAATGTGCTTCTGCAGCCCCAAAAGGTCTATTCAGTCTCCTTGCTGCAGGGTCCCTCCCTTGACACACAAAGCTTGCTAGAACTGGCACCCCAACAAGCAGCCACTCCAATGCATTTCCTCTGTGCTGTGTTTTGGAAGATCCACCCTCACTTATATGCTCTCAGCCAGGGTGATGCTGCAACCTTGACAGTGTGCAAGCAGCCCTTACAGTGATCAGCACCACTCCAAAGCGATTTCTGCCCTGAAAAGAGGGGAAGGTAGCCAAACACACCAGTCAGACTGCTGTCCCAACAGTGGGCTGGAGGGAAACAACTAGTCTGACTACAGGTTGCAACAGCCAACAAAATCTTCTCAAGGGACAACACAGGGAAAGCACCTATAGCACCTGGTGTGACAGCATCTCTGGCAAAAGTCTGGTCTGACTCAACTCAAGTACAAGACATCCCCAAATGGTTTCCTAACACCATAGGAACCAAACACTGCCCACAACAGACAAAGAAAATGATTGCAAACAACTGAACTAAAGGATAAAAGTGGTTCACCTACAATAGCAGGGCAAACACATCACACAGGAGACACCTCTGGAGCACCAGGTTCTCATGAGCAGGGGATACTACATGGCAGGGGTACTACAGGACCTTTTCTCCAAAAGGCCACTTTTTTCAGTGCAGAAGATGTAGCTGTCTTTCATAAAACAGAGAAACAAATGCAGAAAGTGAAAGAAAATGAAGAGACAAGGAGCATGTCCTGAATGGAAGAACAGGACAAAAACATAGCAAGAGACCTAAGTGAAATGGATATAAGTAATATGACTGATAGTGAATTTAAAGTAATGATCATGAAGACACTCACTGGACTTGAGAGATGAGTGGAAAACAGTGAGACGCTGGAAAAAGAGATGGAGAATTTTAAAAAAAGGAAAAAATCAGAGATGCAGAACAGAATAAAATTAAAAATACACTTGATGAAATAAATAACAAGGTAGAGGAAGCAGAGGAAAGAATTAATGATCTGGAAGACAGAACAATGGAAATTAATCAAGCTGAGCAAATGAGAGAAAAACTAATTAATGAAAAACAACAGTAGACTTAGGAAATTCAGTCACTTCGTCAAGTGTAATAACATTTGCATTATAGGAATCCCAGAAGAAAAAGAGAGAGAGAAGAGGGGGCAGAAAATTTATTTGAAGAAATAATAGCTGAAAGCTTCACTAATCTGGGGAAGGAAACAATTATCCAGATCAAGGAGGCACAGAGAGCTGCCGAACAAAATCAACCTAATGAGGTCCACACTAAGTAATATTGTAATTAAAGTACAAGATGTAGTTTAAAAATAAAAAATTAAAGCAGCAAGGGAAAAGAAGACATGCAAGGGTAACCCCATAAGGTTATCAGCAGATTTTTCAGCAGAAACTTTGCAGGCCAGAAGAGAATGGCATGTGCTGAAAGGGAAAAATTCTAGTGCTGGAAGGAAAAAATCTGCAGTCAAGAATACCCTACCCAGGAAGGCTACAATTCAGAATAGGACAGATAGAGGTTTTGAGAGAAAAACAAAAGAACAAATAGAAAAACTAAAAGAGTTCATGACCACTAAACCAGCCTGGCAAGAAGTATTAAAGTGGATGATTTGAGTGGAATGAAAAGACTATAAATGAGAGTATAAAACATGACTATATCTGCAGAAATCAGTCAAGGGAATTCAGAAAATAAAAGGATATAAAATACAATACCATATACTTAAAACATGGGGAGAGAGCAGTAAGGAATGGTTTCAAACTTAAGCGACCAACATAACAAACTGCTATGCGCAGAAAATGTTAATAGAAACCTAATTATAATCACAAATCAAAAACCACTACTAGATATGCAATAAACAAAGAGAAAATAATCCAAGTATATCACTAAAAAGTCCAGCAAGCCATGAAAGAGAGCAAAAGAAGAAAGGATCAGAGAAAAACTATAGAAACAATAAAATAAGTAATACAGTGGCAATGAATACATATATATCGATAAGTACTTTGTAAATGGACTAAACAACCTAATCAAAAGACACAGTATGACAGAGTGGGGAAAAAAAGATCCATCGATATGCTGCCTACAAGAGACACATTTTAGACCTAAAGACACCTGCACATTGAAAATGAGGGGATGGAGAAATATTTGCCATGCAAATGGATGTCAGAAGAAATCCAGGGTAGCCATATTTACACAGGACAAAATAAACTTTAAAACAAAGTGTGTAAAAAGAAACAAAGAAAGACACTATATAATAATGAAGAGGACAATCCAACAAGAAGATATCAGAATTGTAGATATTTATGCACTAGAGATGAGAGCACCCAAATACATAAAACAATGAATAAAAAACAGAAAGGAACTAATTAATAATAATACAATAATAGTAGGGGACTTAAGCACCACACTACATCAATAGACAGATCGCCTAAGCAGAAAATCAACAAGAAAACAATTGCTTTAAATGACACACTGGACCAGATGGATTTAACAGATATATTCAGAATATTCCATCCTAAAACAGCAGAATACACATTCTTTGCAAGTGGACATGGAATATTCCTTAGAATAGATCACATATTAGACAACAAAACAAGTCTAAATAAATTAAAAAGAAGATTGAAGTCACACCATCCACGTTTTCTAACCCCAGAAATATGAAACTAAAAATCAACCACAAGAAAAAATCTGTAAAGACCACAAATATATGCACATTAAATAATATGCTACTAAACAATGAATGGGTCAAATAAGAAATCATAGAAATTATAAAAGATTACATGGAAACAAATGAAAATGAAAACACAATAGTCCAAAATGTTTGGTATATAGCAAAAGTGGTTCCAAGGGGAAGTTTATAGGAATATAGACTTAACGCAAGAAGCAAGAAAAATCACAAATAAACAACCTTATTCCTTACTCCTAAAGGAGCTAGAAACTGAAGGACAGAGAAAAACCAAACCCAGTAGAAGAAAGGAAATAATAACCATTAGAACAGAAATAAACAAAAACTAAAAAAGAAAAATCTAGAAAAGAACAGATCAATGAAACCAGGAGCTGGTTCATTGAAAAGATCAACAAAATTGAAAACAAATTTAGCCAGATTCATCAAAAGAGAGAGAGCGATAATGGACTCAAATAAACAAAACCAGAAATGGAAGAGGAAAATTAACTGACACCACAGAAATACAAAGGATTAGGGGAGAATATTATGGAATAATGCATGGCAACAGTTGAAGAACTTAGAAGAAATGGATAAATTCCTAAACATATAATTTTCCAAAACTCAATCGGAAGAAATAGAAATTTGAACAGACAAATGACCAATAATAAAATTGAATCAGTAATCTAAAAACATCCAACAAACAAAAGTCCAGGACCAGGTGGTTCACAAATGAATTCTACCAAACATTTAAAAAAGAGTTAATATAAGTTCTCAAAGTAATTCAAAAAATAGAAGAGGAAGTAAAGTTTCCAAATTCATTTAATGAGGCCAGCATTACCATGATAGCAAAACCAGATAAAAACACTACAAAAAAAAGAAGACTGTAGGCCAATATCTCTGAGGATCATATATGCAAAAATTCTCAACAAAATATTAGCAAAGCGAATCCAACAATACGTTAAAAAATATTCACCACAGTCACATGAGATTTATTCCTGGGTTGCAGAGTATTTCAAATTTTGAAAATCAATCAACATGATGCATCACATCAGTAAGAGAAAGGATAAGAACCATATGATCATTTCAATAGGTGCAGAAAAAGCACTTGACAAAATATAACATCCATTCATGATAAAAATTTTCAACAAGTTTAGAGAAAACATACTTCAACATAATAAAGACCATATATACTCAATGGGAAAAATCTGAGAGCCTTTTTCCTAAACCTAGGAAAAAGACAAGGATAGCTTCTCTCACTACTGCTATTCAACACAGTACTGGAAGTCCTAGTCACAGCAATCTGATAAGAAAAAGGAATAAAGGCATTCAAATTGGTAAGAAAGAAGTAAAACTTTCACTATGTTAAGATGACATGACTATATGTAGAAAACCCTAAAAACTCCACTAAAATACTACAACTGATAAATTAAGTCAGTAAGGTCTCGGAATACAAAATCAATTTGCAGAAATCTTTGCATTTCTATACACTAAAAATGAAACATCAGAAAGAGAAATTAAGAAATCAATCCCATTTACAATTTCACAAAGGTAATAAAATACCTAGGGATAAACTTAACCAATGAGGTGAAACACCTGTACTTTGAAAACTAAAACATTGAAGAAATTGAAGATGACACAAACAAGATATTCCATGCTCATGGTTTGGAAGAACAGATATTATTAAAATGTCCATATTACCCAAAGCAATCTGTATATTTAATACAATTGTTTTCAAAATACCAATAGCATTTTTCACAGAACTGGAACAAATTATCTTAAAATTTGTATGGAACCACAAAGACCCTGAATAGCCAAATCAATCTTGAAAAAAAAAAATAAAGCTGAAGTATCAGAATTTCAGATTTTAGGTTGAACTACAAAGTTGTAGTAATCAAAACAGTATGGGACTGGCATAAAAATAGACACATAGGTCAATGGAACTAGATAGAAAGTCCAGATAGAAACCCATGATTTATGGTCAAATAATCTTCAACTAAAGTGGCAAGAATAGGGCGCCTGGGTGGCTCAGTTGGTTAAGCGACTGCCTTCGGCTCGGGTCATGATCCTGGAGTCCTGGGATCGAGTCCCATGTCGGGCTCCCTGCTCAGCAGGGAGTCGGCTTCTCCCTCTGACCCTCTTCCCTCTCGTGCTCTCTATCTCTCATTCTCTCTCTCTCAAAAAAAAAAAAGTGGCAAGAATATGCAATGGGGAAAACACAGTCACTTCAAGAAATGTTGTTGGGTAAACTGGACAGCTGTATGTAAAAAACAAAAAAAAACCTGTACCACTTTTTACACCATTCATAAAATTAAACTCAAAATAAATTAAGGATTGAAATGTGAGACATGAAACTATAAAATCCTAGAAGAGAGCTCAGGCAGTAATTTCTCTGACATTGGTCATAACAACATTTTCCTAGACATGTTTCCTGAGCAAGGGGAAAAATACAAAAATAAACTATTGGGACTTCGTCAAATTAAAAAGTTTCTGTACAGCAAAGGAAACGAGAAACAAAATTAAAAGACAACATACTGAATGTGATAATATATTTGAAAAGTCATCAGATAAAGGGTTAGTATCCAAAATATATAAAGAACTTATACAACTGGAAAACAGTATGGAGGTTCCTCAAAAAGTTAAAAATAGAACTACCCTATGATCCAGAATTTGCACTACTACATATTTACCCAAAAATACAAAAATACTAATTCGAAGTGATACATGCACCCCAATGTTTATAGCAGCATTATCTACAATAGCCAAATTATGGAAACAGCCCAAATGTTCATCAACTGATGAAAGTATAAAGAAGATGTGGTATATGTATATGTTGTAGTAATATAGAAGATGTGATATATATAGTAGTAATCAAAACAGTATGGGGCTGGCATAAAAATAAACACACAGATCAATGGAACAGGACAGTCCAGATATAAACCCATGAAAAAAGAAATTGGCCATAAAAAAAGAATGAAATCTTGCCACTTGCAATGATGTGGATAGATAGTGCTAGAGATTATTATGCTAAGTCAGTTAGAGAAAAATATATACCATATGATTTCACTCATATGTGGAATTTCAGAAACAAAACACATAGGGAAAGGGAAATAAAAAGAGAGGTAAACCAAGAAACAGACTTAACTATAAAGAACAAACGGATGGTTACCAGAGGGCAGGTGGGGATGGATGGGGGAATGATTACACTTATAATGAGCATCAGGTGTTGTATGAAAGTGTTGAATCACTATACTGTACATCTGAAACTAATATTACACTCTGTTAACTGACGAATTTAAATAAAAACTAAAAAAATTTAAAAATGAACGCATAAAACTCAACACCCAAGAAGCAAATAGGGAAGAAGTCATAACAGACATTTCTCTAAACACATACAGATGGACAACAGACACATGAAATGATCCTCAACATCAATCATCATCAGGAAAATGCAAATCAAAACCACAATGAGATTGTACCTCATCCATGTCAGAATGGCTAAAATAAAAACACAAGAAACAAGTGTTGGGGAGGATGTGGAGATGAACACTTATGCACTGTTGGAGGGAATGTAAACTGGTGCAGCCACTATGGAAGACAGTATAGAGGTTCCTTAAAAAATTAAAAATAGAACTATCCTATGATCCAGTAATTGCGCTACTGGGTATTTATCTAAAGAATATGAAAGTAGTAATTTGAAGGGATGTATGCACCCTTGTGTTTATTTCAGTATTATTTACATTAACCAAATTATGAAAGCAGCCCAACTGTCCATGGATAGATGAATGGATAAAGAAGTGGTTTATATATTCAATGGAATATTACTTAACCATAAAAATGATGAGATCATGTCATATGTAACAACATGGATGGATCTATGTAGTAAAATGCTAAAGGAAATAAATCATTCAGAGAAAGACAAATACCATATAATTTTACTTATATGTGGAATTTCAGAAACAAATCACACAAAGAAAACAAGAGACAAGCCAAAGAAAGCAGATTGTTAACTATAATGAACATACTGATGGTTACCAGAGGGGAGGCGGATGGGGGTGCATGGGTGAATTAGATGAGGAAGAGTAAGAGTACACTTATCATAATGAGCACTTAGTAATGTATAGAATTGCTGAATAACTGTATTGTACACCTAGAACGGATAAAACAGTATATGTTAACTATACTGGAATTAAAAAAGAGCAACTAACATATAAAAAACCTAGCCTTAGAATTCCCCCAAATGACAGAGGAGCTGTTCAAACTTTCTCTGTGTGGAGGGGTCTGGCGGACACACTTTTGCTGCCCATCCACCTTGAATGTGCAGACCTGTGCAGGGTCTAGGTGCCCTAACCAACATGCTGCCTCAGTGAACTCCAGGCCCCTATCCCACACCAGCCTTAGTTGTCCCACAAAGTTTGCCACATGGTAGTGCACACATTTGCATTATGGGGGTTCCAGAAGGTCACTGTCACTGGTGTTCATTACATCTCCAACCTTTACACCAAAATGACACAGGCACAAAGCATGCCAGAACACTTTAGACTCACATCACTTTGGATTCCGATGGTTTGTTAATGTACAGAGCATGCTAGAACCTCCTGGCTTATTTCTGCTTCAGATCCAACCACCCTGCCAAAATGCCACCTTCACAGAGTGCCCCAGAATACTCCTGCTTGCACTGGACTTATCTCCAGTCACCTAGCCAGAGCCCCTACTATGTTATGTACCTCAGAACACACTGGCTTGCAACAAAATCAACTTCAACTGTCAGGTCATTCTTAATGTGGAGAACACTGAGACAAGCCAACTTGCAACCGTTTTAGCTTCAGCTGACATGTTAGTGAACATTTTGTGTAGAGAGCCCAAATACCACATCCACCCACATCCACTCTAGTTTTAGCTAATCTGCCAGAGGACCCCTTTTTGGAGGACCTCAGGGCCCCTTGGTCTGTACACTGGCTCAGCTCCAGCCACTCCACCAGGGAACTCTCTGTGCAGAGCCCTGAAACACTTCAGTTTACATCCACTTCTGCTTATCTATTCTGCCAAGGTATTCTCTGTGAATAGAAACGCAGGTCCCCCAGTTTGTACCCGCTTTAGTTTAAGCTATTCTGCCAGGTCACCCTCTGTACAGGGAGCCCAGGAACTTCCTGGTCCACACACCACCTCACTCCAGTTTCCCTGCCAAGGTACTCCCTGCACAAAGAGCACCAAGACATGCAGATTATACCAAATTCAGCTTCAGCTATCCTGCCAAGTTGCCTTCTGCATGTAGAGCCTCTGATCACCCTGGCTTGCAAGTACTTTAGCCTTTAGCCTGTCCTGCCAGGGAAACTGTTGTATAGAGAGCCAAACACCACACAAAAAAAAAATGTTTCCACTTCAGATTTAGCTATTCTGCCAGGGCATCCAGTGTGTAGAGGGTCCTGGGGCCCCAGGCCACACCAGCCACAGTTACAACCAGCCAGAAAAAAATTCACCAAGAACACACTATCAACATAGAGGATACCATACCCAAGACAACCCCATCAAAATTAGGAGAAATAGCTGTTTTACATAATCCATAGAAACAAACACAGAAAGTCAAAAAAAATGGGAAGACAGTGGAATATGCTCCAAAATAAGGGATAAGAAAAAAAAATCTCAGAAAAATAACTAAATGAAAAAGAGATAAGCAAAATGCCTAGTAAAAATTGTAAAAATTTTTACAATGTAAAAAATGATTATATTGATGCTCAGTGGACTGGAGAAAATATTGGAAGAACTCAGTGAGACCTTCAGAAAAGTGACAGAGAATATTAAAAAAAAAGAACGAATAATGTTAAAGTATACAGTAACTAAAATAAAAATACACTGGAGGGAATCAACAGTAGAGTTGTAATTCAGAATATATGTGATCCAGAAGACAAGGTAATAAAAGGTACTGAAGCTGAACAGAAACAACAACAAAAAATTAAAAAGATGATAGGTTAAGGGATCTCATAGGCAACATCAGGTGAACAAACATTTGCATTTGCATTATGGTGGTCCCAGAAGAAGAAGAGACAGAAAAGTACAAAACACTTATTTGAAGAAATAATAACTGAAAACTTCCCTAACAACGGGAAGAAAATATACATTCAGGTTCAAAGATGCACAGAGAGTTCCAAATAAGATGAAGTCAAGGAGGACCACATGATGACACATAATTAAAATGTCAAAGCCACAAAAGCCAAACTGTGGAAGGAGCTGAGATGCCTTTCAACAGATGAATGGATGAAGATGTGGTTCATATATACAATAGAATATTACTCTGCCTTCAGAAAGGATGAATACCCAACATATGCATCAACATGGATGGGACTGGAGGAGATTATGTTAAGTGAAATAAGTCAAGCAGAGAAAGACCATTATCATATGGTTTCACTCATATGTGGAACATAAAGAATAGCATGGAGAACATTAGGAGAAAGAAGGGAAAACTGAAGGAGGGGGAATCAGAGGGAGAGATGAACCATGAGAGACTATGGACTCCAGGAAACAATCTGAGGGTTTCAGAGGGGAGGGAGGGATGGGGTCGCCTGGTGATGGGTATTTAGGAGGGCGCATGTAGTAATGAGCACTGAGTGTTATACACAAATAAAGAATCATGGAACACTACATCAAAAGCTACTGAGATACTGTATGGTGAATAACATAATAAAAGAAAAAGAATATTAATACTTAAAAAATGTCAAAGTTTAAAGATAAATAGATAATTTTAAAAGCAGCATGGGAGAAGCAAAACATTACCTACAAGGTAAACTCTTAATGATGAATTTCCAGCAGAAAATTTGCAAGGCAAAAGTTAGTGGCATGGTATATTCAAAGTGCTGATAGGAAAAACTCTACAATCAGGAATATTCTACCTGAAAAAGTTATCGTTCAGATATGGAGAGATAAGTTTCTCAGAGAAAACACAAATTATAAGTGTTTATCACCTCTAAACCAGGCTTATTAAAGATGTTAAAGGGACTTATCTAAGTGGAAAATAAATGGTCATTATTAGACACAAGAAAACTATGAACAAAAAGTTGTAAAAATATGACAGCATATACATAAAACGTGAAGGAGGGAGTAAAAAAATCTTTGAAATGTGATTGTACTTAAATTATCAACTTAATATAGACTGCTATATACTTAGGATGTTATATATGAATCTCATTGTAACCACAAATCCAAAATATATAATAGAAATGCAAAAAAAGGGAAAGAAAGAACACCACAGGAACTCATCAATCACAAAGAACAAGAGAAGAAAAAAGGAACAGAGGACAACTGCAAAAATGACCAGAAAGCAATGAACAAAATGGCACTAAGTACATACTTATCAATAACAATTTTAAATATAAATGGCCTAAATGTTCCAATCCCAAGACATAGGTTGTCAAAATGGATAAAACAACAAGACCAATGTATATGCTGCCTGCAAGAGACTCACCACACATCCAAAGACATATATAGACTAAAAGTGAATCTATGGAAAAGCACATACCATGCAAATTGAAATGAAGGAAAATTCAAGGTAACAATACTTATATCAGAAAAAAATAAACTTTAGGTGCACCTGGGTGGCTCAGTCAGTTAAGCAGCTGCCTTTGGCTCAGGTCATGATCCCAGGGTCCTGGGATCGAGCCCCACATCAGGCTCCCTGCTCAGCGGAGAGCCTGCTTCTCCCTCTCCCTCTGTCTGCCACTCTGCCTACTTGTGCTATCTCTCTGTTAAATAAATAAATAAAAATCTTTTAAAAAAAGAAAAATATAAACTTTAAAACAAAGACTGTAACAAGAGACAAATAAAGTCATCACATAATGACAAAGGGATCAAACAAAAAGATAAAATTATTTTAAGCCTCTACACACTGAATAATGATGCACCTAAATACATAAAGCAAATATTAACAGACATAAAGAAAGAAATTGATGGTAATATAATAATAGTGGGGGACTCTAATGTCTCATTTACATCAATGGATAGATCATCCAGGAAGGAAATCAATAAGGAAACAGTGTCTGAATTACACATTGACCAGATGTACATAACAGATATATATAAAACTTTCCATCCAAAACCAACAGAATCCATATTACTTTCAAGTGCACATGGAAAATTATACAGGATAGATCTCATGTTAGGCTACAAAATAAATCTTAATAAATTTAAGAAGATTGACATCATATCATGCCTCTTTTTCAACCCCAATGGTATGAAGTAAGAAATCAATCACAAGAAAAATAAACTAGAAAAAGCCCACAAACACACAGAGGCTAGACAACATGACATTAAACAACCAATGGCCCATGAAGCAATCAAAGACAAAATTAAAAAAAAGATACAAGAAGCCAAATGGAAATAAAAACACAATGATCTAAAATCATTGGGATGCAGCAAAATCAGTTCTAAGAGGGAAATAGACAGTGGTACAGGCTTACTTCAAGAAACAAGAAAAGCTCAAATAATCAATCTGATCTTACACATAAACAACATGGGGAAAAAAAGAACAAACAAAGCCCAAAGTGAGTAAGAAGTAAATATCAAAGCAGATATAAATAACATAAAGACAAAGAAAATGAAAAGACAAAAAAAAAATCAATGAAACCAAGAGCTGATTCTTTGAAAAGATAAACAAAATTAATAAACCTTTAGCCAGACTCATCAAGAAAAAAAGAGAAAGGACCCAAAAAATAAAATCAGGAATAAGAGGGGAGAAATAACAACTGAAACCACAGAAATACAAAGGATTATAAAAGAATACTACAAAAAATTATATGCCAACAAATTGCACAACCTAGAAGAGATGAGTGGATTTCTAGAAAGGTACAATCATTCAAGATGAAATAGAAAATTTCAACAGACAAATTACTAGGAATGAAATTAAACCAACAATCAAAAAACTACCAAAAAAGTAAAAATAAAAGTCCAGGACCAGATGGATTCACAGGTGAATTCTGCCAAACATTTAAGGAAAAGTTAATAGCTATTCACCTCAATGTATTCCAAAAAAAAAAAAAAGAAAGAAAAGAAAGGAGAGCTTCCAAATACATTTTGTGAGTCCAGCATTAACCTGTACTAAAACCAGATTAAAGACACCATTAAAGAAAAAAACACTACAGGCCAATATGTCTGAGGAACAAAGATGTAAAACTACTCACCAAAATATTAACAAACCAGATTAAACAATACATTAAAGGAATTATACATCATGATGGAATGGGATTTATTTTGGGTACACAAGGATGGTTTAATTATTGCAAATTAATCAATCTGATATATCACATTAACAAGACAAATGATTAAAAACATTATTTTATCAATAAATGTAAAAATACCATTTGACAAAGTACAGCATCCGTTCATGATAAAAATTCTTAACTATGTGGGCATAGAGGGACCACACCTCAACATAATTGAAATGTATGAAAAACCCACAGCTAACATTATACTCAATGGCAAAAACTGAGAACTTAAAAAAAGAAAGTAAAAAAGACAACTGAGAGCTTTTCCTCTAAGATCAGGAAAAAGACAAGGATGTTCACTTTCACTATTTTTCTTCTTTAAATTTTTTATTGTTATGTTAATCACCATACATTACATCATTAGTTTTTTAAAATTTTTTATTGTTATGTTAATCACCATATATTACATAATTTGTTTTGGTGTAGTGTTCCATGATTCATTGTTTGTTCATAACACCCAGTGCTCCATGCAGAATGTGCCCTCCTCAATACCCATCACCAGGCTAACCCATCCCCCCCCTCCCCTCCAGAAACCTCAGTTTGTTTTTCAGAGTCCATCATCTCTCCTGGTTCGTCTCTCCCTCTGACTTACTCCCCTTCATTCTTCCCCTCCTGCTATCTTCTTCTTCTTTTTTTTTCTTAACATATATTGCACTATTTGTTTTAGAGGCACAGATCTGTGATTCAACAGTCTTGCACAATCCACAGAGCTCACCATAGCACATACTTTCACTATTTTTATTCAACAAAGTACTGGAAGTCCTATAGACAGCAATCAGATAAGAAAAAGAAATAAGAGGCACCCATATTGGTAAAAGTAAGTTAAATCACAACTCTTTGTAAATGACAGAATTGATTCTATAAATAGAAAATCCTAAAGACCCCACCATAAAAACTACCAGAAGTAATAAATGAGTTCAATAAATTTGCAGTATACAAAATTAATATCCACAATCAATAGCATTTCTGTACACCAATAGCAAAGGAGCAAAAAAAAAAATTCCAAAAAAAAACACAATTTACAATTGCACCAAAAATAATAAAATAGCTGGGAATAAACTTAACCAGGGAAGCAAAAGCCATGTAGTTTGAATACTAGAAAATATTGATGAAAGAAATTGAAGATCACATAAATAAGTGGAAAGATATTCCATGTTCATTGATTAGAAGAATCAATAATGTTAAAATGTCCATGTTAGTGAAACCAGTCTGAAGACTCAATGCAATCCCTATCAAAATACCAACATCATTTTTTCACAGAACTAGATTAAATAATACTAAAATTTATATGCCATCACAAACAGATCTATGAATAGGCAAAGCAATCTTGAGAAAGAGCAAAGCTGGAGGTAATCACAACTCTAGAATTTAAGATATATTACAGAGCTGTTGTAATTAAAATGGCACAAAAATACACACATAGATCAATAGAACAGAATAGATACTCCAGAAATAAACACAAGTATACAGTTAATCTACAACAAATAAGACAATAATATAAATGGGGAAAAGACAGCATCTTCAATGAATGGTGCTGGAAAAATTGGACAGTTACATATTAAAGAATAAAACTGGATCAGTTTCTAACATCATACACAAAAATAATCTCAAAATGTTTTAAAGACCTAAATATGAGATTTGAAACTATAAAAATCCTAGAAGAGAATACAGACATAACTTCTCTGACATAGGTCATAGCAACATTTTTTTCTAGATATGTCTCCTAAGGTAAGGGAAACAAAAGCAAAAATAAACTATTAAAAGTACATGAAAACAAAACACTTTTGCATGGTGAAGTAAATCATCAACAAAACAAAAAGGCATAGTACTGAATGAGAGAAAATATTTGCAAATCATATATCTGAAAATGGGTTAATCTCCAGAATATACAAAGAACTTATAAAACAACCCCTAAACCCCCCAAATAATCTGATTAAAAATGGGCAGAGGACCTGAATCTACATTTTTTCTTCCAAGAAAACGTACATATTATCAACAGACATATGAAAAGAGGCTCAGTATCACAAATCATCAGGTAAATGCAAATCAAAACCACAAGATGTTAGAACTCATTAGAATGGCTAAAATAAAAAAGACAAGAAATAACAAGTGTTGACAATGATGTGGAGGAAAAGAGACCCTGGTACACTGTTGGTGGAAATATAAATTGGTACACCCACTGTGGAAAACAATATGGAAGTTCCTCAAAAATTTAAACATAGAACTACCATATTATCCATTAATTCTACCCCTGGGATTTTACCAAAAGAAAACAAAAACACTAATTAAAAATATATATATGCAAAATATATTGTTTATTACAGCATTGTTTATATTAGCCAAGATGAAGAAGCAACCTAACTGTCTATGGATAGATGATTGGACAAGGAAGATGTGGTATATACATACCCACATATATATATAAAGTATGAGATCTTGCCATTTGGGACAATATGTATGGAACTACGGGATATTGTGCTAAGTGAGATAAATCAATTAGAGGAAGACAGATACCATAGGATTTCACTCATATACGTTATCTAAACAACAAAAGAGTAACAAAAAGCAGAATCAGACCAATAAATACACAGAAAAAAAACAATGTTTGCCAGAGGGGAGAAGGGAGTGGGATAGGCAAAATGTGTGAAGAAGATTGGGAGATACAGCCTTCCAGTTATGGAACAAATAAGTCATGGTAATAAAAGGCACAGCATAAGGAATATAGTCGATATTGTAATAGCATTGTATGGTGACAAATGGTAGCTATAATTGTGATTAGCATAGCATAATGTATAAACTTATTGTATCACTGTGTTGTACCCCTTGAACTAATGTAACATTGTGTCAACCATACTCAAAAATTTTTATTTTATTTTTTTATTTTTTTCCCAAAAAATTTAAAAAAGAAAAAAAGAAGTTGAAAAATGAGGATTTGGCCAAAAATGAAAAATTATTTATAAATATGGAGTATATAATAATACTTTTATTTTGTGGAATAAAAGGATATTAAAATGCAATTTGAAAAAATATTTCTGTTAATAGGTAAAATAGTTGAAGAGAATTTACAACTGCAAACTTACACATCTGTGTTATAAGTCATGCAGATGAAGAGTACACCATAGAAAATAGAGTCAATAATACTTTAAAAAGTATTTTCTTCATGGGACCTAGAACCATTTACTTGAGTGTCTGTACATTGGGGAAGGGAGAATACCCAGATACTTTGATGACTATTGGACACAGTATCTGACTTGACATTGATATCCAGAGAACTGAAACATCACCATCATGGTATTCTTAGTAAGGACTTAGAGGTGTTATGGGTTGAATTGTGTCCCCAAAATTTATATACTGAGATTCTAACCTTCAGTACATCAGAACATGACGTTGGAAGGAGGGTCTTTACAGAGATAATCAAGTTAAAATGAGGTCACTGGGATAGATCCTAATCCAATGTAATGTGTGCCTTATAAAAATGGGAAATTTGGTCACAGAGACATGTGTAGAGGGAGAATACCATGTGAATATGAAGGCAGCCATCTACAAGCCAAGGAGAGTCCTTCCCTCATAGTGCTCAGAAGAAACCAGCTCTATCAACACCTTGATTTTGTTTTTCTAGCCTCTATAATGGTGAGAGAATAAGTTTCTGTGACTCAAGCCACTCAGTTTGTGGTAGCTTAGGTACCTGCTACTTTGCTAGGCTACCCTAGAAAACAAGTACATGTGAACAGGTAATAGTCTTTGTTATGGTTCAACTACTACGGGTCTAATGGATCTTGCAAACCCACCCACTGGTCATTTCCTCAACCTCTAATTGTATCATTTCCAGTTGCATACTTGGCAGTTGGAGTAACCCTCTATGTATTTCATGGACTGTAATGTAGGAGCTTTTATAGTAATGAAATCAAGTGGAAACCTTTGAAACTTCCTCCACCCCCCAGGAGAAAAGTAAAATATACATAGCATCCCTGGATCCATTTGGCAATGATTTATACTACTTTTAAAGAGCTAAAGTATTCCAGACAGTCCCACTCATATCTCTGCTTAATTTTCCAGTCTGGCTACTGAGGAAACTGGATGAATCATGGAGAATGACTATAAACTACTACAAGCTCATCCAGGTAGTATCTCCAATTGCAGTTATTCTGCTGGACATGATACCATTGCTAGATCAAATTAGTAAGACCTCAACTACACTGATTTTGGTAACTAATTATTTTCTATTCAATCAGAAATGAGAAACAGAAAACAGTTTTCATTCATATGAGACAGACAACAATATCCATTTATTGTTTTGCTCAGGGCTATGTTAAATCTCCCATTCTTTTTCATAACATAGTCCAAAATATTCTGGAAAACCTGGATACCCCATAGAATATTATATCAATGGCATTATGCTGATCAGGCAGGATAATAAAAAAGGTGAATTGTATGCTAGAAGACTTTATAAAGGCACATTTATTTCAAGGAATGGAAGATAAATCCTAGAAATATTCAGAAACTTGCAATTTCACCAAAATTTTTGTCCAGTGGTCAAAAACATGCTGAGACATTGCTCCCTCTACAGAAAAGAAAAAAAATGCTATATCTTGCATTTATTACTGAAGAGAAAGAAATACAATATTTGATGGGCTTCTTTTGATTCTGGAGCAACATATTCTACACCTAAGAATACTGCTTCATTTGATTTACTGGGTTACACTAAAGGGTGACAGATTTCAGTGGGACCTTCAAACTGAAAAGGGCTTGACAGCAAGTCTGAGTTGTGGTGTCAGTAGCCCTGCAGCTTGTGGCACATAATGAAGAAAACTCTATGGTTTTGGAGGTGTCAGTGGTAGGGAAATGTGCAAGGTGGAGCTTATGGCAGGTTCCAGTGTGAGAATCTCAATGCAAGTCCCTGGGATTCTGAAGTCCATGCCATTTATATTTGAGAATTATATGTCCTTTAACAGAGAGCTCTTGGCATGATACTGGGCCATAATAGAGACAAAATGCTATATAATGGGGCACCAAATGATTATGAATCCAGAACTGCCAATTATAAGCCAGATTCTGTTGGACCTACCAAATCAAGAAGTCATGCCAGCCCAGTAGCTATCCATCATGAAATGGACATGGTCATTCTGGGATCAAGTCCAGGCAGAACCAGAGATTATAAATAAATTGTATGAATAGGTTACATAGACCTCTATGTCATCCAACACACTTATACCAGCACCTTCCCTCAGCTTGCATGTATGAATATTTGAATGAGGAGAGAAAGCCTGAATTTGGTTTATAAATAAGTTGGTTCAGTATGTAGGTTCAAGCTATAAATATATGGCACCTACATTACAGCCACACTCAGGGATGATCTTGAAGGAGTATAGCATCCAACCAGAGGATTCACTTCACAGGAAAGGAGGTGTGGGAGTGAATTTCTGACCAAGAGATTCACTGGTAAATTATATATTGCACTATCAAGAAGTGGCTGCCCTCAGAGAGAGCTTGAATGATTTACTGAAGGCCCAATAAAGTGTTAGCTTGGATGCAACACTGAAAAACTGAGTGTATCTTTAAGATACAGTGTATGCATGAAAACAGCAACTTCTATATAATGTTGTGTCTTGAATAGGAAAAACACATGTGCTTAGATATCAAGGGATGTCCTCAGGAGTGGCCTCACTTACCATCACTTGCAATGGCTCACTGGGTGCTTGTGTTCTTCTTGTTACATCAGCTCTGGCCAGTGCAGTGTTATAAATCCTAATCCCCCCCAAAGAGACATATTCTTGCCAGGGATATAGTAATAGTCCCATTGAAGTACAGGTTATGGCTGCTGCCAGGGAACTTTGAACTCCTTATGTCTAGGGGCCAGCTGTTGTGAAGTTTGGATTCCTTTTGTCTAGAGGTCAGCTGCTGTGAAGAAGAGTCACCACTTTGACAGGGTAATTTAGCCTGATGAGCAAGAGAAGTTAGAGTTCTTTTGCACAATATAAGAAAAAGGGAATATCTGTGGGAGCCACATGATCCACCTGGACTCCCTTGCCCAATTTTTACTATGAATGGGATTTGAAAGAAGTATGATTATTAGGGGCTCAGAACCTTCAGGAATCCAGTTTGAAATCATATCACCAGATAAGGCAGCAAGACCTATAGAAGCAATAGCTGAAGATGAGCAGAAAGAATGGACAGTGTAGGAGGTCATCCACTTGTGGCCCTAAGATTAACAGCAGTGATGAAGGCTATCATTTTTCCACTTCTTTTAAGTTTCACCTAAGGAGAAGCCCACAGGAACTTTGGAGGGGTGAGTACAGATAGTAGTGGATCTGTGTAGTGACAGTCATGGGAATTTGCTGATTAGATCACACTTCAAGAAAGTTTCTGCTGTGAGGAGTGTAGTTACTTGATAGCCTCAAGCTACTGCAAATTTGAGATTCACCAGTGTGTAAGCCAGGGCTACTCTTTCACTGGATTGCTGCCAGCTAGTGATTTAGCACTGTGGGGATACCAAGTCCAGGATATTACTTAACAACAGACTCCTCTAAAGAGCAGTATTTGTTTGGGACTCCTCATTGGCCTGGTTGAGCCTTTCTCTGAGCATAGTCTGAGGTTCTTCCTTCCCAGCTTTCTTTTTTCTTTCTCCTTTAATGTGGATCAGAACTGCATGGTAGTTTCTCCCTACCTACTATTTCTCCTTTTCTCTTTTAGTCTTCACCAGTTTCCCTTAATGAGTATTTTACACTTTTCATTATGCCTTAGCTTTGAATTCCTGGAGGATCACTAGTGTTCTAGGGGAGAAGGCCAAAAAGACATTTCAGGTGGAGGTGGAGGGTGAACTGTGTAGCTGCCGTTTACCAACTGTTTTGTAAGTATTTTACCAATAATTATAGATCTATCCTTGTATACTGGCTGAATATCAGTATTGGGTCAAATTTCATCCCTGTTTCTCATTTATTTATTTCTCCAACATCACTTGTTATTTATAGGTAATTGTTTTTATTATTTTATTTTGTTTCCTTCCAGAGTTTCTTTAAGCAATGACAGGTAAATACACACACACACACACACACACACACACACACACACATTTTCTTTTCCTGCTTTTTAAAAATATACCATAGCTCATACAGCATATACTCTGTTATTCACTTTGATTTTTTTTTCACTAAAACTTAAGTTAGAGATCTTTCCATACCACTACATAAAGCTCCTTTATCCCTTTTCACATTCACATGTCATTCCATTGCAAAGAAGTACTGTTATATATTCAACCAATCATTTATTAACAAACAATTGGATTGTTTTTAAACTTTTCTTATTTACAATGTTGCAATAAAAAAACTTTTATGTGTCATTTAGGACATGTGTAAGGTTATCAAATGGGTTAGAAAAATGACACCTCTTTACAAATTGGATCTGAAATCTGAGTAAATAGAAGTCAAGATTATAACAAAAGGCAGAAAGCAGACTGGATGCAATGAAGAAGGTCTTCATATTTATATCTGTCTATACCTCTATCTGTATATTCATCATTGCAATAGATTGGATGTTTGTGTTTTCCCAAAATTCATATGTTAAAATCCTAATTCCCAATGTGATGGTATTCGGGTGGGGCCTAATACCCCAAAGGTAGGACCTTTTGAGGCTTTGGGGGAGTAGAGCCCACAGAAATAGAATTAGTGCTTTTATAAAAGAGGACCCAGAGCTCCCTAGTCCCCTTCCATTATGTAAGTGAGAGAGGAGGTCTATGAACCAGAAAGTGGGCTCTCACAAGACCCTGAACTTTCTGATGCCTTCATCTCAGACTACGCAGCCTCCAGAACTGTGAGAAATAAATTTTTGTTGTTTATGCACTGCCCAGTTTATGGTATTTTTGTTATATCAGTCTGTACACAGACTAAGACATCTATCTATCATCTATCACCTATCTATCTACCTATCTATCATGTATCATCTATCTATCCATCTATCCAATATATCATCTTTCTTTCCACCCCCTTTCCTGCTCTCAGGAATAAATGTGACAAGCATATTTCTGGAAAATGTAAAATAATTGACAAATGTGCATTATTCTTTCAGGGTAACTTGCAGCTTATTATTAAGTAAAGTGATAAACTAAAAAAAAGTGTCTAAATGTAAATGATTACATTTAGAGGTCTGTATATGTATGGAGGAATTGGCGGTTACTGTCTACATATAGCTCTCTATTTTTTTAAAGATTTTATTTATTTATTTGACAGAGAAAGACACAGTGAGAGCAGGAACACAAGCAGGGGGAGTGGGAGAGGGAGAAGCAGTCTTCCCGCTGAGGAGGGAGCCCGATGTGGGACTTGATCCCAGGACCTCAGGATCATGACCTGAGCCAAAGGCAGACGCTTAACGACTGAGCCACCCAGGTGCCCCTATAGCCCTCTATTTCTTTTAAGGGCATAAGATATCTGGTTCCTTCCCTCCATTCTTTGTTTACTTTTTCTTAATGCTAAGTAAAAGATAGATAAAACAAAACATGATAGGGTATCCGAAGGAAGATTGTTAAGTTTTCACCTAAACTCAGATATGGTTTCCAAATTAAAGTTTCAGAACATGGGGTGAAATGCTACAACAATTTGGCTTGAGTAGTTCAAGCACTTAATAAATAAAACATATAACTCTAAAATCACCTCTATAAATTACATGAAAAATCAGCTCCTGGGACTCATGGAAGACTTGTTTTTATTTATTACAGTTCCACAGAAGTAGAAATGCTCATCTGAGAGTAGCCAGTATTTACTGTGGTAAGGCCATTCTGTGAAACCAAGTGCTCAGTTGTTTTTTAAAGCAGCTTATGAATCCACTTTGCTTCAGGCTGAGAAATAAAGTAAAAAAAAAAAGAAAGAAAAGAAAAGAAAAAGGGAAATTTTATTTATCTTAATTATAGAGAGTTCCTGTTTTTTGAGAGACCACACCAAAACACATAATGTCAAAGGTGAAAGGGAACTTGGATATAATTTTTATTTCTTATTAAAAATGCCGGTCCCTGAACCCTACCCCAGACTTACCAAGTCAAAGTCTGAGATGGAATTAGCAATTTGCATGTTCAACAACTTCCATGAGTGATCCTAATGTTCATTAAAAGATGAAAAGTACTGAATACTCATCCTACAACTAGCATTTGTGTAGGAACCAAGTCCTATCGATGTACATTATGTGTCAAAGATCTCACACAACTATTTTAAAGGACTAGAACATTTAAAATTAATAATATAATATAAAAACACAAAATATATTTAAAATAACTGATAGTCATTCCAAATTCTACCACATTAATGTAAGTATATTCATATTTGCATATCACTGTCTATTTTTGTTCACAAACATGCAGATTTTTGCTTAGTTGTGATCCCATAGTATTCTTTCCTATTTCAGTCTCTTAACTTTTCCCTTTAATTATCAAGGTTTTATAATTAGCATTTCAATGAATGCATACTATTATATCTATTATATTTTACTAAACCATTCTCCTAATTGTATACATTTAACTTAATTCCAAAGTTTTTCTGTTATAGACAGTATTGCAATCAGTCTTTGTTCCTAGAGTTTGTTTTTCCTTCTGCTGATATTTTTATTACATTTTAAGTATTGAAATTATTAGTCAAATAGTATTGCCTCATTTATGACTCTTCCTTCATAGTTCCATATAATTCTAGAGGAAGGTTGAATCAGTTTACACTGTTCCTCTTTTGCAGTCAGCAGTGAATAAATGTGCCACCATCCCTAAAGTATGTAAGATATACATGTAAGATATTTTACATATATAATACATATAAAATGTTTAATATATATTTTAGGTATATATCATTTTATTTTTATTTCATTATTAAATGAGAAATTATCTCATAAGATTGCTTTGATTACTAACCATGGTCAATATTTTTTAATAATTTTGTTTCTTATACTTATTTATTTCCTCCTGTATAAATTATATTTCTATTTCTTGGCCATTTTTTATGAGTATCTTTTACTTTCAGAAACATGTCATATCACTAACACTCTTGATTTACAGTTCAGTATTTTTTTCTACATCATGATGCTTCCCAAATAATTAGGATGAAATGTTAACTGTGTCAAGCCTTAAATATAGGTGGGATAACTTTCATTTATACATTGTGATTTGGGAGAGGCACTAGAAATGCCACTTTCTACGATTCATTGTTTCACTACATCAAAAACTAATGATGTAACATCATTATAATGTTACATTACATTACATTGTGACTAACATAACATAATAAAATTAAATTAAATTAAAAAAAAGAAATGCCACTTTCTAAAGCATTTCACATTACCCCAAATCCAAACATTTGAAATTCATTCATTTACATTTTGGCTTTAAGAATTTTTTTTAAAGATTTTATTTCTTTATGAGAGAGAGAGAGGTGGGAGGAACAGAGGGAGAGGGACAAGCAGTCTGCTGCAAGTCTCGGTCTCAGGTCTCTGAGATCATGATCTGAGCTGAAACCAAGTCTGACCCTTAACTGACTGAGCCACCCAGGTGCCCCTTTAGATTTTTTAAATGTTTCAGTTAAACTGTAGTTAACACTTGAAGAGTAACTGCTGTGGACTGAATACTTGTGTTCTCCTAAAATTCATATTTTGATGCCCTAATCCTCAATGTGATGGTTTTTGGAGATAGAGACTTATAGGGGGTAACTAAGTTCAGATGAGGTCATAAGGGTAGAGTCCCCATGATGGGATTGTTGCTCTTGTAAGGGAATGAAGAGACCAGAGCTTTTTCTATGCCATGCGAGAATACATCAAGAAAGCGGTGTCTAAAACCTAAGAAGAGTTTCTTTACCAGAACTCAACCATGCTTGTACCCTAACTGTGGACTTCTGGCTGCCAAACTGTGAGAAATATGTGTTGTTTAAGCCACCCAGTCTATGGTATTTGTCATAGCAACCTGAATTAAGACAGTAATCAAAATTAAGCTTGTAATACCTTAATAGGAAATTATTTTGACAATTCAGGTAATAATAAGTTAGTGGTGGAATTTTTTCCATACAGGAAAGAATTTTGAGTTTCTGGAACTTTCCAGAAAATGAAACATTGTCTAAGGAAGGGAGATCTTAGAATCCGAGTTTGCTCTTGACATCCAAATGTCAACAAGTAGAAATCAAAACTAATGGTGAGTGAGGGGAGATAGGCAGAGTAGTTGTATGTTTGAAGCACAGCAAAGCAACAGCATATCAACAGTTATACAATAGGCAAGAAAAAATCTTTTGAAACTCCATTATTAAAAAATCAAAGGCCTTCTTTCCATTCAATTTATAGTTTAGAATTTAAAAAAAAAGCTCATGTAGAAGCATCACAACCTTCTGCTGTTTTTATGCCCCGTAGACTTCCATTATGCTTACTATGTCAGTTGACAACCCTGTGTCCCTCTCACTATTCACTTTGGATTCTGCTTGGAAATTCTGTGTTTTACTTCAGTTAATATCATCTTTCAATATCATTCTGTTATTTTTGTATCTAGGGATGTAATTTCATAGACTGTCTCTTTTATTAACTGGTTGGGTGTTCTTGGATAGAAACTTCCCCACTGTCTTTGCCTTTCAAAATATTTCTTATCCTTCATGACCCAGGTAAAATATCACCTTGATAGATAGTCTTTTGACAGATAGCTTTTTTTTTACCCTTTTTGAATGAATGAATGAATGAATAAATGAACTGGGCACACTAAAAATTACACTATCCAGTATCATCTGGATTTTTAAAACTGCCCATTTTTTTTATAAATTTCTTGCTAATTTTCTAATAAATGTTATACTAATTACTTATTCAATAAATATTGAGTGCCACCCACACTCTTCAGAATTTGAGATATATTAGTGAACAAAACAAAGAGTTTTGCCCTCACAGAGATTACATTCTACTAGAGGATATACACAATAAACATAATTAAATTATACAATTGAAGGTAGCAAATTCTATAGAAAAAAATAGATGAGGTAAGGATTGGAGTGCAGGGGGTGGAGTTTGCTGCAATTTTAAATAATTTGTTATATTAGCTTCCTTGAGAAATTGACATTTGTGAAAATATTTGAAGGAGAGAATTAGCCATGTGTAAATCTAAGGAAATAATATTCTATGTAGAGGGGTATATCAGGGCAAGAACCTAAATAATATTCCTGGGATGTTCTAGGAACAGCAAGATGGCCAAAGGGGCTAGGTCAGATTGATGATGAGGAAAATAAGATGAGATCAGAGAGAAAGTTGTCTAGGACTTTGTTGGCAATTGTGGAAATTTGACACTTATTCTGAGTGACATGGTGAAATATTAAAGTTTTTTTTTGCAAGTTAGTTTGTTTCTCTTAGGTTTAATTTAACACTGTCAATCCTAAACATAATCTTTATTAATTATATTGATGTTCAATAAACTGCATCCATTTAAATGGATAACTTGCTGAGTTTATATATACATATCTCACATATATAAATGCATATCTATACTTGTCAAACTACTGCCACAATCAAGTTTCAGAACATTTCAATCACTCCCAAAAGGAGCTATGCATCCCTTCATTGAAATTTTTAAGCAGAGGAGTGACATGTTGTGATGTACTTTTTCTACAGAAGAAATATAACAGTGGCTGACCAAGTTGGTAGCAGTTGATGAGAGGTGGTCATATTTTAGATATTTTTTGAGTTAATCAGATCCAACAAAAGTTGTGAAGAAAAGAAGAATCAAAGACATCTTTGGTGTATTGTAACCTTATTCTTGATCTTAATGTGTGTTGACTTAATGGGAAAGTATGAAATTTTCTATAAGTTTTTTATAGATAGCTATTATCAAGAGAAGAGAATTCTCTATTCTTTTTTAAGTCTTTATTTAAATTCTAGTTAGTTAGCATACAGTGTAATATTAGTTTCATTTGTACAATCTAGTGATTCAACACTTACATACACCTGGTGTTTATCACAAGTTCGCCTCTTAATCCCCATCACCTATTTAACATATTCTCCCACCCCCCTCTCCTCTGATAACCATCAGTTTGTTCTCCATAGTTATGAATCTCTTTCTTGGTTTGCCTCTCTGACAATTTTTCCTCCCTTTGCTCAATCCACATGTGGATTTTAATCATATGGTATTTGTCTTTCCCTGACTTATTTTACTTAGCATAATACACTCTAGCTCCATCCATGCCATTGGATTTCATTCTGTTTTATAACTGAGTAATATTCCTTTGTGTGTATTCTTTTTTATCATCATTTTCATCTTAAATAATGTTAAAATTTATGAAATGCTTTTCTGAAGGCCTACTTTTCTAGTTTTCAGGAATAAAGCAAATTAAAAAAGAATGTAAAAGCAGAATACTTATGTGATATTTTGAATGTTCCTATTTTCAAGGAAGACTAGTTTCAAGACAAGCTACTGGCATCCTCATTTTATGAGGGAATATTTTAAGTTCTGTGGCAGAAATAAGCATGTGTCTGGGTATCTCCATCATCTTGAACAGTGTTTAAAACAGAACATTTGCTCAAGAAATATTTATTGACATAGGAAACAAATAAACATGGGTAATTCTATTGAATACCACAACTTATTCTAAACATAAAATTCCAACCTATAAAATAACAAAATCATAAATTGTCCTGATAATATCTCAAAGTTAATCTCTCAAAAATATTTATTAAACATCTCATGAATGCCAAACAATGTTCTGGGCATTACGATGAATAGAAAAGTTTTCATCCTGTCCTTGAAGTGCTTTCAGTCTGGTTCAAAGACAATATTAACATTAACTCAACCTATAAATAACAATATAAGTGTTACAGTGTTTATAGGGGGAAGTTGAGCTTTGAAGAAAATAAGTATAGAGGGACAAACAATTACATAAGAAAATGAGAGAAATAGAAATTAAGACGTAAAAGCAGTAGTAACAGTAATAGTCTTACATTTATATAGTGATTTAGAATTTACAAAACCTTTTCACATACTCTTTCATTTGAACCTAAAAACAATTTGTTATACTGCATAGGTTAGGTACTATTATTCTTATTTCCAGATAACTTAATCCAAATTTTAAAAAATGCTACATAACAGTGAAGTTATGACTCAAATCCATTTTTTTCCTGTTCTCTGCAACTTAGAAATTGGTTGAATATAGAAGATAGCAGATAAGAGTATGGATGGGAAAATACTCTAAGGATATAGATTTGGAAATACCTAGAGATGTGAACATTGAAGCCTTAATAATAGATGAATTCTCTCAAGAACAATATGTAGAGAAAAGTGGAATAACTGAACCAAGAACTGAACCATAAACAATTGAGTTGGACATGAGAGGAAGAAGTGCCAGAAATGCAGATAGATAAATAGTAGTTAGAAAAGAAAAGAAAAAAGAAAACCATAGTAGTTGAAATTGAGGGGAAATTAAGGGAGGAGACACATTTCCAATGAGTGCAAGAGGTCAAAAGGGGTTAAGGGTGGAAACGAAGCCATGGTATCTGGTATATGTAATTACAGGGGACCATTAAAAGAACACTTAAAAAAAAACTAGAGGAATGTTCAAGATGGTAGCATAGGTAAGCCCTAAATTCATCTTGTCCCATGAACACAAAATATGTACAGCTACATATGGTACAATTTTCCCCTGAAAAGGACCTGATAACTAGAAAAACATTGCCTCCAAAAAAAGACAAAGAGACACATCAAGAAGGGTAAGGGAGCAGATAAATGGTCTTGCCCAGGACTACCTCACAGATGGTAACAATCAGGAGGAATCCCAAAAGTATGGAACTCTCCCTTGAGGAGTGAAGGGATTATACCTAATCATCAGTCATCCTAACTTTGGGAGCTAGCACCAGAGAGATGATACCCCAAAATGTCTGGTTTTGAAAAATCAATAGAAATTAAGACCAGGAGAATCATGGAACTATAGGGGACAAAGATCCCACTCTTAAAGGATTTGTGTGGAAACCCACTTGTCCTGATATCATCAAAGCAAGAGATTGAAAAGTATCTAGACCATAAGTGACAAAGAACTATTTACTAATTTTAAGCAGCTTCCAAAGAGGCAGAAACCTGTTGGACTTTATCATGGAGCAGAAGCACTGGAAGATGTCATTTTTTGCAATCTCACTTCAACTTGCTGCTGAAAAGGCAATAGGAACCATTTTTGATGCTCTTCCTCTAGGCTGCTAGCACCAGAGGGCTTGTGCTGTCCATCTTGCACTGTAACCAGGATGTCTGAGTGCCCCATGTTCCACCCACCATGCAAGGAACCCAAGCTATAATAGGGCCAGATGAGTGCCCAAGCCCTGCCTAACCCATGCAGAGAACAAGGCACAACCAGTCTAGGCAAGTACCCCAAGCCCAGCACTCCCCACACAACCAAGCCAAAATTAAGCAGAAAAAGGCCCCACATCCTGCCATCACAATGCAGTGGAAGGGCCACAACTGGGTTAGCAATTGCCTTGACCCCTAACCAACCCATGCACTGAATGAACTACAATCAGTTTGGACAAATGCCCTTAGACCCATATTCCCTCTGCAGCAGACTAGCCACAACTTGGAAAAATGAGTGCTCCAAGCCCTACTTAACTGACACAGAGACCAAGCTACAATGAGATAAGCAAGGGGCTCAAATTACTCTCTCCCTGTGCAGGGACTGAGCTACACACAGGTCACACAAAGGCCTCAAACTCCACCATCTCTGTGCAGCAACTGTGACCTCCATGGGTATGTTCAACCCACAAGAGGTGCATCCATAGGGTACCTGGCTCTGGCGGCCAAGGAAAATTATACTTCTGGACCATACAGAACAGCTCCTACACAAGACTTCTTCAAGACTGAGGGAGGTAGCCATTTTGTTTAATACAAAACAAACACAGATAGCCAAAATGATGAGACAGAGGAATATGTTCTGAACCAAAGAATAAGGCAAATCCCCAAAATTAAAACTTTAATGAAGTGGAAATAAGCATCCTAACTGATAAAGTATTCAAAGTAATGATCATGAAGATACTCACTGATCTTGGGAGAAGAATAGATTAATACAGTGAGAACTTCAACAAGGTAATAGAAAATATAAGAAAGTACCAAACAAATTATAACTGTACTGAAAAATACATTAGAGGGTTTCAACAGCACAATGGATAAAATATTATGAATTTGTGATTGAGAAGACAAAGCAATGGAAAACACCAAGTCAGAGCACAAAAAGAAAAAAAAAACAATAATTAAATGAAGTGAGGAGATTTAGAGGAGAAAGATGGCAGAAGAGTAGGATACCTAAATTTCTTCTGGTCCCAGGAATTCAGCTAGATAAGGATCCAAACATTCTGAACACCTATGAACTCAACAGGAGATCAAAGAAAAGAATAGCAGCAACTCTCTGATCAGAAAAGCTACCACTTTCTGGAAGGTAGGACTTGCAGAGAATTGAATCCGAGGTGATATTCGGGAAGATAGATGGTGGGGGAGGGGCCCTCCATCAGCTGCTACTGGCAAGTGATTGAGCAGCAGAGCACAAAATCAGAACTTTTAGAAGTCGGCTCTGCTGAGGGACGTCGCTCTAGTGGCTAAGCCGGGGGTGGAACCCTCGCTGGGATAGTGTGGTCTCAGGACCCTCAGGGTCACAGAAAGACTGGAGGTGCCTGAGTGTGGCAGAGCTCCCAGGTATTGGAACAGAGAAGCTGGCTGCAGAGATGGAGACAAGGAGTGGTCTCTAAGCTAGGGGTTGCCATAAACCGGGATCCATGGCACAGTCAGGCCACTGTTCTTCCAGCAGAGACCCAACAAGGCAGATCGGGGGAGATTCCCGTTCCTCCCCCCAGGAGAAGTGGCAAGGGAGCGCACCACAAGAATCTGCTGGGTTTGGAGACCCCAAATGGGGTCATGTGCCAGAGATAGAAATACTCGGTCACAGGCTGGGTGAGCTCGGAGTGCCGCCGGAGACTGGGGAGAGAGGAGTGATTGATTGCTTTTCTCTGGGGGCTCACTGAGGAGTGGGACCCTCAGTTCTCAGCTCCTCCAGGGTGGAGATTGGGAGGCTGGCTGCCATTTTCACTCTCATCCTCCAAAGCTGTAAGGAAAGCTTACACAGAACAAAAGCTCCCGAGAGCAAACCCAAGCAGATTATGTAGCCCGGCCCCCAGCAAGGGCGGGGTGGTTCCACTTCTGGCAAAGACTTTTGAGAACCACTCCACAGGCCCCTCACCCAGAAGTTCAGCAAGAACAGCCAGCCAAGACCAAGTTTACGGAACAATGAGAATGACAGAAGTCCAGCACTGCACATAGAATTCATGGCTTTTTTCCCATGATTCTTCATTCTTTCAAAGTTAATATTTTTAATTTTCTTTTTTTACTTTTTCTTTTTCTTTGAATTTTTCTTTTTCCCTTTTCCAACCAACATCTGATCAATCCTTTTTTTAAAAAAAAATCTTTTTTATTTTCATTTTTAAAGTCATATTCTATCCATAATAGTTAATCTTATTTTTGGTATATATATATATAAGTTGTTCTCTCTTTAAAATTTTGGGATACAGTTTCTTCTAACAGACCAAAATATAGCCTAAATCTCTAGTGTATGACTTTGTTCTAGTCTTCTGCCTAATCATATTCTCTCCTCTTTTGTTTTAAATCCTCTTCTTTCGGGCGCCTGGGTGGCTCAGTTGGTTAAGCGACTGCCTTCGGCTCAGGTCATGATCCTGGAATCCCGGGATCGAGTCCCACATCGGACTCCCGGCTCAGCGGCGAGTCTGCTTCTCCCTCTGACCCTCTTCCCTCTCGTGCTCTCTATCTCTCATTCTCTCTCTCTCAAATAAATAAATAAAATCTTTAAAAAAAATAAATCCTCTTCTTTCTTTTTTCAACCAACTTCTTATCAATTCCTTTTATAAAATCTTTTATAATTTTCATCTTTACACTCATATTCCATCCCTTCATCGTATTTACCCTTATTTTGTACATATATAAGTTTTTCTTTCTTTAAAATTTTGGGAGGCACTTTATTCTAACAGGCCAAAATATGCCCAAAATCTACTGTGTGGCACCGATCTATGCACCAGCCTGATCATATTTGATTACACTCTGTTTTTTGTTTGTTTGTTTTATCTTTTTCTTTTTACTTTCTTTCACTTTCTTTTACTCCAGGTTCAGGTCTCTTCTGATTTGTTTGGTGTATATTTTTCTGGGATTGTTGTTACCCTGTTAGCATTTTCTTCTGTCATTCATCTATTCTCCTCTGGACAAAATGACAAGATGGAAAAAATCACCTCAAAAAAAAGAACAAGAAGAAGTACCAACTGTCAGGGACTTAATCAATAGAGACATTAGTAAGATGTCAGAACTAGAGTACAGAATGATGATTTTAAAGGTACCAGCTGGGCTTGAAAAAAGCATGGAAGATATTAGAGAAACTCTTTGTGGAGAAATAAAAGAACTAAAATCTAACCAAATCAAAATCAAAAAGGCTATTAATGAGGTTCAATAAAAAATGGAGGCTCTAACTGCTAGGATAAATGAGACAGAAGAGAGAATTAGTGATATAGAAGACCAAATGATGGAAAACAAAGAAGCTGAGAAAAAGAGACGTAAAAATCTACTGGATCATGAGGGAAGAATTGGAAAGATAAGTGATATCATAAGATGAAACACTATTAGAATAATTGGGATCCCAGAAGAAGAAGAAATAGAGAGAGGGGCAGAAGGTATATTGGAGCAAATTATAGCAGAGAACTTCCCTAATTTGGGGAAGGAAACAGGCATCAAAATGCAGGAGGCACAGAGAACCCCCCTCAAAATCAACAAAAATAGGTCAACACCCCGACATCTAATAGTAAAACTTACAAGTCTCAGAGACAAAGAGAAAATCCTGAAAGCAGCTGAGGATAAGAGGTCTGTAACCTACGATAGTAGAAACATTAGATTGGCAACACATATATCCACAGACACCTGGCAGGCCAGAAAGGACTGGCATGATATATTCAGAGCACTAAATCAGAAAAATATGCAGCCAAGAATACTATATCCAGCTAGGTTGTCATTGAAAATAGAAGGAGAGATAAAAAGCTTCCAGACCAAACAAAAACTAAAGGAATTTGCAAACACAAAACCAGCCCTACAAGCAATATTGAAAGGGGTGCACTAAGCAAAGAGAGAGCCTAAAATTAACCCAGACAATACACAGTAACAGTCACCTTACAAGCAATACAATGACACTAAATTCATATCATTCAATAGTTACCCTGAATGTAAATGGGCTAAATTCCCCAATCAAGAGACACAGGTATCACATTGGATAAAAAAAAATTAGACCCATTTATATGCTGTTTGTAAGAGACTCATTTTAGACCCAAAGACACCCCCAGATTGAAGTGGGGGGTGGAAAACAATTTACCATGCTAATGGACACCAAAAGAAAGCTGGGGTGGCAATCCTTATGTTAGAAAAATTAGATTTTAAAACACCGACTATAATAAGAGATGAGGTAGGACACTATATCATACTTTAAGGGTCTATCCAAAAAGAAGATCTAACAATTGTAAATATCTATGCCCCTAACATAGGAGCAGCCAATTCTATAAGCCAATTAATAACAAAAGCAAAGAAATACATCGATAACAATACAATAATAGTGGGGGATTTAACACCCCCCTCACTGAAATGGACAGATCATCTAAGCAAAAGATCAACAAGGAAATAAAGACTTTCCATGACACACTGGACCAAATGGAATTCACAAATATATTCAGAACATTCCATCCCAAAGTAACAGAATACGCATTCTTCTCTAGTACCCATGGAACATTCTCCAGAATAGATCACAACCTAGATCACAAATCAGGTCTCAACCGCTACCAAAAGATTGAGATCATTCCCTGCATATTTTTGGTCCACAATGCTTTGAAACTAGAACTCAATCACAAGAAGAAAGTAGGAAAGAATTCAAATATATGGAGGCTAAAGGGCATCCTCCTGAAAAATGAATGGGTCAACCAGGAAATTAAAGAAGAACTAAAAAAATTCATGGAAACCAATAAAAATGAAAACACAACTGTTCAAAATCTTTGGGATGCAGCAAAGGCAGTCCTAAGAGGAAAATAAATAACAATACAAGCCTTTCTCAAGGAACAAGAAAGGTCTCAAATACACAACGCAACCCTACAACTAAAGGAGCTGGAGAAAGAACAGCCAATAAAGCCTAAACCCAGCAAGAGAGGAGAAATAATAAAGATCAGAGCAGAAATCAATGAAAAAGGAACAACAACAACAACAAAAAAAATCCACAGTAGAACAGATCAATGGAACTAGGAGCTGATTCTTTGCAAGAATTAACAAGATTGATAAACCCCCGCCAGACTTATCAAAAAGAAAAGAGAAAAGACCCAAATAAATAACCATGAATGAAAGAGGAGAGATCACAACCAACACCAAGAAATACAAACAATTATAAGAACATATTATGAGCAACTCTATGCCAGCATATTAGATAATCTGGAAGAAATGGATGCATTCCTAGAGAGGTATCAACTACCAAAACTGAACCATGAAGAAATAGAAAACCTGAACAGACCTATAACTACTAAGGAAATTGAGGCAGTCATCAAAAATCTCCCAAACAAACAAAAGCCCAGGGCCAGATGGCTTCCCAGGGGAATTCTACCAAACATTTAAAGAAGAATTAATACCTATTCTTCTGAAACTGTTCCAAAAAATAGAAATGGAAGGAAAACTTCCAAACTCATTTTATGAGGGCAGCATTACCTTGATCCTAAAACCAGAAGACCCCATCAAATAGGATAATTAGAGACCAATATCTCTGATGAACATGGATGCAAAAATTCTCACCAAAATACTAGCCAATAGGATCCAACAGTACATTAAAAGGATTATTCACCATGACCAAGTGGGATTTATCCCTGGGCTGCAAGGTTGGTTCAACATCCACAAATCAACCAATGTGATACAATACATCAATAAAAGAAAGAACAAGGATCATATGATCCTCTCAATAGATGCAGAAAAAACATTTGACAAAGTACAGCATCCTTTCTTGTTCAAAACTCTTCAGAGTATAAGGATAGAAGGTACATACCTCAATATCATAAAAGCCATCAATGAAAAACCCACAGCGAATATCATTCTCAATGGGGAAAAACAGAGCATTCCCCCTAAGGTCAGGAACACGGCAGGGATGTCCAGTATCGCCACTGCTATTCAACATATTATTAAAAGTCCTAGCCACAGCAATCAGAAAACAAAAAGAAATAAAAGGTATCCAAATTGGCAACGAAGAAGTCAAACTCACTGTTTGCAGATGATATGGTATTTTATGTGGAAAACCCAAAAGACTCGACCCCAAATCTGCTAGAACTTATACAGGAATTCAGTAAAGTGGCAGGATATAAAATCAGTGCACAGAAATCAGTGGCATTCCTATACACATACAAGACAGAAGAAAGAGAAATTAAGGAGACAATCCCATTTTCAATTGCACCCAAAACCATAAGATACCTAGGAATAAATCTAATCAAAGGAGCAAAGAATCTACTCATAAAACTATAAAATACTCATGAAAGAAATTGAGGAAGACACAAAGAAATGGAAAAACGTTTCATGCTCATGGATTAGAAGAGCAAATATTGTGAAGATGTCAATGCTACCTAGAGCAATCTACACATTCAATGCAATCCCTATTAAAATACCATCCACTTTTTTCAAAGAAATGGAACAAATAATCCTAAAATTTGTATGGAACCAGAAAGGACCCCGAATAGCCAGAGGAATGTTGAAAAAGAAAAGCAAAGCTAGTGGCATCACAATTCCGGAATTCAAGCTCTATTACAAAGCTGTCATCATCAAGATAGTATGGTACTGGCACAAAAACAGACACATAGATCAATGGAACAGAAGAGAAAGCCCAGAAATGGACCCTCAACTCTATGGTCAACTAATCTTTGACAAAGCAAGAAAGAATGTCCTATGGAAAAAAGACAGTTTCTTCAACAAATGGTGTTGGGAAAATTGGACAGCCACATGCAGAAGAATGAAACTGGACTATTTCCTTCACCACACAGAAAAATAGACTCCAAATGGTTGAAAGACCTAAATGTGAGACAGGAGTCCATCAAAATCTTAAAGGAGAAAACAGGCAGCAACCTCTCCGAACTCAGCCGCAGGAACTTCTTCCTAGAAACATCGCCAAAGGCAAGGGAAGCAAGGGCAAAAATGAACTACTGGGACTTCATCAAGATAAAAATCTTTTTCACAGCAAAGAAACACTCAACAAAACCAAAAGACAACGGACAGATTGGGAGAAGATATTTGCAAATGACATATCAGATAAAGGGCTAGTATCCAAAATCTATAAAGAACTTCCTAAACTCAACACCCAAAGAACAAATGATCCAATCAAGAAATGGGCAGAAGATATGAACAGACATTTTTCCAAAGAAGACATCCAAATGGCCAATAGACACATGAAAAGGTGATCAACATCATTGGGCATCAGGGAAATCCAAATCACAACCTCAATGAGATACCACCTTACACCAGTCAGAATGGTGAAAATTAACATGTCAGGAAATGGCAGATGTTGGCAGGGATGTGGAGAAAGGGGAACCCTCCTATAAAGTTGGTGGGAATGCAAGCTGGTGCAGCCATTCTGGAAAACCTTATGGAATTTCCTCAAAATGTTGAAAACAGAGCTACTATATGACCTAGCAATTACACTTCTGGGTATTTATCTGAAAGATACAAATGTAGGTATCCGAAGGGGTACATGCACCCCAATGTTTATAGCAGCAATGCCTATATGACCAAACTATGGAAAAAGCTAAGATGTCCATTGACAGATGAATGGATTAGAATATGTGGTATATATATATATATACACATGGAATATTATGCAGCCAACAAAAGGAATGAAATCTTGCCATTTGCAACAACTTCGATGGAACTGGAGGGTATTATGCTGAGTGAAATAAGTCAATCAGAGAAAAACATGTATCATACCATCTCAAAGATATGAGGATTTCTTAATCTCAGGAAACAAACTGAAGGTTGCTGAAGTGGTGGGGTTGGGGGGGTGGGGTGACTGGGTTATAGACATTGGGAAGGGTATGTGCTATGGTGAGTGCTGTGAATTGTGTAGACTGTTGAATCACAGACCTTTACCTCTGAAACTAATAATACATTATATGTTAAAAAAAAAAGATAGCAGGAAGGGAAAAATGAAGGGGGGGAATCGGGGGGGGGACGAACCATGAGAGACTATGGACTCTGAGAAACAGAGAATTGTAGAGGGGAGGGGGCGGGAGGATACTTTAGCCTGGTGATGGGTATTAAAAAGGGCACATAGTGAATGGATCCCTGGGGGTTATACACTAAAATGAATCATGGAACACTACATCAAAAACTAATATTGTAATATATGGTGATTAATATAAGATAATAAAATTAAAAAAATAAAGGAAGTGAGAATACTGTAAAGGACCTCTGAGACAACATAAAACAGAATAGGAAAAAGAAAAATAAAGGGCCATAAATATATATAAGGAATTAATAGACATCTCTAATCAGGGACAAGAAAACAAGATGAAACCAAAGAGAAATACAGTGAGGCATATTTTAAAAATTGTAAAATTTAACGATAAAGAAAGACTTTTTAAAGTAGCAGGAGGAAAACAACTTATTACCTACAAGGGAAACCCTTAAGGCTTCAGAATTTTCAACAGAGACATTATGGGCCAGAAAGGAGTAGCATTACATATTCAAAGTGCTGATAGAGGAAAATCGCAAACCAAGAATTATCTACCTAGCAAGGTTATTATTCAAAATTAAGGGATTTACAAATTATTTTCCAGATAAGCAAATACTAAAGGAGTTTATCACCACTAAGTTAGCCTTCAAATAAATGCTAAAGTAACTTCTCTGAGCTAAAAAAACAGGCACTAATGAATAATACAAAACATAATAAATAGAAATCTCACCAGAAAGGATAAATAAATAATAAATTAGTGGATCAACCATTTATAAAGTAAGTATTTTGGATAAAAGACAAAAGTAGTAAAATTAATTAAAGTACAATAATTAGCTAAGGGATGCATAAAATGATGTAAAATGTGTCTTCAAAAATATTTTTGGGTGGGATGAGTAATTATATAAAGCTTTGGAATGTGTACAAAGTTTATATCAACTTAAAAGAGACTGTAGTATACCTAAGATATTTCATATGAACCTCACAGTAACAGAAAGCAGCAAAACAAACAACAACAAAGAACCTTATACTAAATACACAAAAGAGAATGAAAAAGTAATCTAAACATAATACTAAAGAAAAAAATCAAACCACAAGAGAAGAGAGAAAGAGGAGTAGAAAGGAACAGAGAAAGGAATTACAAAAACAGCTAGAAAACAAGAACAAAATGGCAATAAGTATTACCAATTGATAATACTTTAGATATAAGTAGACTAAATTCTCCAATCAAAAGACATAGGGTGTGCTGGATGTATAAAAAAATAAAAAAATATCTTAGATATTGCCTATAAGGCACTCACCTCAAACTTTAATAAAATAAACTAAAATGAAGGAGTGGATAAAAAAATATACCATGAAAATAGAAAGACAAAGAAAACTAGGGTAATAATACTTAAAATCAGACAAAAAAAGTTAAAAACTTAACTAACAAAAGACAAAGAAGGGCATTACATAATGACAAAGGAGTCAATTCAAAAAGAAGTTTTAACATTCGTAAACATCTTTGCACCCAATACAGGAGTATCTAAATACTTAAGCAAATATTAAGAGAAATAAAGAAATAGACAGCAATACAATAATAGTAAAGGAATTTAATATTCCACTTTCATCAATGGATAAATCATCCAGACAAAAATTCAATAAAAAATTGGCCTTCAACAACACATTAGAACAGATAGACTTATATACAGAACATTACACCAAAAACAGCAAGATACATATTATTTTCAAGTGCACATGAAACATTCTTCAGTATTAATCACATTTTAAGTCACAGAACAAGTCTCACTAAATTTAAGAAAATTGGAATCAAATCAAACATCTTTACCAACAACAATGGTTTACAACTAGAAATTAATTACAAGAAGAAAACTGGAAAAAAAAAACAAATACATGGAGAATAAGCAACATGCAATTAAACAACCAATGGATCAGTGAAAAACTTAAAGAGGAAATAAAAAAAATAACCTGGGACAAATAAAAATATAAAATTTCAAAATCTTTGGGATATAGCAGTTTAAAGAGAAAAGTTCATAGCAATTCAAGCTTAACCTAAGAAACAAACAAACAAAAAATCTCAAATAAACAATTTAATTTTACATTTAAAGGAACTAGAAAAAAAACCAGGAAGAACAAAGACCAAAGTTAATAGAAGGGAGGAAATAATAAAGATCAGAGCAAAAATAAATAAAACAGAGACTAAAAATACATAGAAAAGATCAATGGAATTAGGAGCTATTTTTTTTGAAAAAATGAACAAAATTGACAATTTTTTAGCCAGACTCATTAAGAAAAACATGAGAGAACCCAAATTAAAAAAAATCAGTATAGGGTGCCTGGGTGGCTCAATTGGTTAAGTGACTGCCTTCGGCTCAGGTTATGATCCTGGAGTCCCGGGATCGAGTCCCGCATTGGGCTCCCTGCTCAGTAGGGAGTCTGCTTCTCCCTCTGACCCTCTTCCCTCTCGTGCTCTCTATCTCTCATTCTCTCTCTCTCAAATAAATAAATAAAATCTTTTAAAAAATCAGTATAAAAGAGGAGAAATTATAACAGCACAGAATTACAAAAAAAATAAAAAATACTTTGAATCATTATATGCCAAGAAATTAGACAGCCTAGAAGAAATAGAGAAATTTCTAGAATCATGGAATCTCCTAAGACTCAATCATGAGAAAATAGAAAATCTGAATAGACCAATTACTAGCAATGAAATTGATTCAGTAATCAAAAAAAAAAAATTCCCAATGAACAGAAGCCCGTCATGATTAATTCTATGGTTAATTCTATCAATCTTTTAAAGAAGAGTTAATACTTGTCATCTCACATTATTAAAAAAAATGGAATAGAAAGGAACACTGCCAAACTTATTTTAAAAGGCAAGTACTACCCTGATACCAAACCCAGAAAAACTACAAAAATATGTATCTGGCCTTATCTCTGATGAATATAGATGTAAAAATCCTCAACAACATATTAGCAAATTGGATTAAACATTAATAGAATAATACATTATCAAGTGAGATTCATTCCAGAGATGCAATGATGGTTCAACAGATGCAAATCAACCAACATGATGCACCATATTAAAAAAAACAAAGTATTAAAAAGTATATGAATAGTGGCAATACCAGAGGACGAAGATGGCAACCACCCTAGTAGCCACTGGAGGAGCAGGCCACACCAGACTGTGGTCCAGAGGCCATTACCCCACACTGGGAAAGCCAGGAAGTCTCCATAGGGACCACTGTCATGGCCAAACAATTTGATGGGGGTGTGGTTCTGGGAGCGACTCCAGAACAACAACTAAGTCCTACATTGCCAATTGTGTGACTGACAATTTGACACTTATTTATGACTGTATTTTCTGCTGCTGCTCAGACTCAGCACCTGATACCCAGGCCATAGCTGATGCTGTCACTTATCAGCTTATTTCCACAGTATTGAGCTGAAGGAGCCTCTGCTGGTACAAAAGGCAGCCAGTCTCTTTAAGGAGATGTGTTCCTGATACTGAGAAGACCTGATGGTAGGAATCATCATTGTGGGCTGGGACCCCCAAGAAGGAGGACAGGTGTACTCAGTGCTCATGAAGGGTATGATGGTAAGGCAGTCCTTTGCCACTGGGGGCTCTGGGAGCTCCTATCTCTGTGGCCATGCCAATGCTACCTACTGGGAAGATATGACCAAGGAAGAGTGTTGGCAATTCATGTCAATGCTCTCGCTTTGGCCATGGGATGGGTCAGCTCCAGTGGTGGAGTGATCTGCCTGGCAGCCATTGTAGAATCAAGGGTAGAGCAACAGGTCTCCTAAGAGTAGCAGGTCTTCCCAAACTCATGGTTGCCACTTTATCACCTCCTTGATTCCTGGAATTCTATGTTACAATAAGAGACACCCCATTGTGGGGGCGGAGCAAGATGGGGGAGGAGTAGGAGACCTAGATTTCGTCTGGTCTCAGGAATTCAGCTGAATAGGGATCAAATCATTCTGAACACCTACGAACTCAACAGGAGATTGAAGAGGAGAGTAGCAACAACTCTCTGAACAGAGAAGCGACCACTTACTGGAAGGTAGGACATGCGGAGAAGTGAATCCGAGGCGATATTCGGGAGGATAGATGGCGTGGGAGGGGCCTCCGCCGGCCGCTTCTGGCAAGTGATAGAGCCGCGGAGCACAAAGTCGGACCTTTTAAAAGTTGGCTCGGCTGAGGGACGTCGCTGCAGTGGCTAAGCAGGGGGTGGAATCCTCCCGGGACAGTGTGGTCTCAGGACCCTCGGGGTCACAGAAAGACCGGGGGTGCCTGAGTGCGCCAGAGCTCCCAGGTATCGGAGCAGGGAAGCTGGCTGCAGAGACGGAGCGGAGGCGCGGGCTCTCAGCTCGGGGTTGCCATAAACTGTGATCCGCGGTCCAGTCGGGCCACTGCTCCTCCAGCAGGGACCCAACAAGCGGCAGAGCTGGGGAGACTTCCTTTCCTTCCCGGGGAGGAGCGGCGGGGGAACGCACCGCAGGGATCTGCTGGGTTTGGAGACTCCACACGGGGTCGGGTGCCAGAGATAGAAACACTCGGTCACAGGCCGGGTGAGCACGGAGTGCGGCCAGAGACCGGGGACACGGGAGTGACTGCTTTTCTCTGGGGGCGCACTGAGGAGTGGGGCCCCGAGTTCTCAGCTCCTCCGGGTGGAGATTGGGAGGCCACCATTTATGCCCTTGTCCTCCAAGGCTGTACCGAGAGTTTGCAGGGAACAAAAGCTCATGAGATCAAACCCGAGCAGCTTGCTTAGCCGGGAGGGACAAGGGCGGGGCAATTCAGCCTCCGGCAAAGACATTTGGAAACCACAACAACAGGCCCCTCCCCCTGAAGATCAGCACGAACAGCCAGCCAAGACCAAGTTTACCGATCAAGGAGAACGGGAGAACTCCAGCGGTAGGGGAATACTGCACATAGAATTCATGGCTTTTTTTTTTTACCATGATTCATTAGTTCATCAAAGTTAATTTTTGTTAACTGTTTTTTTTATTTTTCTGTTTCCCTTTTTCAACCAACATCTTATCAATCCTTTTTTAAAAAAAAATTTATTTTTCATTTTTAGAGTCATATTATATCCTTTCATAGTAGTTACCCTTATTTTTGGCATATATATATAAGTTGTTCTCTCTTTAAAATTTTGAGATACAGTTTCTTCTAACAGATCAAAATATACCCAAAATCACTAGTGTATGGCTTTGTTCTAGTCTCCGGCCTGATCACATTCTTTCCCTTTTTCTTTTTTTTTTTCTTAAATTTTCTTTCTTTTTTCAAACAACTTCTTATCTTATCAAGTCCTTTTATAAAATCTTTTATAATTTTCATCTTTACAGTCATCTTCCATCCCTTCATTGTATCAACCCTTATTTTGTACATATATGTCTTTCTTCCTTTAAAATTTTAGGAGGCACTTTTTTCTAACAGACCAAAATACGCCCAAAATCTAGTGTGGGGCACTGATCTATGCATTAGCCTGATCATATTTGATCATATTCTGCTTTTTTTGTATTGTTCTGTTTTTGTTTTTATCTTTTTTTCTTTTTTTTCTCTTTCTTTTTTCTTTCTTTCCCTTTCTTTTCCCCTGGTTTCAGATCTTTTCTGATTTGTATACAGTATATTTGCTGGGGATGTTGTTAACCTGTTAGCATTTTGTTCTCTCATTCATCTATTCTCCTCTGGACAAAATGACAAGACGAAAAAAATCACCTCAGCAAAAAGAACAAGAGGTAGTACCGTCAGCCAGGGACCTACTCAATACGGACATTAGTACGATGTCGGACCTAGAGTTCGGAATCATGACTTTAAAGATACTAGCTGGGCTTGAAAAAAGCGTGGAAGTTATTAGAGAAACCCTTTCTGGAGAAATAAAAGAACTAAAATCTAACCAAGTCGAAATCAAAAAGGCTATTGATGAAGTGCAATCAAAAATGGGGGCACTAAATGCTAGGATAAATGAGGCAGAAGAGAGAATCAGTGATATAGAAGACCAAATGATGCAAAATAAAGAGGCTGAGAAAAAGAGAGAGAAACAACTACAGGATCACGAGGGCAGAACTCGAGAGATAAGTGATACGATAATACGAAACAACATTAGAATAATTGGGATCCCAGAAGAAGAAGAGAGAGAGAGGGGGGCAGAAGGTATATTGGAGCAAATAATAGCAGAGAACTTCCCTAATGTGAGGAAGGAAACAGGCATCAAAATCCAGGAGGCACAGAGAACCCCTCTCAAAATCAATAATAATAGGTCAACACCCCGACATCTAATAGTAAAACTTACGAGTCTCAGAGACAAAGAGAAAATCCTGAAAGCAGCTCAGGAGAAGAGATATGTAACCTACAATGGTAGAAACATTAGATTGGCAACAGACCTATCCACAGAGACCTGGCAGGCCAGAAAGGACTGGCAAGATATCTTCAGAGCACTAAACGAGAAAAATATGCAGCCAAGAATACTATATCCAGCTAGGCTGTCATTGAAAATAGAAGGAGAGATAAAAAGCTTCCAGAACAAACAAAAACTAAAGGAATTTGCAAACACGAAAGCAGCCCTCCAAGAAATATTGAAAGGGGTCCTCTAAGCAAAGAGAGAGCCTAAAAGCAGCAAAGATCAGAAAGGAACACACACAACATACAGGTAACAGTCACCTTACAGGCAATACGATGGCACTAAATTCATACCTTTCAATAGTTACCCTGAATGTAAATGGGCTAAATGCCCCAATCAAAAGACATAGGCTATCAGATTGGATTAAAAAACAAGACCCATCAATATGCTGTCTGCAAGAGACTCATTTTAGACCCAAAGACACCCCCAGATTGAAAGTGAGGGGGTGGAAAACAATTTACCATGCTAATGGACACCAAAAGAAAGCTGGGGTGACAATCCTTATATCAGACAAACTACATTTTAAAACAAAGACTGTAATAAGAAATGAGGAAGGACACTATATCCTACTTAAAGGGTCTATCCAACAAGAAGATCTAACAAATGTAAATATCTATGCTCCGAACATGGGAGCAGCCAATTATATAAAGCAATTAATAACAAAAGCAAAGAAACACATTGACAACAATACAATAATAGTGGGGGACTTTAACACCCCCCTGACTGAAATGGACAGATCATCTAAGCAAAAGATCAACAAGGAAATAAAGAGTTTAAATGACACACTGGACCAAATGGACTTCACAGACATATTGAGAACATTCCATCCCAAAGCAACGGAATACACATTCTTCTCTAGTGCCCATGGAACATTCTCCAGAATTGATCACATCCTAGGTCACAAATCAGGTCTCAACCGGTACCAAAAGATTGGGATCATCCCCTGCATATTTTCAGACCACCATGCTTTGAAACTAGAACTCAATCACAAGAGGAAAGTCGGAAAGAACTCAAATACATGGAGGCTAAAGAGCATCCTACTTAAGAATGAATGGGTCAACCAGGAAATTAAAGAAGAATTAAAAAAAATCATGGAAACCAATGAAAATGAAAACACAACTGTTCAAAATCTTTGGGATACAGCAAAGGCAGTCCTGAGAGGAAAGTATATAGCAATACAAGCCTTTCTCAAGAAACAAGAAAGGTCTCAAATACACAACCTAACCCTACACCTAAAGGAGCTGGAGAAAGAACAGCAAATAAAGCCTAAACCCAGCAGGAGAAGAGAAATAATAAAGATCGGAGCAGAAATCAACGAACTAGAAACCAAAAAACAGTAGAACAGATCAACGAAACTAGGAGCTCGTTCTTTGAAAGAATTAACAAGATTGATAAACCCCTGGCCAGACTGATCAAAAAGAGAAATGACCCAAATCAACAAAATCATGAATGAAAGAGGAGAGATCACAACCAACACCAAAGAAATACAAACAATTATAAGAACATATTATGAGCAACTCTATGCCAGCAAATTAGATAACCTGGAAGAAATGGGTGCATTCCTAGAGATGTATCAACTACCAAAATTGAACCAGGAAGAAATAGAAAACCTGAACAGACCTATAACCACTAAGGAAATTGAAGTAGTCATCAAAAATCTCCCAAGAAACAAAATCCCAGGGCCAGATGGCTTCCCAGGGGAATTCTATCGACATTTAAAGAAGAATTAATACCTATTCTCCTGAAACTGTTCCAAAAAATAGAAATGGAAGGAAAACTTCCGAACTCATTTTATGAGGCCAGCATTACCTTGATCCCAAAACCAGACAAAGACCCCATCAAAAAGGAGAATTACAGACCAATATCCTTGATGAACATGGATGCAAAAATTCTCACCAAAATACTAGCCAATAGGATCCAACAGTACATTAAAAGGATTATTCACCACGACCAAGTGGGATTTATCCCTGGGCTGCAAGGCTGGTTCAACATCCGCAAATCAATCAACGTGATACAATACATTAACAAAAGAAAGAACAAGAATCATATGATCCTCTCAATAGATGCAGAAAAAGCATTTGACAAAGTACA